>NC_090319.1:138709845-139054914 GCF_040869045.1 Eurosta solidaginis
GCTTAGAATCCATCAAAAAAATTATATAAAAATGTACACATAAAAGAAATATGAAGCTTAATATTCAACAAGAATTTTGCAAATTAATCAATGCTTTTTACGACCACTCCTGCCTTCGTACTTCAATTACTCAGTACGTATGAGCAAAAATATCAAAAAAAAAAGCAAAAATGCCGTTACTTTGTTTGTTTTCTTTCATTTCTCATTACACTTTTCTTGGAATAAGAACTTTGTTTTTGTCCAGCTAGCTTGTTCTACACGAAACACTGTGCGTCGGCAGAATTATTAACCATGAAGCGACGACATTGATATTACTGTCGATGTTTGTGCAGATATTGCAGCCAATATCATGTTCAATTCTGTGCTGGTAACTGTCTGCGATGTTTCATTTTTCTCTTCAATTTTTGTTGTCTCCTCGCCATGAAGAGGAAAGACATACTCTTCCACGTTAATTCCCTCTAATTCCTTTGCCTTTCGTAGTCGTACCTGAAGTTCAAGTTTATTGCCGGTTGTATTCAATCCACGGCTCTCCAACTCCTTCTTCATTTGCAATTCACTCCACTTTGCCATGTCCAAGTTGTATTCGAAGTCTTCAGAATTTATTCAACAATCCCACTTCTGACACCAATTGTAACGAATTTACGTTTGCAACCTTCTGCTAACGTTCGAATCACTAAACTGTTGAATTAAGAACTCCACTATTCAATAATGCAAAATGGCCTTTATTAAAGTACTTCTCAATAACACTGCTATTGCTCGCCACATAGCGTCTTAAATCAAACTGATTGTCGTGCCTATACTGTTGCTGCCTTTTATACTCTGTTATTTCTCGTTCGCATACTTCTAGGCGCTTCCATTTCTAGAACTTACTAGTTAATTATCAGCTATAAATTTCTCAGCTATAACTACAGATGCACGGTTTTTATAGCTTCTCTCATAGCCCATGCGCGTGTATATGTGAGTAATACTTCACACAATTATTGCATACTTTCAGGAGTATCTCAGATATATGCATGTGGTTGCGCGTTGCTTCTCCGCTGCGTGTACGTACATAATGATTGATTTATTGATGTGCCTACAAGTCACTGCTTAGCATCGGCTTAGAGATGATAGTATCCCTTAGTGTCGCTAATATTCGTCACAGTATCATTCTTGACTATCGATATTTGACTTAGGTTAGGTTGAACTGGCCGGTCCATGAGGACCTCACATAGACTGAATGAGTCCGTAGTGTTACCAGAAGTTTGTTTTAACGACCAAACTGAAAAACCTGGACCTATGTTATAAAATAACTCCGTCGTCTTGGCAAATACTAGAAGCTTCCTAGGGCTTAAGCCACTTAACATGATAAATTAACTTGATAATGAATGATGCCGGTTGTGTTAACCAAAGCTTTGTCGAGTTATTGTAGTTGGACTGTTATTTGTCTGAAACAATATTAAACCGTTTTATATTTAGGAACAGTTGGCTGAGAGTGATTTCGGAAAGGAAGAAAAAAGCCAAACGAATAAATGGATGCATTTCCCTGCGGCTAACGAACGTTTATACGTGGTAATTTGCGTGTAGTTAGTTTGGTAGTTAGTTTTGTAGTTAACTTATGTATTTTATTTTGTAGTTTGTCTATGTTTCCACTGGGGATATGGGTTAGCTTTCTGGGATTTCGTTCTTAGTTTTCATTTCTTAACGGATAGGCTTGCTATCTGCACCCCTTTGTTGACTTTTACTTTTTTAATTTTGAAATAAAAGTTTTTTATTTTGTACGCCGATAATTTGAAGTGGAATTACCTATTTTGACCAAGAGGAATGTCTTAAGTTTAAGATCCGGCTTGACCTTCAGTGGATATTTCTCCACTTGTGTCAATGGCGGGGGGAAGAAGGACCAGTTTGGCCAAAGGCCTTGTGTTTTGGCCTTTTTCAGTCGCGATGTTGACTACTCTAACAAGGTCGTCTGATCCGGGGTGTAGTTTGACTACTCGTCCAAGCCTCCATTCATTTGGGGCGAGATTGTCTTCTTTCAAGACGACGAGATCACCTAATTTGATATTGGCTGTCGGGTGTTTCCATTTAACCCGCTTTTGCATTTCTAAGAGATACTCTCTTTTCCATCTTTTGCAAAAGGTTTGATGCAAAGCCTATAGTTTATGCCACCTATTGACTATGTCCGCCCACGAGGAAATGACCAGAGGTTAGGGGTTCTAAGTCGATCGACTCGTTGGACAACGGGTTTAATGGTCGCGAGTTGATGATGATAGAGACATCCGCTCCGCATCAAGGTGGACAAGGGCTAGGGGCCCCGACCTCTCGCCCTGAGCTAGCTGGGGGAAATTTCTTCTTGATTGCGCAAAGGAGCGGATTCACCTTCTAATAGGTGTACGTGATAAATATTTCGAAAGTGGCTTTTGAAACTTTTTACTCCTGCTTCCCACGGACCTCCCATATGTGGAGAGACGGTGGGGATGAAGAGTCATTGCAGAAGTTGATGAGCGTATTTAAAGAATGCGTTGTCACGCGAATCTACTATAAATGCCTTAAATTCAGATGTCAAAGATGGTAAGGCTCCGACAAAGTTAGTTCCATTGTCGTAGTAGACATTTTTTGGGCATCCTCCCTTGGAAATAAACCTTGAGAATGCTGCAAGGAAGGATTGGGTGCTGAGGTCGGTTGTGGCTTCTAAATGTATGGCTTTCGTACTAAAGCAGACGAACAGACAGATATAACCTTTTAAAATACGCCACCTTCTACCTCGATAACTTTTCATGTCGAATAGTCCTGCAAAATCTACCGCGGTATTGGTAAATGGTCGGGAAAATATGGTACGTTCCTGAGGAAGATTCCTCATAAGTTGGGTTTGTACCCGTTTCTTATAGATCGTGCAGACTTTACAGCTGTGAATAATGGACTGTATCATATTTTTGACCCTAGGAATCCAGTATTGGGTTCTAATAAGTCTAAACATTAGTTGATTTTCCCCATGCAAAGAGATTTCGTGGATAAACTGAACTAAAAGGCGAGACAATTTGCATTTGTATGGTAAGATGATTGGATGACGTCGTAGGGTAAGTCAAGAGACGCCCGTAAGCGACCACCAGCCCTTATGATGTCATCCTTATCTAAGAAAGGGTCAAGATGGAGCACTTTGCTTATAGAATCGACCGGTTTCCCTGATTTGAGATTTTAGTATTCTGTAGTATATAATTGCAGTTGAGATAATCTCATCTCATCTGATGAAACCAGACACGAGACTTTCTTAAAGGAGTCATTTGTCTTTGGATGGGTTCTTTCGAAGAATCTCAAGACATAAGATATCACCCTCAAAGCTCTGGGTAGATTCGAAAATCTAGCTTCCACCCTTTTTTCCTCTATTATTATGTTATAATTTGTATCTTGTGTAGGCCATTTTGAGATGTCTTCTTGTAACCAAGAAGGTCCCAGCCACCACAGCGAATTGTTGACCAGTTCATGTGCTGGAAGTCCTCTGCTAGCCATGTCGGTTGGATTTGATCCCTAATCCACATGGCGCCGTTATGCTTTCCAACTTTTCGACGATTTTCGTTCACGGTGCGCTACGAAAGTTGACCATGAACAAGGGGACTTTCGTATCCATGCCAGTACAACCGTTGAATCGGTCCATAAGTAGGTTGTTGGATTGCCTAAGTTGAGATCTGTTACCATTGTTCCATCATTTCGGAGCGTAGTACGGCTCCGCATAATTCCGGTCGGGGAAGCGAGATGGTTTTTACCGGAGCTACTTTGTTTTTGCCAACAGCAAATTGATGAGAACTCGGCCGTGGTTTTCCACTCGTAGGTATACCGCCGCGGCATATGCTTTCTCTGATGCGTCATAAAAACCGTGAATTTCGATCTTGTTGTGCGGGGAAAAGTGTGTCCATCGTGGTATCCGAATTTTATTAATTTCATGATACTTTTCCATGAAAGTTTTCCAACGTTCCGTAGTAGTTGGAGATACATCTTCATCCCATTTTTTACCTTCAAGCCAAACGTTTTGCATGAATATTTTGGCTACAACTATTATTGGAGCAAGCCGTCCTAATGGGTCGAGCAGTTTAGCGATTGCCGATAAGATCGCTCTTTTTGTAAAATTGTCGCAATTCTCCATTGATTTTCGATGAAGTAAAACTCATCATTGTGTGCATTCCATCTTATTCCCAGTGCCTTCACTGAACTTGCGTCTTCGAATTCCAGGAAATCTTTGTTATGTAGATGTTGTTTAGGAATATCTTTTAGAAAACCGGCTGATTGCAAGACTTGAGATATTTGATCTCTGGCAGAAATTGCTGATTGGATGGAGTGTCCACTAGCAAGAATATCATCCATATACATATACTCTTTGAGTATTGTGGATGCTATTGGAAAGGTGTTTTCGACGTCCTTTGCCAATTTAAAAGGCAAATGTCACAGTCTTCAGTTCATAAAGGCCTATGGGATTTTCAGGACTAGTACGGAATACTATGCGCTGATACTTTGTTTGTTTCGGATGTACCATAATTTGTCGGTACATTTTCTCAATATCGCCGTTAAAGACGTATTTGTATAGTCTCCAACGAAGGATGAGAATCGTCAAGATCGCTTGTAGGGTAGGGCCCGTATAACGAACGTCGTTTAGGTTTACACCGTTTGCAGTCGGACTAGATGCGTTAAATACGATGCGAAATTTAGTGGAGGTACTTTCTTCTTTGATGACGGCGTAGCGAGTTAGAAAATAATGGTCAGAGGAGTCTGGTGCTACGTTGCTGTTGATCCTTGACATAAGTCCCAGTTCCTCGTATTCGGTCACAACTCGATTGTACTCCGTTTGCAGGGTAGGATTTTTTGCAAGGCGTGTCTCGTTCCGAAAGAACTGAGAGCAGGCTATTTTAAGAGATGGTCAAAGAGAGATGTTTTATTGAAATTCCCGTTTAAATGGTAGTGAGACAGTATATATCCCTGTATTATCCCTTGTGGTAGTATTTCTATACAATTCCTCGCAGTATTGTTCGTCTGGGTTTAGAGAGTTTATTTTTGGGGAGTTCTTCGAGCTCCCAGAAGGCGGATAGTTGCTTATCCAATGATACGTCACTGTAATAAGACACGTTTCGATTTGTTTGCTCTGGAGCATCTGCACGGCCTGTAAGAATCCAGCCGGAAACAGTTTCTTGTGCTAAGAGTGTACCACGCACATTCTTCTGCAGTCCTTTCAGAATAATTTGAGGGTAAATGTCCCCTCCGAGAACTAGATCCACTTGCTCATTTACAAATAATCTTTTATCTGCCAACTCGAGATCTGGGAATGATTGCTTGGTCATTGCAGTTGAGGCAGGACAAGGACCGTTTTGTTCAAAGAGAATGATGGGTCAATTAGGGACCGCAACTCTATTGAACAAGATTCTTTGACCTGTGCAGAGAATGAGTTGGTAACACCGGAAACTTGAGCGCGAATTTTCTCGGATGGCAGGTTAATTCGACGTTTAAGACGTTCGGTGATGAACGAGCACACAGAGCCAGAGTCAATTTTGGCTCTAGCTGAAAAACTGGTATTATTATAATTTATGTTGACACGAACAGTGCCTAGCGGCACACCTGTGTTTGTATGCGCATGACAAGATTGCACATTCGAGACTTGCTTCTCATGTGACTTTGAATTTTGTCTCTCCCCTGCCTATTTTGATGTTGATGGGACATCATCATCCGAATGCCTTGCATGCTCTGCTGTCCTTTGTTGAATTTTTTGTATATGTAGGAGCGTGTTGTGTCGAGAATGACAAGTGTTGTACATTTCGCCACAGTATGTTCAGATGATAAACAATTTAGGCAGCTATTATTGCTCTTAATAAAATCGACTCTACGAGCAGGTGAAAGTTTAAGGAATTTCGTGCAGTTGCGTAGCTTATGCTCCTCATCTGTGTGCCACATTTTACAATTAAATTTCTTTATGCTTGTTTGGAAGCTGCCAACCTTATTTGTTATGGTTCAGGAGTTGGTTTTGAAATATGAGGCTTAAAACTTTTTGAATTCTTATTGCCTCTATGGCCAGACACGTTTTCCAACGCAAGAAATCGGTCATAGAGAATTTTATTCATGTCCTCCCATTTAGCTATCTCTGTCTTGTTCCCCAAAGACTGTTCCAAAAGCGAGAGGCTAATTTCGGGCAATTTTTCGGCACATAAGTATACAAAGAGGGCATCCCACAGATCTATTTTATGACCCTTTAATGCTGTCATACAATTATTTAATTTTAATTGTAAATCCTTTATTGACTTAATACAAGCAGACTCTATGGGCTTTATGCTAAAGACAGTGTCGAGTTGAGCCTTCACTAAATTACGCTGATTTTAATACCTTTCAGTTAAACTCTTCCAGGCAATATCAAAACCTTCATTAGTGACAGGTGCATTGGTTACAATATCGTTGGCAGATGGAATAGCTTCTCAATCAGGGTAAGGTCCTTGTTCGATATGTAAATGGCCATGAACATATCTCGGAATGTTGACTACGACAAATAGTTACCCTTTAACAAGATGTATCGCACGGAGGAAGACGTATATTGCGTGTTCGGGTGGTTGGAGCTTCAGGCTCCTTGGTGCCCTTGGATAAATTTTCAGACAACTTACCCATTGCAGTCAAACATCGTACATACGATTGGTATTGGTAATTGAGAAAGTTATTTTGATTGTAGCCCCTGAGTTGAGGAGGTACCTTCTTCATATGCAAACTTTAGCTTCTCCCACATAAAAATTAAATTCACCCTGCTGAATACTGAGGGTGATTATGGAGTGGTCAGCTGTGGGTTGATCATTGAAATCCGTTTAGAATTCCAAGATCGCTTCTGCTTTTTGTGTGAAGGATTGCATTTTGATATATGAATACAGAAATTAAGGCACTTTAATGTTTACTTAAAATTTAATTTGTAAAAAAATAGCAACCACCTATATGACCCCCAACGCAAATTAATTAACACCGTAATAAATGAGAAAAATTTTTCTAATATGAACCTTTATTTGTTTCAGTGTAAATTCTTATGTACGCAGGTTTGCGACTCAAAATACACAGGGATAAATGGATTTGTTTGTAGTTATATATATTGCAACAAAGTAATTAGACTTCGTTGTGATTGTGACAAATATAACGCTATTATAGTGATTGAGCAAAATCCAAGAAAGTATACAAAAAAGTGAAAAAATAAGGGAAAGTGAAAAAAACTAATAAAAAACTCAACAGTAACAAGTACCAGTGAATTTTTTGTTGGGTACTTATGTACATAAAACAGAGTGTATTGTTGTTTTTGTTGAAAATAAACAAAACTGAAGTATCCAAAGGCAAGTGTGGTTATGTGAACCAGAAAATAGTGCAGTATCAGTTTAAAAGAAAATTTGATTGGAACAAACTGCACTATATTACCTTAAGCTGTGTCAGCTATACTTTACCGCGGGTGCTGATAGACAAAAGGCCGTATGAACACAATTCAATTAAAAAAAAAAATCATTTGTCACAGTGCGTTTGAATTTATAACACGTACCTCGGTTTGTTCTTGCGTTATTGTAGCCGCTTTCTTTGTTGTGGTCGAAGGTCTAGATATTATTGCCCAAAATTGAAAATGATTATATGCCTTTTTTGTGATGTGGACTTTATAGTTCAAGTTCTGGTCGCTTGTAAAATTTCTCGGTGAGAAAGGACCAATGTATATACTCGCACGGTGCGTGGTAGCACGGAGAATATATTTGAAAAAGAAATAAAAAGGCAAATAGTTGCATTAGTAATAATGATGATAATTGGTTTATTTAATGTTAGAATGGTACAATATTTTACCTTTGGTACGTGGCGTGACAGCAGAAGCGACTTTTTTCCTCCGTGTTTGAAATAGAACAGAAAGCCAGAAAATGATCTCCGTTGTGTCGGAACGGAGATCGTGCGGGGGTTTTCCAAGGGATATTTGGTATCCGATGGAAAACTCAGTTACCCGTGTTAGATTGCTTATTTGTGTGAGGGACTATATGAGTGTTTATGCGTGCGTGTTAGCAATACATGACAGTGTATTTATGTACATACATATGTGCAACTAAATAAATTAAAATAGATATAAATAAACAACCGCTCTTGCCAATAAATGCTACTTTGGACCAGGTAGGCAATTGAAAAGTAAAGTTCTCGGCAAACGAAAATCATACTTTACAAGTCACTTATCGTACCCGTTCTGCTATATGGAGCAGAAGCTTATTTTAAAAATAAATATTTGACATTCCATTTTAATTATGAGTCAATCAAATTTAAGAACCTTACATCGGACATGGAAGGAAACTTGGACAAAATAGGATCCTAAAAGATCCCGTCATGTGTACAACCTAATTGAAGTATATTTCCACACTGCAGGGGCAGTAACTGGGCATTGCCTTGTACATAGGTAGGCATGCAGAAAGGTTACGAGCGCCTTATTGTCGATGCTGCAGGAGTTGTAGAGGATGAGGGGGAGGAAGCGGTGTTTCACCTCATCTGCAACTGGCCGGCACTAAGTGGCGCTCGGCAGCGCATTCTGGGTGCTACATTTCTATATAATTTGAGCCAGGCTGTGAAGCATGAAGTAACGGATGAGGTAGCACGTTTGTCAGATACTCAAAATGGTTCTAACGGGCCTAATATCACTGGTCTAGGTGTGCCCTCGGGCAGCCACTCCAACCTAACCTAACCTAACCCAAATTCTTAAAATGGGCTTTGGTGGTTTTTGCTTCAACGCCGACGATATTCTAATTTGGTCTTTATATATTCATTTAATCGCAATTTAGGCTAGGTAGGTCTTGAAACGGTGAATAAATGTACTTTATTCTGGGACGAAGTTCCGAACTAAATGAACTAGTTCATTTTAAAGAAGTAGGTCGAATATCTATTCAAGTAAATGAACTAAGCTTCCCGAATCTAATAAAGATACAAAAAATTGGAATCCTTAGTATTTTCCCACTACCTGTAGCAAAATTGTTTGCTGTTTTGTATGTAAGCTATAAGCATATCCGGAATTAAGATTTGGTAATTTCTTTCGTTCTAGGCTATGGTAGCTTGCTACCCTGGTTCCGGATCGCACTATGTGGTGCATGTCGATAATCCCAACAGGGATGGCCGTGTGATAACAGCTATTTACTATTTAAATGTGAATTGGGACACTGAGCGCAGCGGAGGAGTTCTGCGGTAAGTTATAAATCTTAATATATAAACAACACGTGTCACAACATTTTCGGCGCGATGGACTCCTAAACTACTGAACCGATTTTGAATTTGTTTTGAACCCCGTGTGTAGTTTGATCTAACTTGAGAGATAGGATAGGTTATATCTCACTTTATAGTCGCAATATTATTTTATTGCAAATTTTTTTATTTGTTTATACGTATGTAATAATAAAATGTTACGTATACGCAGTGTCACTCATATTTTCAGGTGGTGCGGATATACTTCCGTGTAATTGCTTGGTGTTTAATTAAACAACCTGCTTATCAATAAAAAAAATTATAGAGAATGATATCAAGTATAGGACATCACCATGCCCGCCGAGAGGGTGGGGGCGGTTTCTGAGGGGGCCCGCGATTTAGAGGTACTATCACATTTTTTTCATTCAGGAGAGTCTTTAGTTGTGTAGAGGGTAATTTTCATACCGCTGGGCGACTAGGGTCTCGAGATATAGGCCAAAACATGGGCCAGTGAAAGCCTAGACAGTGTTTATACAATATGGATATGAAATTAAAGCTGTTGATGAGTGCTTTAGTACAGAGTAATATATTATCCAGAGACGGACTGGGACTGGAATAAAATACATACCACCCTCCGGGACAGGCAATAAGGGATGCAGAAGAATGAGAAGAAATTGAGAGAAGAGAAAAAAGAGAAGAAGATTGAGAAAGAGATAGCATGAGACGAAGATGAAGATAGATGAAGCGAAAAAGACGGAGGGAGGAGTGAATAATAGGATTAGGAAAAAGTGAAGAGGGGGGGGAGGGCTGAGTCAGACGGAAAAAGCTTATTAAAATGTATGCATATAGGCCAAATTTAGGGCGGGACAACGTCTGCCGGGTCTTCTAGTTAAACAATAAAACTATTCGGTACTAGATTTTGTGTAACTAAGTATAATTTCCATTTCCACTGTAGGAAAAATGTCGGTTTAAAAATAAACTGAAAATAACTTAATTTATCATTTTGTTGTTGTTGTTGTGGCAGTGCTTCGCCCCATCGAATAGACGCGACCACTCACATTTTGTCGTCAATATCTTCTAACCGGAACCCGAGGAAGCTTGCTGATTCAACAGGGGTGGGCCAGTGTAAGAGAGGTGTTAGAGGCGTTGGTTCCACATTGCAACTAAAGAGATTGTTGGTGTCATGTGGGGACACATTGCAAGCACGACATGCGTTAAGTATGTCGGGGTTGATTCTGGATTAGGTAAGAGTTAAACCTGTTGCAGTATCCAGTTAAAAGTTGAGCTAGAAGGCGCGCTTCTCCCTGGAGGGTGTACTTTCCTCTTCTGCGAGTTCAGAGTATTTATCGTGGTATAGAAGTCCACAAAGAAGCTATCACTGCAGACCTCTTTGTCTTTTTTTTCTATATGGCTGTATTCCCAGGTGCCGTATTTCGACATAATGCTTGCGGAAATGACTTATTAAGTCCCTGGGAGTGTACTTTCCTCTTCTGTGAGTTGAGAGTATTTATCCTGGTATAGAAGTCCACAAAGAAGCTATCACTGAAGACCTCTTTGTCTTTTTTTCTATACGGCTGTATTCGGAGGTGCCTTATTTCTACAAAATGCTTGCGGAAATGACTTCTTAAGCCCCTGGGAGATGTGGCCTCCTCTCGCCTCACTGTGTAGGTGGTGTTCTGGGGACATAAGAGCAGTCTTTTAGCAGGACTGTATTTTCTTCCAGTGAGTAACCTTTAGGCTTGGCGACCATATCGCGGACGCGTAACATGCAAGCGGCCGTCCAACTGCTTTGTTAGTGGTAATGAGCATCTCTTTGTCTTTACCCCAAGAGATTTGAGGATTTTATTATGGTTCTGGATTTTAGGTACAATTGCGGTTGCATGCTCGCCAAAATGTAGAACCTGATCGAACGTCACTCCCAGAGTCCATCGGCGTGGATATCGGCATTTTCCGTATACATATTGTAAATGAGGTCGCCGATAATATGGTCGGTGACAATGTCAGGTTTCGCGAGGCGAAAAATGTACATAGCTCATCGATGGATGGGCCGGCACCTGTGGACATTATGGAGCAGTGGCGAAGGGAGCTCCGACATGTAGAAGTTAAGCAATAATGGGGATGGGACGCTATTCTGTGGTACCCTTTGCTTAATTATTCTGGGTTTAAATGTGAATTGCACCGATGCTTGCCGACCAGACAGATAATTTGCGGTCCACCTTTTAAAACTTGGAGGAACGGAGGACCCTTCCAAGTCTTGCAGTAACGTGCGGTGGTTGACTGTATCGAAAGCTTCTACTGTTCTATGCAGCGTGATTAACTGAAATGACGTGGAGAATTTAAATACGTCGACGGCATTTGCCATTAAATTTTGAATTTCTGGCTGGCTGGCTGGCTAGTCCGATTTGGTTCACGCGCCCAACGCTTTTATTTGGGAGTGTGATGACTAGTACCTAGAATCTACCTAATTATTTTCTAACTTTTAGTATTATTATTACTTCATGTAGGTATTGTTTTCAATAAAACCGTTTAATTAAACATTTTTTTTTTATTATTTTATTTAATCATGCTTTCAATGTAATTTTGGGATTTAAATAAGTTTTTCATGTTCAGCTCCATGATTCAATTACTAGAGGTTGCTCCTCCAATGATGACAAGGCTTTGACACTCCCAAATTTAAAAATCTGGGAGGGTTGTTTTTACGAAGTAAGAAAAACGGGGAATAATTCAATCCCCTTCAGCGAAAATTGTAGTAGAAAAGTGCCTTTAGTAGTATATTAGTAGTGATAATAAATTTGTGAATTATTTGGGGGAAATAATCCATATTATACTAAATATTTCGTGAATTAAATTAAATTGTTATGTTGGTTTGGTCATTCTTTCAGAATTTGTTTGAAGAATGCCGTACGTCAGAATTTATTAAAAAATACACTATCATAATTTGTTTCAAAAACTCCCTAGCTGAGCATAAGTTCAATGCATTTTGACACAAGAGGGAGTTAATGAAAAGTATTCTAAGATAAGGCGTTATTCAACCTTATTCTGATATAGGGCGTTTTTGTGAAAGATCCTGAAATGGGAAATTTTCGAAAAATACTTTGAGATAGGACGATTTTGAAATGGAGTTATTTGTAGTAGAGATATACGCCGCCGATAAACGCCGCTGCCGCCGCCGATTTTGGTCGTTTTTCGCACGCCGCCGCGAATGTCCAAAATATCGGCGCGGTGGCGGCGGCGGCGGCGTCCGGCGCGTTACTATATTTTCTCGTTTAAGACTGTTTAGGCTACTTATTGTTCATGTCGAAAATTGGTCGGATATGGTCGAAAGTGGTATCAACGGATGCGCATCACTGCCAGTTATAAGAAACTAATTGCGAAATTTAACTCTTTCTAACTGTTCAAAAGTTATTTCAAAAAATAGGTGTTTTCGATGTCAGCTTAACACGGACTTTGCATCGCCCAATTTACCAAGTTATTAAAAAAAAACACTAAAAGAAAAGTTATAGAATAATTTATATGCTCACTTTGCATATTTAATTTCTTTTTAAATTAATAATGAATAATGAATTCAAATAAAAATACCCACGGCGAACATGTTTTCAAATTGTCCTCACGTTGTTAAAAAAAGCAAAATACCCAAAAAAGGTACCGATTTGGAAGGACTGATTCTTACCTCATACCTAAGTTGAGGATATATGTGTGTACGTATGAGAAGGGTCCGAAAAATCACTTGTTGTTTATTTGCGAAACTATACAATAGCGTCTGAAATGTTAATTTTGATTTTCACACTTCATCCTTCAACATCAAAGCCTCCCGGTTTGACATTTCCTAAAGTTGGCGGCACTATCCCCTACTAGTCCCTTGGAGTGAATCACATTGATTATAGCCTATCAACCAAGTTTAAATATCACTTACACGTTACGGCTCCTTTAAAAAATGTGAATACGTAGGTACATATATTTACCAGGTGCGGCTTTGTCCTTCGCAATAACACTCAAAGTGGTGAAGCAAAAGCTTTCCCAGGACAGTCGAACTAATGACCGTGTGTGCTACTTCCCTAATGTAGTGGATAGTCGAACTAGTCTGAAGCTACTCGGTCATCCATAATGAGCTCTTATATCATAGGGCCGGAAAACAACAGTTAACATCTTTCAACTTAAAATCGGCCGACTTTCATTCTAAAATATCGTTTTGATTTAACGAAGGCTATTGAAATCAATGTTGTCAACACAAACGTCTGCAAACTTTGGTCTACATTTTAAAAATTTTATCCAGGGTCCTTGTAAAATTTTAATTATGTAGATGCGCCGAGGTTTATACGACTTTCACCCATTCCGCAATGACATCCACTTAGACGAGGGCGGCATCCTTGGCCGAATGGTCACATCGGGAATTGTAGCTCTTAAAAACAGCCGAAAAAACTGGGGGTGCCCTGTGCCAAGAGCTTTGTTGTTGTTGTTGTTGTAGCAATGCTTCGCCCCACCTAATAGCTGCGACCGATCACAAATTGTCATCAATATCCTCTAACGGGAGTCCAAGGAAACTTGCTGTTTCAACAGGGGTGGACCATAATGAAAGGGGTGTTAGAGGCGTTGGTTCCACATTACAATTAAAGAGATGGTTGGTGTCATGTGGGACACATTGCAAGCGGGGCATACATTTCGTATGTCGCGGTTGATTCTGGATATGCTAGAGTTTAACCTGTTACAGTATCCAGAACGAAGTTGAGCCAGAGTGACTCGCCTTTCCCTGGGGAGTATGCGTACCTCTTCCGCAAGTTTGGGTACTGTTTTTTGAGTACTGGATTCACCGGGCAATTCTTGGCATAAAGGTCCGACGCCTGTTTGTGGAGTTCACCAAGGACCTGCTTGTGTTTTTTTGTTACATACGGCTAAGTTCCCAGGTGGCGTATTTCCTCAAAATGCTTCCGGAGATCACTCCTTAAGTCCCTAGGCGGTGTTGGCTCATCAATCAGATGTCTGTTGGGATGCCTAGGTTTCTGGGTATTCAACAGGAACTGTTTGGCTAGCATCTCATTTCTCTCCCTGATGGGGAGTGCCACGAGCGTCATGAGTATTAATAGACCATTAATAGCAACCGTAAGCCGCCTTTGTGCATGACCGCAAGGAGCCGCAAATAATTTAAAGAAATTGTGTTCGCGACTACACTTTGCACGAGATATACAAACAAAAGTGTGACCATTTTATATATCTCTATTTCTTTACAACAGACGCAGCAGTACCAATTCCGTGGTTAGGTTCGAAATTTCTCTGGAGTAAGTGAACGAGGGACAATCCCTCCGCAAGGAGCTGCTCCTGAAAATTTTTGAACGATCTCCGAGATTTTGAGGCAAAAACCCCGGATCTTTCCGAAATGGCCAAAACGTTGATTTCCTTAAATACATACAAACAAAACCTTTCCTAAATATTATTTTTTTTAAATAGAAAAATTAAGCTTTTTTAAAGTAAGATCACCGGCGTATGACGGTATATAATAGAGCCTACGCCGCCGCCGCCGATAAAGTGATCGGCGTAAACCTCTAATATGTAGGGTAGATATTATAGAAAATATTATTATTTTTTTTTCAAAAAACTGTTATCGCCAACGTTTTTACAAGAGTTTGTTGAAAAAAAAAATCGAAAAATTTACCCTTGCCATTGGAAATAAAATTTTTTGGGTATGCATAGTGGAACTTTTTTTTCTTATCCCAAATCCTATCGAAAATTAACTTTCGTCCATACAAACCGACCCAAGTTAATGTAGGGGGTTACTTTAATACTTTATTTATTTAACACTTTGTTATTTTAAATATTTTTAAATTGAGCTAACTTTTTTGAAATGAAAATTTTTTAATTGATATCTGTTTTCTTATTGTATTTGAATTTTAAACTTTAATAATAAAAAATAAGAATTTATATTTAAATGTGACACTACATGATGCTCTACTCAGCAGCCGCAATAAACTCACAAAAAAATAGAAGATAATGGCTTATTCGTTATTATTAGAACTTTATATTCCGGCCTTGACAGAAGAGTTAAGCTCTTTGGAGGTCCTGCTACGTTTATTGGGATTTTTATACTGAAATTTCAGAAAGCTCTCTTCCGTTTAAGTATTCATGGAAGTGCTCCGGACAAAACGTTAATTTACAATATTCGGAGTTCGTTCGTTTGATGCTACCTCACGAGATCCGAATATTCCAAATAAGTATATAAATAATATCCCAAATATAAAACGATTCCACAAATTCATAAATGGAGACGAATGTTCCGAACATGCGGAATGAATAAGATAACATGCTCAATGAGTACATTTCGTTTTGGCATCTCCATTATTTACTAATGACATGTTTACGTGAATCGATTTACTACTCGAGTTTTTGACGTTGAATTTTAAATTGGTTAAAGTTTCGTGTGTTCATATGTTTCCGAAAGTGCACGATTCCTTGGTGTCCGTACTTTTCATAAAATTACCTATGTTCAGCCAAACTACTAGATCATGGCATAGTTAATAAACTCATCATAAAAAAATGTTTTAATGCATTATGCAGTTCAGTACTTATCGGGTATTTGTAAACTGATTATTTCCTATTTCTGCTAATATTTTCCGAAAAATTGCAAAAAAAAACAACACAGTTAATGGACGTCAATTCGATTTGGGAGCAAAATGGCTACAATGGTCAAAAAATGTGTCAGCCGATCTCTTGTGATTGAATCATGTTTCAGCTCCATTATTTCTCCATCGTCACTGTCCATTAGTCCGAAGAGTAAGTGATAAAGAGAGCCTGTGATTTCTAACGGCGCTCTTTTAACCCTTAACCCTTTTTGTTATATAAGAAGCTGGTTATTGGATTTTAGTATTTGATATTTATTATTCAGATTTTTTGTTATTATCTCGCATTGCTCAGTAAAGTAAATCATTTTCGACAAAACTCCTTTATTTGTTTTTAGTATATTGGTATACTCTCAATTTCTCTGAAATAAGGTTCTAGGTTATAGTATATTACTAAGTTCCAACGAGACGCTACAACATACACTCTTCCATAGGAGTCCAATTACACAGGTGTACTATTTGGAAGGGTGGTTTGCAATAGAGATATACACCGCACGCCGTCGCCGAATGTCAAAAATATCGTCGCGGCGGCGGCGGCGGCGGCGTCCGGCGCGTTACTATATTTTCTATTCGTTTAAGACTGTTTAGGCCATTTATTGTTCATGTCGAAAATTGGTCGGATATGGTCGAAAGTGTTATCAACGGATGCGCAGCACTGCCAGTTATAAGAAACTAAGGCTAAGTTTATGATCGAGCGTAATCGCATCGCGCAATGCGTCAAGAAACGCTCCATCGCTTGTTACATTTTCGCTAGCGTTATCGCTGGCGATTGAGTGTTTATAGTAGAGCGAAATCGCAAGCGATGGAATGCTCAACAATATAAGTCAACATCTTTTTATTCACGTTGTGGCAGTGTATAGAAAGCAGCATGTGTACATTAACTCGTAAAATTTTATTATTAGAAAATAGCTATTTGTTACAAAAAAATATTTAAAAAGTATACATAAGACAAAAAATATCAAGTGCATCCAATCGCGATTGTAATAATCTGCATGACGGAAATTCCACAAACACTGCTTGTCACGTACCTTTTCAATAAAAACATCCACATTGTTTCGCAAATTTCGCTCAACTGAATCAAAATATTTTTGTTGCAAATTTTCATCGCTTTTATCGCGTGTAATCGCTCAATTCGCTTTACGCTAAATCGTTTTGTCATAAACATCTCCATATGCACTAATATAATTTATCGATCATAAACTTAGCCTAATTGCGAAATTTAACTCTTTCTAACTGTACAAAAGTTATTTAAAAAACAAGCGTTGCTTAACACGGACTCCGCATCACCCAATTCACCAAATTATTAAAATAAAACACTAAAATAAAAGTTATATAATAAATTTATATGCTCACTTTGCATATTTAAAAAAAAAAATTAATAATGAACAATGAATTCAAACAAAATGACCCAAGGCGAACATGTTTTCAAATTGTCCTCAAGTTGTTAAAAAAGCAAATACACAAAAAAGGTGCCGATTTTAAAAAAAATTTATATTGCGATTGGCTGAAAGAATAAGCCAAATCAGTGATGCAAAATCTTTTAGTTTCTAGGGGCATAAAGACTCCTTTGAAATGATTCTTACCTCATACTTAAGTTGAGGATATATGTACGCATGAGAAGGGTTTGAAAAATCACTTGGGCTTACATTCAAACATCTGTTCTTTATTTGCGAAACTAATGTTAGTTTTGATTTACACACTTCATCCTTCAACACCCAAGTCTTCCGCTTTGACATTTCCTAAAGCTGGCGGCCCTATCCAAAACTAGTCCCTTGGAGTGAACCACATTACGGCTCCTTTTACAAATGTGAATACGTGGGCACATATATTTACCAGGTGAGGCTTTGTCCTTCGCAAGAACATTCAAAGTGGTGAAGCAAAAGCTTTCCCAAGACAGTCGAACTAATGACCGTGTGTGCTACTACCCTAACGGAGTGGAGAGTCGAACTAGTCTGAAAACGAGTGGCATGAATATTAATAGACCATTAATAGCAAGCGTAGGTCGTCTTTGTGCGTGACCACCAAGGAGCCACAAATGATTTAAAGAAATTGTGCTTGCGACGATTATTAGGATCTATCCCTTGAAGCTACTCTTTGCACGAGATATACAGACAAAAGTGTGACTATTTTATGTATCTTTATTTCTTTTTAGCAGACGCAGCAGTACCAATTGCAAAGACCGGGGTTAGGTTCGCAGCCTCTCTGGGGTATGCGAACGAGGGACAATCCCTCCGCAAGGAGCTACTCCTGAAAAATTTTCAACGGTCTGCGAGATCTTCAGCCAAAACCCCCTGATCTTTCCGAAAAGGCCAACACGTTGATTTCCTCAAATACATACAAACAAAACCTTTCCTAAATATTATTTTTTAAATAGAAAAACCAATCTTTTTTAAAGTAAGAATTCCGGCGTACGCCGGCGCGCCGTCCACGCCGCCGCCGCCTGTATATAATAAAGCCTACGCCGCCGCCGCCGATAAAGTTATCGCGTAAACCTCTAGTTTGCAAGATGCTGTTTGTATTTGCTGATGCTTCTCCTTTTATATAAGTCCTTTTGCATAATAATAGTAATATTCCAAATATTGGCCGAGTAGGTCTCTTTAAATTACTATTGCAGGATTTTGTGAAAGTATAGTTAGCTCTAATTTTTTCATTTTGAATATTCTTTTCGTTATCTTGAATACTATGTAATGGACACAATTTATGTATTGATCTTTTCATAGTTCCATCAATTGATTTTATATGTAGTAGCTACGCGAATTTTATCATCTGTATCTTTGTGTACTTGTGTTACTTTGCCCAAAGGCCATCTTGACGGGGCTGTGTTTTCATTTTTTATCAACACTATTTCACTTTATTTTATATTCAAAGTATTGACTTTCCATTTATTTCGTTTTTAAACGGTTTAATTTTAGCCTGACTTGATAGGCCGGCCGTTGTGAACGAATTTTGTAATTAAAATTTAAGCAACTTCCCGATAAGCTACAAGCTTCAAACTTGGAAAATAGTTCAGAACCCGATGACAATGCAATAATAAGAAAAAAACTCCGATAGGTGGCGCGTGGATCGAAATATTTCAAAAAATCGTATTTGTGGGCCGTTTTGGCTCATATTTGGAACACATAATACATACAGGAATAGAAAGCGACCTATGAAAAAATCGTCGCTAGGTGGCGCAAGTGTCGATATGTTAAAAAAATCGTATTTGTGGTCCCATTTGGCTCATATTTCGAATACATATTACATACAGAAACAGAAATCGCTTTATGAAACAAAAACCTGCTAGGTGCCTCAAGGATCGAGATATTAAAAATACTCGTATCTGTGGTCCGATTTGGCCCATATTGGGAACAAATATTACATACAGTCCGGTAGAAGTGACATCAAAATACTTTGGAGTTCGAGGATTTAGAACAAATTGACGGGAAAGAGTCCTTGTAGTAATGAGTCACTAAATGAACTAAATGGAATGAGAAATAATAGGCAATTGAGAGTAAAAACTTGAAAAACTTATTAAAAAATTGTTTTAAGTTAAACGGTTGTATTGAAAACAATACTTACATTAAGTAATAATAATACTAAAAGCTAGAAAATAATTAGGTAGGTGCTAGTTACTAGTCGTCACACTCCTCATCGATCTAGGTCGTTGATCAGACAATTAAATAAAAGCGTTGGGCGTGTGAAATTTCTAAAAATGGGAGGCGTAGGATAACCTGATTAAAGTTCAGTTGGTCTTACTTATGACTATTAATGGAAATTTGACGCGTCCAACGCTTTTATTTAATTGCCTGATCAACGCCCTAGATTGTGGTGGTGGTTTACTGATTTTACACCTGCTTCCCAAATACCTGAGAAGTGAGGACTTGCCGGCGGGATAAAATGCAATTCGATCTTTTCGCTTGCTAATATCGGGGCTATAAAACTATGGTTTTGAGGGCGGTTTTAAATTGATATTCCTTACTTCGATTTGCTTCAATTCAACTTGTACCATTATCTGAATACATATGTCAGCTTTTTCCTTTTCTAGCAAAAAATCTTCTTAATGCTGCTAAGAAGGCTTCTGTCGTAAGATCTGACATTGCTTCTAAATGTATAGCTTTAGTTTATTCGTCCAGCGTAGTCGACACCGGAATGTGTAAAAGGCGAAGACTGCGAAACCCGCATCTCAGGTAAATTTCCCTTTATTTGAATTTTAAATTTCCCTTTATCTTGTCAGTATGTTATTTATTTACGCAATGTCGAATACATTTCATAACTTCTTTTTTAAGATTTATTACCCAGCACTTTCTTCTTATTGCTGCTTCCATTAATTGATTGCTACCATGCCTGTTCATATGAGATATTTGAGTTCTTCAGCCTACCGCCTACTCGCAGCACACCTTCGCTATCGATGTATGGATACAAGTTTGATAAGTTACTATGCTGCATTATATTTTCTTCGTTCAAAATTTCTGAAATTAATTTTCGAACTCTTTGCGTTCATGTCGTTTTATAGCAGCAGCAGAAATAGGCTTTCTGACCCTTATTTGCTTAGTGCAAAGTTAAATAAAACTTCACTATTTCGGCTCGACGTTTCGCTAAGCACCTTAGCTTCTTCAGGAGCGAAGCTGAATTTATTTAGTAATTTTTATCACAAACAACAACAATGTACATGAAAGAAAGTTATTGAAAGAAATTTCGGTTAAAATTTAGCAAAAAGATTATTTTAGTAAAAAACTTACATATATAAATGTATGTATCCCTGGATTACTTCGAAGGGGTCACAAATTACACAATTTTACTATAAAGTAACTAAGTTATGCATAAGAATTATAAATATAACAAGTAGGGAAGTCTAAGTTCGGGCGAAACCGAACATTTCATACCCAGCTGTACAATTGAAATGCTGTTGTTGTTTGTTTTGTGTGCTTAATAGTGTTACAAGGCTGCGCAATAATACGTACTAGTATCGCCTGTGGTCGAAATTCGACCAACGTGTATTTGTTTTCAACTCAGTCTATGCATCAAGTGTTGGAAATATAGCAAACTGGTTTAACTTACTTAACTTTTTCTTTAAAATTTTGAATTTGATCTAAGAGTTTGTATGTTTGATTGTATTTTCTTAAATTTTCTACAAACTTTTGACATGTAGTTATAACGTTTTGGTATGGAGCTCCTTAAACAAAAATATAAAAGTTATGTAAAATCAAATGAAATCGACATAGAATTATGGTGAAATTACTTGAAATTGAATTGAAAAATAGGTTTTTCCACACCACCCGGAAGGTCCCGTTGGCGCGCTACCGAAGTTAGTTTTGAGAGCTCGGTTCCCCAGTAGGCCTATATCACCCATATACATATGTATATCGCCCATTTACTTCAATAGTGTCGTAATTCAAAAACACGAACTTTTAGTTAAAAACGAAAAATGTGCTTAAGGAATTTAGCCTATTTCACGCCACCCGTTAGGT
This sequence comes from Eurosta solidaginis, assembly GCF_040869045.1. Taxonomy (NCBI): domain Eukaryota; kingdom Metazoa; phylum Arthropoda; class Insecta; order Diptera; family Tephritidae; genus Eurosta; species Eurosta solidaginis. The sequence continues at coordinate 138,731,069 of NC_090319.1, forward strand.
ATGCAATTGGCGCTTTACCGAGTTTAATTTTGTATAAATACATATGTAGTATGTACATAAGTGTGACACAAAACGAAAATTTCGAATAGAATAGAGGATACCTTCATAAAAAATAAAAATATAAAAAAATTATGTAATGAGAAAGAAGGCAGAGTTTACTAAAAAAATTTAAATGAAAGAAAAAAAATAAAGTACTTAAAGTGCGAAAAAAGTAAGTGATGTGAATAAACAGTTCCATATAAAAACGCAATAAGTGCGCTTAGACCTTTTTCCGGGTTTTAATGTTATCATTGTGGAAATATGAAGAATCTAATATTCGGATATTTAATGTTGGGATTCCCATTGAGATATATGTACGTAATTAATTTGTATTAAATTTGTAAATATTCATATTCATGAAATGGAGATGAATATATATGACCATATCTACCATAAAATATCGTCTGTGAACGATATAATACTAAGATATAACAAAGCAGAATAAATTAGAAAGAAAAGAAAAGGAAACAAAAACTTTGAAATTATTCACGCAAACATATTTACTAAAATAAAATTGATTTCATAATATTAAGCGACATAAACAAATTAGGATTATGGGATCTAAGCATCCGATTAATGGGCATATAATCAAACAAAGTTAACCTAATAATAAATATAGTGGGTAATATACTGCCTATGCAATATTTCGACCCAAAATCGAAAACGTTATTGGGTCGTTTTTTTTCGTTTAATATACAACGTGAAATTTTCCGATTCAATCAAAATACATTTAAATAATAATAAACTAAGTTGAAATAAAAGATAATATAATAAAATAAAATAAGAAATATCAAAATAAATTAGTATAAAAGACAATATACAAATTTTAATGTAATATCTTTGTAGAAAATTTATTTATTTTTTGTTCACTATAAGACGTGTTATATCTAAAATGAGTATAAAATCTGGAAATGCAAAAAACATTTGGCTCAAATTTGCAATTAATTGTTATAAATAAATAAATTTAGTGAGTTTGAACAAAAGTTTGCTCATAATTTCTGATTTCATTTTTTTTAAAGCAACTAAAATGAAAAACAAAGAATCTGTGAAATAAAGACCTATGCTTTTAAGTGTAAGTAAAATTTGTCCAAAAAAATAGGCCGGTTAAGTTATTACTTCTCTTTAAAGTTTTTTTGTGCGCTAACAATTATTTTAGTACAATTTTTTTAAGGATTTTGGTACAGACCAATATAGGTAATTGGCAACGATGGGAAACCATATTTTATTTGAACTGAAAATGAGCGAAGCAGTAGTTCTCTAACCGTTTGGCGTGTACAAATATATACATATGTAGAGATGAAACATTTGTGCAACGCGACAATTGAGCATTTGGAGCTATGTACTCAGGGGGGTTTGTGAACATAATGCGTCCTACGCGTCCTAGTTGCACAGATTTTCGAATTTACAAAAAAATTTTCTATTAATTATAAACAAATAGAGTAATATTTGTTAACAAAATTAGGCCTATGCACTGCGGCTGATCAATACGAATCGATTCATATAACTTTATATAATTTTACGTATGCTAAGTATGCGAAACAGCCTGTCAATTGATTGTATGGAAATTTTGTTAGCGTATTAATATATAGATACATATGGTTCTATTCTGAACTAATTTTTCTTCGAGTTATGGCTCCCGAAACATAGAAAATTGCTTAGTCATAAAGGTGCCACGCCCATTTTTTTTAAATTGGAAGTTTTTCCTTATTATTGTTATAAATCCACTTGGGAACTGAAATACCATTGATATAAAGCTCTTTTTTGCAAAGATATAGCTTGTTTTATTCGTCCACGACCCTTATAAAAATCGTTTATATAAAAGTGAGCATGGGCCTTAACCGATTTCCGATTTATGATTAATAATATTTGTAAAATTGATTTTATCACAAGTGGGCGGTGCCACGCCCATTCAAATTTTATTTTTTTAATTTTTATCAAGAGTCAATATCAGTCCACACGTCAAATTTCAACATTTTAGGTGTATTATTTACTAAATAATCAGGTTTTTTGTGTTTTCCAAAATGTTATATATATAAAAAGTAGGCGTGGTTATCATCCGATTTCGCTCATTTTCAATACCAATTTATTCTGGGTCCTGATAAGTTAGTGTATCAAATTTGGTGAAGATATCTCAATATTTACTCAAGTTATCGTGTTAACGGACAGACATACGGACGGACGCACGGACATGGCTGAATCAAATATTTTTTCGATACTGATGATTTTGATATATGGAAGACTATATCTATCTCGATTCCTTTATACCTGTACAACCAACCGTTATCCAATCAAAGTCATAATACCCTGTGTACAACAGCTGGGTATAAAAATGGTACTAGTTATATGTAGTACACTTGTAATTAAACTGAACTTTGATCATCAAACATACTTGGTATGATTTGTTTACATACGTACGTATGTATGAAAGTGTGTGTTTAAGTGAATACCTAAGAATATGAAATATAAAGAAAACCTTATAAACATAAAAGATATGCGGCGGAGATGTCAGCTGTGTCTTCCTTTCTATTGACAGCTGTCTCTCTATTTTGCATAATTCTTAAGCTTTCTGTTGTGTATCTCACTTTTTCCTGTCTTTTCTTATCCAATATTCTGGCATTAAGTAGATCAACAGAATGTCCGCTTTCCGTTGTATGTTGCGATAATGCTGTATTATTATACTCAGCTGAGCAGAGCTCACAGAGTATGTTAACTTTGTTCGCATAACGGTAATCCGTAACGGCATAAACTAATCGAGATAGATATAGACTTCTATATATAAAAATGATCTGGGCGAAAAAAGAAATTTATTTAGCCATGTCGGTCCGTCCGTCCGTCCGTCCGTAAACACGATAACTTGAGTAAATTTTAAGGTATCTTGATGAAATCTGGTATGTAGGTTCCTGGGCACTCATCTCAGATCGCTATTGAATGAACGAAATCAGACTATAACCACGCCCACTTTTTCGATATCGAAAATTTCGAAATCCCCAAAAAGTGCGATAACTTATTACCAAAGACGAATAAAGCGATGAAACTTGGTAGATGGGTTGATATTATGACGTAGAATAGAAAATTAGTAAAATTTTAGACAATGGGCGTAGCACCGCCCACTTTTGAAAGGTAATTTGAAAGTTTTCAAGCCGTAATTTGGCAGTTGTTGAAGATATCATAATGAAATTTGGCAAGAGCGTTACTCCTATTCCTATATGTGTGCTAAATAAAAACAAGTAAGGACGGGACTGTCTCCGGCTGTGCCGAAGACTTCATACCTTTCATGAAGGGGCCTGAACAATAATCTTATCCCATTCGTAATCTCCAAATAATGCGCTGTATAAGATAAGAAATATATAGTGAACATATGTACATACCTAAACGATTTTAAGATAAATATAAAAAAATGGGGAAAAACCCCCTTATCTGACCGATCGGTTGTATGGGATATATATTATATATAGCTTCGATCCAAATGATTTTTACAGGAAATCTTCTATGATATATTAGAATATATATCACCAAGTTTCACGTTTTTATATTGGAAACTAAGGGAGAAATGGCCAAACATCTTTCTATTTGAACAATCGGTTGTATGGGATATAACTATATATAGCTCCGTTCAAAGTGATTTTTTATATTATTTTTTATATTAGAATATATATCACCGAGTTTCACGTTTATACTTTCTAAATTGCGACAGGAATGACCAAAATCGTCTTATCTGAACGATCGGTTGTATGGGAGATATATGTTATAGTGGTCCGACAAATGTCTAATATAATACAAAAATGCATCCTTGTGCCAAATTTCGTTGATATATCTCAAAATTTGAGGGACTAGTTTGCGTCCAAACAGACAGACTGACGGAAGGACAGACGGACATGGCTATATCAACTCAGTTTGTTGCCATGATCAATTCGGTATACTTAATGGTTAGTCTATCTTCTATACTTCTCAACGTTACAAACATCGGACCAAAGTTAATATACCATTTCATGTTCATGAAAGGTATAATTAGCAAAATCGGATGACGAACACGTCCACTTAAAAAAAAATTTTTTAAGTCAAATTATAACTAAAAATTTAATATCTTTACAGTATATAAGTAAATTATGTCAACATTCAACTCCATTAATGATATGGTGCAACAAAATACAAAAATAAAAGAAAATTTCAAAATGGGCGTGGCTCCGCCCTTTTTCATTTGATTTGTCTAGAAGACTTTTAATGCCATAAGTCGAACAAAAATTAACCAAACTGTGTGAAATTTGGTAGAGGCATAGACTCTATGACGATAACAGTTTTCCGTGAAAATGGGCGAAATCGGTTGAAGCCACGCCCGGTTTTTATACACAGTCGACCGTCTGTCCTTCCGCTCGGCCCTTAACACGATAACTTGAGCAAAAATCGATAATTCTTTACTAAACTTTTTTCGCGTACTTATCTGAACTCACTTTATCTTTGTATAAAAAATGGCCGAAACCCGACTATGACCACGCCCACTTTTTCGATATCGAATATTACGAAAAATGAAAAAAAAATGCCATAATTCTATACCAAATACGAAAAAAGGGATGAAACATTGTAATTGGATTGGTTTATTGACGCAAAATATAACTTTAGAAAAAACTTTGTAAAATGGGTGTGACACCTTCTATATTAAGTAGAATAAAATGAAAAAGTTCAGCAGGGCGAAATCAAAAGCCCTTGGAATTTTGGCAGGAATACTGTTCGTTGTATTATATATATAAATAAATTAGCGCTACCCGACAGATGATGTTCTGGGTCACCCTGGTCCACATTTTGGTCGATATCTCGAAAACGCCTTCACATATACAACTGAGGGCCACTCCCTTTTAAAACCCTCATTAATAATTTTAATTTGATACCCATATCGTACAAACACATTAGAGTCATCCCTACTCCACCTTTATCGCGATATCTCGAAAAGGCGTCCACCTATAGAACTAAGGCCCACTCCCATTTAAAATACTCATTAACACCTTTCGTTTGATACCCACATCGTACAAACACGTTCTAGAGTCAGCCCTGGTCCACCTTTATGGCGATATCTCGAAAAGGCGTCCACCTATAGAACTAAGGCCCACTCCCATTTAAAATACTCATCAACGCCTTTCATTTGATTCCCATATCGTACAAGCACATTCTAGAGTCACCCCTGGTCCACCTTTATAGCGATATCCCGAAATGGTGTCTACCTATAGAACTATGGCCCACTCCCTTTTAAAATACTCTTTAATACCTTCCATTTGATACCCATGGTGATTTTCCCTAATTGTGTCTCCAAAGCTCTCAGCTGAGTATGTAATGTTCGGTTACACCCGAACTTAGGCTTCTTTACTTGTTTTTCTTTTTATTTATATCCGACTCATGTTCTTTGACTCGAACACCCAAGGTACGCTTTGTTGTACCTATATATTGTAACGAATTTAGTGAAGTTCCGCTTATTTGCAACCTTGTGCTAACGTTCGAATCGCTAAGTTGTTGAATAAATAGCTCCAATATTCAATGATGCAAAATGGTCTTTATTAGACTACTTTGAGAGTAATTCACATTAACTCTTCACAACCAATAGCGTGCTTAAATCAAAACTGATTACTGACTACTCAGCTTGCGCTGCTTTTATACTCTCCGTTGCTTCATTCGCACATTTCTACTAAAGTCTAGACGTTTCGACTCTGCTGTATCTCCTGCTTCGTAATTGAGCTACATATATGCATATTTATGCGTCAGTACTACTTCGGCTGATGATTACATGTGTTTGTGAGTATCTCTTCTTTGACTTGTATGTATGTGTGTAAATGATGATTGATTTTTTTACGTACATACGAGTGGCTGCTTAGTATCGTTCTCGGTTTCTTTACATGGTATTTCGTATACTATATTGTTATGTTGTGAAGGTGGGATAGGGTTTTTGTTTTAGTGAAAATACTTTGCAGAGTCCGATTTGATTTGTAAGCCAAGCATGTGTTATTTTTGTTGTATGGTATATCAGAGCCGAAGTTCTCGGTTAATTTTGGTATGTAAGTCACACTGAAGAACTTCTTCGGTTGGCGTACAGTGTTTGTTGTTGAGAATCTGCTACTTTTGTTTTCAATTTGTGCTATCGACTGCTGTATATGATTTTGTATTAGGGTACGCGTATAATTATTGTTTTTTAAGATCTCACGGATTTTATTTATGTTGGTATACCGAAATTGTTTATGACTAATATTTAGTACTTTTTAATTAAGTTGGATGCCGTGTTGACTTTGTATTTGAACGGTTGGGCTGACAGAAAGTTTGTAAGGCGCCCCGATGATGTTGGTTTTGTATAACAATCTAATACTAATTCCTTTTCCATTCTGTGGATTCTTATGTCTAGAAAAGGAATGTTGCCGTTCTGTTCTATTTCAGATGTGAATCTTATTTTGTTATGGTATTTATTTAATGGGTCTAATGTAATGTTCGAATCGTTTCTTTTGATTATTGCAAGGATGTCATCCACGTATTTGACTATAAATTGTATGTTAATGTTATATTTTTGCTTAAGTTCAAACATAGTATCATTTAGTAAATCATCCATGACTATGTGGGCTATGATTGGGGAGAGGGGATTACCCATGGGCATACCAAACGTTTGTGAATATAGTTTTTCATTGAACTAAGGTAGTTGTTATCTTCCAGGCAAAAGTCCAATATTTGCTTGAATTTTGGTTTAGGTATATCGGATATTTTTTCAATTTCATCCCACTTTTTGGTTATGATTTTTGTAGCTAGCATTGTCGGTATATTTGTGAAGAGCGAGACAACATCAAAAGATACCAGTAAGTCGTCGTCTCCCACTTTAACGTCTTTTGGTCTCTCTTTTAATTCAAACGCATTTTTCATGTTGTAGTCATCTGATACCAAGGACTTCAGCAAACTTCCAAGGTATTTCGACAGTTCATAGCATGGAACGTTAGTCGACGACACTACGGGACGAAAAGGGATGCGTGGAGATTCCATCTACTTCATACTCCATACTTCCTGCTGAATCCTCTTTAGGGATTAGTTCGCTAACAAAACGTCGGTGAGGTGGTCTTTGGTTGATTTATAAAAAGGCTTTGGACACGCTCACACAACAAACTATAATTACTACCAAGAGTATCCACTACTTGGCATTCAATTCGGTATATAAAACTATCAACTGAAATACGAGATGAACCATCAAATTTAATATCCTAATTGTAAATAAGTTGGGCTATTCTTCCTGAATTAGGGATACTAGTACTGTCACTAAATCGTATTTGATCAATTCTATGAAAGTTCTGGTTAGAGTCATAACCTAGCTGAGGAATTGCCCTGGGCCAAGAAGGAGTGGACATGTTTGGTTGCGTATTACGAGGTTGGCTTGCATTTGCAGGACTAATGTTTGTAACAGGTTGCGGTGGCTGTGCATTGATATTCAACCTCTCTATCAAATTCGAAACTATGTTGTCAAGCTTTTGGTCAAAAATTTGTGAAACGCGTGTTTCCAGATCGCCAAAAAGAGCTGCATGCTTTGCGGATATAACAGCCGAAACAATGTTTTGGACTCGGTTATCCTCCTTAATATTATTGTTAGTTGCTCCTTGCGATGGGGCTGCTGGTAAACTTGCTGCGGCCTCCTCTTGCGATTGCTGACGTTGGAGACTAGCATTCTGACCATGTTGTCTGCCATTGGAATAATTTCCTGTCTGGTATATTGTTTGACTTCTCGTATTTGGTTTCTTGTTCAATACTTTACTGCTGCAATTCGCATTGCATTGAGGACACGAACTCTTCTTTTTAAGCCACGTCAACAAGAATGTTCGATGGAAAGTATGAGAACAGGCTGTCGTCAAGAGTTCATCGAGCTCACGAAAAATCGATCTACAAATCGTACATCCATTACCTTGTCCTTGTGCAGGCATATTTTCGTTGCTATAACGCATAGCCATTTTCGTAAAACAAGACGAAAAAAAAAATTATAAAAAAAACTTAGAACTTACTGTTTCGACTTCGTTCAGTCGCAAAAAAAATATATTTTTCCAAACAAAAGTTAGACTTCCTTAATTAAACGTCTGACCTGGTTCAACTAGCTTCGAGCAGTTAAAGCCAACATCAAAACTAGTACCAAAACTTGCTCAAAATCGATTTCCAAAAAGAATGTATAGGGTTATCCAAAAATGCATCAAAAAGCAAGAAAAATCAATCAAATTGAATAACTTTAAGCATATATTACGATGTATGTGCGCGAGATTCACAGCATAACATCAAATTAAAAAAAAAAGAAAACAAAGCAAAATATAAAAAGGTCTTCAAAAAAAAATCTGGAAATTTTCTTCAAAAATTTTGGTCTGATACTCCGGTCGTGAGAGTGTCAGAATTGGTGTCGGGTGGTTTCGGAGTAGTGTTGGTACGTGTCCATGGGCATTGGTTACTAGGTAGTAGAAACCTCAAAAAAAAAAATTAATAGGAAAGAACAGATATTTTAAAAATTGAATAAATATACAAAGTATCATTTTTGTGCATTTTCATATTGTTTAGTTGTTAGGAATTAAGCTGCAGTATAGCTAAATGCTAGCTGGCTTACCAACAATTTTTGAATGGTTTGAATATGTGGAAACAAGCTCCATAACCCATAATTCTAGGTTATGTAGCTTGTTTCCACATATTCAAACCATTCAAAAATTGTTGGTAAGCCAGCTAGCATTTAGCTATACTGCAGCTTAATTCCTAACAACTAAACAATATGAAAATGCACAAAATGCTATAAGAAAAAAAAATTATAGTTGCACTTTTGTCTAAATGATCTAACACTCGCGGTCAATTCCCATGGTATTCAACCTAAAGGAATAGCAATTCCAGCGAATATAGATGTATATTATTAAAATTACTAAAATAAATTTTCACCAAAAGAATAAAACTTAGACATCTTATCGTGAAGAAAACTGGTCAAAGTCGTAAGCATTGGTACGGCGGTTTTCAAAGAAACTTTGGTATTGTTGCCTTTTTTGTTCTATTTATAGAACTACAACGAATTAACCAATTTTGTCTGTTTGTATGATTTAATCGGGGATTGCGGGGGATGGGTATTTTTATTTGATCATTTATTCCTTTGCATTGATTATTGTTGATCAACTTTTTTATTTGTGGTCCAACAAAAATACCTCTTTACCTTGGCTTGAGAAATATCTGGAAAAATAGTTTTCAAATAGTCGAATGCTTCGCCTTCTTTGTCGCCTTAACAAAGTGTTTAATGAGACCGGGCTTAATGTGTAAGGGTGGAAGTATGATTTTCTCTTTCTTGACAAGAGGGGTGTATTTGATGTTATCCACACCAACGGTAAAATCTACTCTTTCCGGCCAATCCTTTCTGACGTAGTGGTCCGTACGAGCTCGGCTATCCCACTTGCAGAGGAAGCAGCAGTGCTTGGTGTAGCCACTTTGTAGACCGCATAGCATTGCAACGACTTTGAGATCAGAACATATTTTCCAATCATGCTCTTCATATTTGATAAATTTGAGTAGTTTTTGCATTACCTCTTTTGTATTTACTGCATGTGCGATCGAGATAGAAAGCTTTTTGTTACCAATATGCAATAGTACAGCCTTCAAACTCAGTTTATTGCTGTCTATGAACAATCGCCACTCTTTTGAATCATATGTTTGACCACACTCTTTGAATAAACCAGGAATGTCGTTGCAGTAGCATATACTGTCTTTCTTGGTATAGTGTTTGGAAAATGGTTCGTGACGAGTTCTACAATATATCACCTTAACATCGGATGACACAAATTTAAATAGTTGCATACGAGAAGTGTGGATCTCGGCCTTTTCCTTGGATAGTTCCAAATCTCTTATCCAATCATTAAGTTGTGCTTGTGACAGAACGTTGCTCTCGTTTCCCATGCGAAATTCAGTACAACTTGATTCCCCGCACTCAGATATTACTGTTGACAATGGAACTGAATCCGCAACTGCCGTTGAATGTAGTACTGGTAATGTCACTATAGGTACGCTGACATAGGTTACTCTTCTTGATCTTCCAACGCCAAGTACTTTTGTTTGACAAATATAACACTCTTATTGAATGGCAAGTAGGTTCTCTCCATATCATTGGTGTATCAAATTTTATTTGTTGTCCTGATTCCGACTGAATCAATTCTACTCGACACGATGTACACAAAGTGTTCGGTGTCCATGGTTTTTCAGCATTTTTGGGCTCAATGCCAAAATACTTGGAGTATAAAGTTTTGAGAACATTCGTCGTCGCCTTATGATGGTATATTGGCCACACATGAAACAGAACATATCTGGATCGTTATTACACTCAAATTCTCGCGTCCTTTTACTCATTTTATTTTTTTTAATAAATCACGGTTTTGAAACTTGACTTATGAACTGAACTATCTCCGGCGAGCCTTGCAGATGTTATGAAGTTTCAAGGCGCATTAACTCATATTTATACTCGGAACAAGAACAAAATTGAAAAAATAAAATCTTACCTAGACTGAAAGGTTCCTTTTCATACGAAGCCGGGAAAAGAAAATACTACCTGCTTTAGATGTAAGCTTTAAAAATTTTCTGTGTCTTATAATTTTGAAAATCTACCTGCATACTTACTAGGGCGGGTCGATTTGTGGGGAGGCAAACCATACAAACATTTATGGTGAACCCCCAGGGGGGTTCCAGGGGATGTGCCACTGGCATCGGTGGGTCGGGCCTCCAAAGTTAGTGGGGGTCGGTCATACATTTGGACTCGATTGGAGCACTCTAAATGGGTCAAAGTGGGATTTTTCAAAATTTGCCCCTACCCAAAAGTTCGACCCAAATTGGGGGGGGGACATCAGAATTCGTTTTAGAGGTATGGTTCCTTCGGCAAATTTTCTTATTTTAATCCCTAGAATACGATTTTCACAGAGCAATGAGCGATTTTTAAATCGACCCGCCCTAATACTTACCCATAAGTGACGGAAATACATGTTTATAACTACATGCCTACAGCAGGTTTCGAACCCAACCACTCTTCCTTTCGATGAAACCACTCTACCTACTATAAAACAATTCGAGTATTAAAAGTACTATTTGATTTATTTAAAGAAAAAGTATTATCATTGTTTTGGTGTTATTCGTTTATCCGGATAATATCCCATTTGCACTTTATACCTTTAATATATGTATGTATGTATACATACATTGAAGCTGCGCAACCTGGGTATTTTTATTTGATCGCTTATAACTTACGTAGTTTTGCATCGATTTTCTTCGATGATAGCTTATCTTTTTTCTAATTAAAAAAAGTTGTGGTTTTGGAATGCTGCCCTAGCAAAGAATAATTTTTTTCATATTTTTTCATAAAAAAAAAAACAAAAATCTGAAATGGTAAGCTAATATCTCGAAAACTATCTGGTTGAGCAAAAAACAATGTATGATGCATTTATAGCATATATTGCTTGACCCGTTCGTGAGATATACGTAATTAAGGGGAGCCATCTTCTTGGTTTTTTCGAATAACGGTAAATTGCAAATATCTCAAAAACGGTACCATAGAATCAAAAATGAACTCGATTTTCGAAATCAGGGGGGGTTTCACATACGAATTTCATAACGGCGTCTCTGGTAAATTTGGGCCGTCGAACAGTGATATTATTATACTTTTTATAAAATTATTATATATCATAAAACTAACTGTAGAGTTTTGGTCTCGAACCGTTAATCTTTTTGTCTAAAAAATTATAGCAGCGGCTTCTAAAGTTATTATTTGTAAACGTATAGTAAAATTTACTCGGATCGTAGTAGAATTCAAATGCAGTTATGTATGATAGACAACCCTCTAAAATATGTATGCCGAATTTGTCAGAATAAGGTGATGGCAAATCGAATTCAACGCAATTCGCCGTGGAGAAGAGTGTCAAGTCAAAAGAATATATGCATTGATTTCGATCAACTGACATATTGTTGTACTAAGGCATTGTTGTGATTGTGACCTCTGTTTTTTTTTGTGGGTGAAGCTTCTTAAAATATTTTGACTTGGCAAATTGCATTCCCTTTCGGAACATATCCTCGGGGGTTAATCCCTTAAAAGGAAGTGTAGACACAGCTCCCAAAAATTTTAAAGTTTAAATTCAAAAAACAATGTATTTATATAAGGGGTTATATAAATACCTTCCAATGCGCTATACAAGTTTGGGAACGATTTCAGCCCAATTTTGCCGTGAGTCCCGTCCAAATTTAAAGCAATTATCACGTCTGTTTTTATAATCAGTGATAAATTTTTGATATTGTTGCATAATATTGATGCAATCGTAGATTCCTGTAAAAGGTAGAACTGGTATTTAAAAAGTATTCAAAAGTTGAAATTTAACTTACATATACATCTCTGTTAGACGATGTAATTTTTTCGTCCAATTGCTGCATCTCATGTACGTCACAAAGAGGAAAATACTTTACGGCAGGTGTATTTTGTACTTCCTGACGAACTAACTGCTCGGTAGCAACTTTCAGCCCAGCTATGGCATCCATGATAGCGGTATTTAGGGTATTAACTATCATTTGCCGGTGATCATATTTTTCTAATTTCTTCTCAATTGAGTGTAGTTGCCTCTCAAATATTTTACAGTGGCTGCAGAACGCTTTGGGTGGGTTCTATAATAAATTGAAAAACGATCATTAATAGTGTGAATCAATAATCCTGTATCAACTGAATTAATTTCGATCGGCGTTTTTTTTGCAAGCCAGTGGAAATAATGCGCTGAGTAAATTTCCGAATTTCCTAGAAAGCACAACACGAAGTAAGCTAGTTCAGTTGGGTAAACGGATTGTCAAAGCAGCTAAAAAGAGAGCCAATTAGCCGAAATCCTTTCACCACTTGCATAGTTCCGCCATGATGAAAGTGTATAGCTACTTGGAGCGTTTCCTTTTCAAGGTCGCTTGCAAAAAAACATTATTATTTAAATTTACCGACATATAAGGCAAAATTTACGTAGCCGAGATATTTTTTCATTGCGCAGTTTTGTTATTGTGGTCGACTATTAATTATGATCAACACTGGCAACAGGAGGTATGTTTTAAAGGGCTACTTTCGTATGAAAGGCTTGATTTCCTATTTTTGATTCTCTGGCACACGTAACGCTGCTGGTTCTCGGGTAACTATTTTCATCTGCAACTATAATTTTTCAAAATGTTAAAATTAATTAAATTAAAAAATTAAACGATGTTAGGTAATAAACAGAGCTGGTAGAATCAAGTACAGCTGTTTAATTCTCAATAGTTAGATATAAGCAAATAATTGAAAAGAATTGAAAGTAATCGATAGTATTTGGTGTAACGGTGTATTCGCTACCAAGTACCAGTAACAAGTAATTGTAATTGAGAATAAAATTTTTTAATTACCAAGTATATTCATTACTGCGCAGTTCTGATAATAAATCATGTTAAAGAAGGAGTGTTTACTTACATTTAACTTTCTTTGCTCGGATTGCCGCCGTCGAGGAGTTTTTCTTTTGCGCCTCAAATTTTTTGAAAATGTGCTCAAAAATAAAAAATGTTAGTAATAAATATAAATAAAATAAATAAAAGTAAGGAAGTATGTAGTTATTTACTTCCTTACTTTTATTTATTTTATTTGTATTTATTACTAACATTTTTTTCTTTTTGAGCACATTTTCAAAAAATTTGAAGCGCAAAACAAAAACTCCTCGACGGCGGCAAGTATGTAAAATTGGAATTAGAAGAAGTTGATCTGTTAGAGGGATACACAACAATTTGTATTCGACATCATCCAGATAAAATTCTTCTACAATAGGCGAAGGAGCGAGGTCGGCAGTGCATATTCCTAATGTAAGAGAGTCGATAGGTTCTGTGAAAAAGCTATTTAAATTCAGTAATTTCCTTCCTTTTATAACATTACTATTTTGATCTTTGAATTCTACTATTTCTACATAATCTTGTGATTTCAGCGAACAATAATTATTTGGAAGTTGTGTGGATAGCATATATCCGTCAAAATAAAAACTGTTTATGCAATTATCTTAAGTCTTAAATCCTGAAAATTTAGAATCAGTGACGATTGCTTCCTGCATTACCAAAACTTGTAAATAATTTTCCAAAGAATAGGCGGAATAATTTGAAGGAATACAAGTTCTTTAACATCTTCCGCAATATGCAGCAAACCATGCACATTGTAGTTAATGCTATTATATTATTCAAACACAACAGCATAATTTTTAAGAAATAACTTTAGAATATCACTCGCTAAATCAATATTTGAACTAAATTTTTTAGGACAAAACAATAATCGGCAAGCACAATATAAAAGAAGGAATTCATAGTATACATCTCCAGGAATTTCGTCTTTAAAACATAGAATCCATAGTAGAGAAGAAACATACGAAATTCTGTAGCTTTCCAGTTCGCAATTTCAACCAAAGATATTCGTTTTCGAACAAATTCCTTTGTTATATAGGGACGTAAAGCTACTAGTTTTTAAGATATGTTAATTTTTGCTTCTTTTCTAAATTTATAGTTTGACTCATTGCTAATAATACGCATGATAAATTTTCGCATTAAACCTAAATCAATTAAGTGCATAACGTCTATGGGTACTTGTTTTATCATGTCAATGCCAATATTTTCTAAGGGAGATAAATTATTTCTAAAAGCTGGCGCATGTTTGTCAGGGTACTTTCGTTCTAAAAAATCTTCGTTAGAAACAAGCGTTCCAGCCTCTGTGCTATAAGTTAGGACGCCATTAATTTTGTGTCCCACTTGAGTACATTTTGGACAACCATGTCCCCCAGTATACCCAATTATTCCGCAAAGAAAAGCTTTTTCAGTCGCATCACAAACAAAAGCTCTTATTGTAAATGTTAAACAGCGGCCATTGAAACCGAAACCATTTTCCAGAAGTTTTGCTACTTCTTCAGTGAATTCAGCTAAAAATTGGGTGACTGAACTTAGTTTCGATTTACCTAGATAAATTCCAGTAGTGAAAACTGCCATATTTGGTATATTAACTAGTCGCAATAAAATTGGCCAAACTTGTACCCTAGAACTGCGATATAATGGTAACCCATTAATATAGTAACGAATTTACTGCAAATTCTCTTATTTGCAACCGTCTGCTAAGTTCGAATCACTAAACTGTTGAATAAATAACTCCACTTTTTAATAATGCAAAATGCCCTTTATTAAAGTACTTCACAATAACACTTATATTTCGCTTTCTGATAGCTTGCTTAACTCAAACTGATTGATAGCTTAAATGAAACTGAATTATTTCGCCTCTACTGTTGGTGCCTTTTATACTCTCTGATTTCCTCGTTCGCATCTTCTAGGCGCTTCCATTTCCAGAATCTACTAGTTGGCCATCAGCTATCAAATTTCTCAGCTGTAACTCTCATGTTCTCTCATTGCATACTTTCGAGAGTATCTCAGATATATGCATGTGGTTGTGCGTTGCTTCTCAGCTGCGTGTACGTACATAGGTGTAGACGTAATGATTGGTTCGTTTATGTAGATACAAGTAAGCTTTATTGTTGTTGTGACTTCATTTACTTAGCATCAGACTAGGGATGTGAGTATCACTTAATGTCACTCATATTCGTCACAATATTAAAATCAACAATTATGTTGTTATAATTATTTAACGTTTCTCCAATTCTATTTAGTTGCGTTTTAATGCCTATGTTAGAGTAGAGTCCCGGGCTCATATTTTTAACTAAAATTCCAGACTTATTTTTTAAAAGAGTTTCCGCACTTTTAGGTACATTCATACCTTCTTCTGAAAGAATCGTTAAAACTTCGGGAAGACTTTTATATGTTATTTTGTTACGAATTCCCCATTTTTTTAGTTTTTCTTTTATTGCATTTTTGTATTATTTTATTTATTTAACACAAATTTTTTGTCGTATGATTTTCCACTTATCACTCAATTTGCCAAAACTAATGACTGCCAAATACCGATTATATTGCACGTAAATTTATCGATAGAATTGTGATAGCTAATCCACTTTTCCGATGCTTTGCCAAATAAGTTAAAAAAGGTATATTTTGACATTTATCCTTATGAACATGCTGGTAGAGTCATCTGTGCGCTTCTAACCGAAGAAAATGCGTGTCATTGTTATCTTATAAAAAAATGTAATACATACCAACTATATTGCATGCAATTATTTGTACTTATTGTAAACAATGTTTAAACATGTTTAGTTGAGATCATATGTCAAATCTAAGCACTGGGAAAAGGCCTGGTAAAGTTGACAGTCGTAACCATATTGTGACTTATCCATATCAAATGACATCAGTTATCGGTGCCTCACCCTAGAAATCGAGAAATGTTCATAAAAGTGAAGAAAACGCAAAGAATTACAAACATATACCACAAAAAAGTCTTTTACTCAAAACGTATTCAAAACAATAAATAAAATATACAAAAAGTAAATAAATTATCCAACTCAAAATTTTTTAGGTTATCGATATGGCGAAAAATCAAAAACCAATTGGTTGGGCATGGTATGCCCTTCAAAAAACGCGAGTACTCCATAAATAGTGTAAGCAATACTCCTTTAGAAGTATAGGAGTGTTCCAAAACTAATCTGTATTCATACAAAAAATGTGCTCCAACTAACATTGCGATGTCCTAGGTGTTTACGCGGCGTAGGCTGCCACCCGTCCCATCTCCCCCTTGTACATACGTATATCGATGAATTTATATATATAACCCGTATCTTGTATTATTCGATTATTGAATTGTATTATATCGAATATCTATGAATTTATATATATCCCGTATCTTGTATTGTATTCGATTACTGAATTGTATTGTATCGAATTATCCCCTAGAATCAATGCATTGTATCTACCTTTAAAGTTCCCATTGGGTCTCCTCATGGACGTGTGACAGCCTCCATCGCGCAAATCCACCAAATGGAATTCGCCGCAATTGCATAGTAGCGATCCGGCAGGATCGCTACCTGTCCCAAACCCACCTCTTAAAAGATTGCACAAGCACAAGAACGTGCCTCTACTGCCAAGGTCGCCACAACTCCACCCTCCACGACGCCGGAGTATCTCATAAAACCAATGGCCCTCGGAAAACAACAGCTCAAGTAGCAACTATTCAGGACGTTACCAACCCAGATCCCAACGAGGAACTTCCCACCACCTCAAACGCTGCCCGCATCCAATCTTTGCATGCAGAAAATGATAGCAATATCATTCTCCCCACAGCGATAGAGTCCATAGAACACCGAGGGGACTGCTTCAGGCTCAGAGCCTTAGTGGATCAAGGGTCAGAGCGTAGCTTCATCTCATCAAAAGCTCAACTCAAGCTAGGCCTCCCATATACCCACTCCCTATTTGAAATATCGGGCAGGGGAAGCGGAGTAGTACAAACCTCCAACAAGTTATGCTCACTGACCCTAGTCTCAAATTACCACAACGTGAAAATAAAGGCCCAGGCAATAGTGCTACCTCGGCTTACTAGGCAACTCCCAACACTCAGGCTAAATAACGACCAAATGCGTAAATGGTCACACCTCAAGCTAGCAGACCAGAATTCTCAGAATCTCTCCCAAATCGATCTGGTGTTAGGCAGCGATCTCATCCCTCAAATCATGCTAAATGGCATAGAAAAGATCTCGCCCACACTGCTAGCACAAAACACAATATTTGGCTTGATAATAAGTGGCTAAACCCCCGAAAAGGTCGGTACACACTCCTCTCAAGCGTGGGAAGTGACGAATGTCCAGCTGAATGAACAGCTAAGAGAATTCTGGGAAATCGAAGAAATACCCAGAAAGCGAGTGGAAACCCCAGAAGATAAAATGTGCGAAGAATTTTATCAAAGCACCACCACTCGCATGGATGACGGTCGATACATGGTCCGGCTCCCATTTAAATCAACATTCGCGAACGATATCGACCTAGGTCAATCCCGTACTGCAGCCCTACGACAGTTCCACGGCATGGAACGTACTCTCTCAAAAAAGGGCGATCTCAAGCAGCAATACGACCAGGTACTCGAAGAATATCTGTCCCTAGGCCACATGGAAGAATGCAGTCCCAATGAAATAGAATCCCTGGGTAAATACTGCTCATTCTATCTCCCTCACCATGCAGTCGTAAGGTCAGACAAGAAGACAGCAAAAGTCAGAGTTGTATTCAACGCCTCTAAAAAGTCGGGTTCCGGTCACTCCCTCAACGATGTTTTATATACCGGACCAACCCTCCAACCCGATCTCCGACTTATGTTGTTAAAATGGCGAACATATAAATATGTGTTTAATGGCGATATCGAGAAAATGTACCGCCAAATTCTCTTGCACCCCGATGACCGAGACTACCAACGGATAATATTCCGAACCCCCGAACACAGTCCAATAAAGGACTACAAGTTAAAAACGGTCACCTTTGGGGTTAATTGCGCACCTTTCCTGGCTATTCGCACCCTACACGAGCTGTGGAAAGATGTAGCCGATTCCCATCCACGCGCAGCCCCAATACTAAAATCCGAGACGTATGTTGACGATATTTTATCTGGCAGTCAGCCGAGCAATCACTAACAGAGACTATAGACGCTCTCAATTCAGCCGGCTTTCCCCTAAAAAAGATCACGGCAAACCACCCCGACATTCTCCAAAAAATATCAAAAACTGGTCTGCTGGAAACAAACTTTCTCGAGTTCGAAAAGACTAGCACCGCCAAAACCCTGGGCATCCAGTGGAACGCCCTAACGGATACATTCTCGTATACCGTCGACTCAAATCCGGCATCCACTGCAGCCACGAAGCGGCAAATCCTCTCCTCCATTGCGAAACTTTTCGATCCCGCAGGGTGGCTGACGCCCATAATGATCCAAGCGAAGATGCTCATGCAAGAATTGTGGTTAGACGGAACCGAATGGGACGAGAAGGTTAAACCCATCCGTCTAGTCAAATGGGCGCAGTTCTCTCAAAATCTTCCCTCTATCTCAGCCATCCATATGCCCCGATGGATGAATTTTACGCCCGATCAATATGTTGAGCTCCACGGATTCTGCGACGCCTCAGAAAAGGCTTATTGCGCAACCCTGTACCCAAGAAGTACCGTCGGTTCTCAGGTTCACTCTCACCTTATAGTGTCCAAAGGCAAAGTGGCCCCTCTCAAAACCATTAGTTTGCCACGCCTGGAGCTATGCGGAGCGCTCTTATTAGCCAAATTAGTCGCAGTAGTCCAACCCCATCTCGGCCTAATCATCCCATAATTCTCCCCGAAAAGGCTAGATTTACTACCCTTTATATAAGGTTTCTGCACGAGAGCTTCCTCCATGCGGAAGTCCGCCTCCTGCAACAAGCTATGAGGCAGGAATTCTATACCCCCCGACTCAAACCTCAGCTGAAAAAATGTGTTTTCCAATGTAAAGTCTGCACCATCCATAAGCGACAAACGCAATCCCAAATAATGGCAGCTTTACCCCCCGAACGATGCACTTTCTTTCGCGCCCCTTTCACTACTACTGGCGTAGACTTCGCCGGTCCGTTCCAAATAAAAGCTTCGATGCTCCGATCTCCAACACTCGTAAAAGGTTATGTGGCCGTTTTCGTTTGCTTCACCACCAAAGCGATCCATTTGGAATTGTGTTCGGATCTCACCAGTAAGGCTTTTCTCGCTGCCTTCGCCCGGTTTGTAGGCCGTCGAGGGTACCCGAAACAAATGATGAGCGACAACAGCACAACATTCATTGGTGCTAAGCGAGCTACCGAAGTAGAGTTCGTCGCCTTCCTCAACGAAGTCTCGACAGATATTGTCCAAAAGTACGCGCCACAATGCATCGAATGGAAATTTATACCCCCCGGAGCACCCCACATGGGCGGATTATGGGAATCCGGAACACACAGCTTCACCTTTGAAGAATTCTCGACTCTATTAATTCGTATCGAGGCCGTTCTCAATTCTCGTCCTATCTCCCCGCTTTCTCAGGACCCAGCGGATCTCACCGCCCTCACACCCGGCCACTTCCTCCGAGGCGCACCCCTTCTCGCCATCCCCGAGCCGAACTATGAACACCTCTCTATGATCAACCGTTGGGAACGGTTGAAAGTTTTACATCACCAATTCAGCAAACGCTGGAAGAATGACTATCTCATGGAGTTACACAAGCGTTATCGATGGCAAACCGCTCAACCTCCCCCTAAAATCGGCGATCTAGTCGTCATCAAGGAAGACAACCTACCCCCTACCGAATGGCGCCTAGGACGCGTGGAAGACACCCATCTAGCAAGAGACGGCCATATCCGAGTGGTCGACGTACGCACTCAAAACGGTGTTCTCACCAGGCCCATCTCAAAATTGTGCTTCCCACCGCCCCCTGAGCCTGAGTTAGGTCCTCAAGGCTCGGTAGCATCCCCAGAACCTACTATAGTCCAACTCCCTGTGCTACCATAAAAATCTACATAGAGAAGCTCAACCCCTGCCAACACTCCACTCCCAACTTCATGAGTGACTAAAATTTATTTTATCCTATCTTCCTCAGATGGATCGCCAACGCCCTCCAGTTTCCGCACCGCGCCGCTCGCTAGCATCACAGGTGACAGTGCCTACAGCTCGCCAACAACGTGCCTATGTCCCGCCCGACTACCGGCGATGCCGTTTATGCATGCGACCCCATGCACTATCAATGTGCTCCGTGTTCGCTGCCATGCAGCCCCAACAACGCGCCTTGGTCGCACGGGCACACAATTATTGCACAAACTGCATGGCACTGTCACACGCCACACGCGCATGTTCATCCAGCGAGCGCTGCCACGTCTGTGAACTCCCTCACCATAGGTTGTTGCATCGGGACACCGGGATCCGCCAAACCCCGAATGCAGAGCAACCACCAAGGCGCCAACGCCATTAATCGCGCCGCCACAGGCCACGCCATCGCAGCAGTGGGAACGTCCAGCCACCACAACCACCACCCGCTGCAAGAACATCCAGCGTTCGCCGTAACCAACGCGCACCGACCGTGCCCAACCGCACTATACGATGCACCGCCACCGGCCTGCGCACCTCAACCTACAAACATAAAGTTGGGAAAATACTGATTCAAGAAGCAGTTCGGGCTCTGACCGAGCTGCAGCATACGTTAGGCGCTTAGTACGCCTAGGCGGGCCAGGATGTTTACGCGGCGTAGGCTGCCACCCGTCCCATCTCCCCCTTGTACATACGTATATCGATGAATTTATATATATAACCCGTATCTTGTATTATTCGATTATTGAATTGTATTATATCGAATATCTATGAATTTATATATATCCCGTATCTTGTATTGTATTCGATTACTGAATTGTATTGTATCGAATTATCCCCTAGAATCAATGCATTGTGTCTACCTTTAAAGTTCCCATTGGGGCTCCTCATGGACGTGTGGCAGCCTTCATCGCGCAAATCCACCAAATGGTGGATCGCTACCTGTCAAAAAACCACCACCGTTTTGATTATTATATTTTGTGCTATCGTGCGAACTAAAAGTTTTTATTTTTTGATTGGCATTTTTTTGATATTCCCTTGTGATATGCAAATCAGCATCGGCTTGCAAAATTTCTTATTATTGTTATACTTTGTGCTCAATAAGCTTAATCAAAATTGCTCCGCGGTTTGTGGTAAATCGCCCTTTTCCCGTCTAAAGAATCATACAGTGAACTCAAATTCGAATTAAATGTACAAAATTTGGAAGATAATAGAGTAAATTTACAGCAAATGTGCTAACTCGTGAAATGTACGTACGAAGTGACGTTAAAACATAAATATCTGAAAAAAGGGAACTAAACGCAAGGTGCAAATTCCAGAATTTAGTGGGTTTGTGCGTCCGTAAAGGAAGCTTAAAGAATTTCATTTTATTATTTACTTTCTCGAGTAAATCAGCATTGTGTTGCTTTCTGAAACCTCATTTGTGAATTTGCGATTATATACTCATACTAATTTTTCATTTTATTGTCATTGAAAATCATCGAGCGAAAAATAAAAGTTACAGCATTGCAAAAAAAAAAATAATAATTAAAAATAACATACTTAATAAATTGAATACATTAAATTAAAGATATTATAAATAAATAAAGGTGTACCGATGCTTTGCATCGTCCCGTGTTTTAAATACACCATAAACTAAATGCACATAAAATACAGTCCAATAAACTAATAATTTATAAAATAATAAATTGAAAAAAATGCTTGGTTACAGTGGGCTTTGAACCCGCAACCCCAAACGTTTGAGTCGGGTACGTCATCCACAGCGCCACGACTCATACGCCTACAATCACATCAAATTACTCCCTTATAACTCACATTAAACTGCTCGTCCTCAACTGCCCCACGCTTAGCTACTAGGAGAGGAGTAGGTGATCCCACTCTCGCTTTGTTTGTGAGTATTCCATAGAGTACATACGTGAGAGTACTTTCCAAAGTACTTTCACTTTGGTACTCCATGGAGCACCCACAGAGGATCATATGCCAAAGTACTCCTACGCGAGCTTTAAATATCTGCTATTTTGGTGGTTGGTTTTTTAACGATATGTATATATGTCTTCGGGTGTAGGTAGTATGTATTTGTATTTTATTTGGTAGATATATGTAAATATTATTGTAACGAATTTGCTTGTAAATCCTCTTATTTACAATCCTCTGCTAAGTTCGAATCACTAAACTGTTGAATAAATAACTCCAATTTGTAATAATGCAAAATGGCCTTTATTAAAGTACTTCACAATAACAAACTGTGCAACGAATAGCTTAATAACCAACTGATATCTTAAAGGAAACTGACTTTCAAAATAATAGTGCTATTGCTCGCTAGATATCGTCTTACTCGTAACTGCTTGACAATTCAAATCAAACTGAATTACTTCTTACTCGCTGGCGCCGCTTTTATAGTTTACGCTGCATACTTCTAGGCTCTTCGATTTCCAGAACTTACTAGTTGTTTCGGCTACAAAATCGTCAGCCACAACTACGTGCACAAATTATTGCTCACTCTTGTCACAACTCAGATAGATATATGCATGTGTTTGTGCATTGCCGCTCCGCTGCTCGTATACGTACATATGTGTAGACGCAATTATTTATTCGTTTATGTAGATACATAAAGATTGAATTATTGATGTGAATGTTTGTAGTTTACAGTCTCTCGCGCGCACATAGGCATATAAGTAAATGCATCTGTGTGTGACATCTCTCTGGGCTGCCTTATATATGTGTATACTTGATTTGATTATTAACGTAAATACTGCTTGGCATGGCCTTAGCATCGCCTTAGTGATGGGATAATTTAGTGATGCTAATATCCGTGACACTGCCCTCCACCTAAGTCTGATCGTCCCGATCAGACAAATCTCTCGATCTAAACGTTGCTAGCCTTTCCAAATGGACCACCTTCATTTTGGTTCGTGGTTTACCGATGGTTTGTATGCGGTACACTACATCGTTGATCCGTTTTACAACTTTGTATGGACCTTCCCAGTTACACTGCAATTTTGGGGACAAACCTTTTTTTCGTTGTGGGTTGTATAGCAGCACCAAATCTCCTTCCTGAAACCCTTCCGAATTAATTGCTTTATCGTACCTTGCTTTCATTTTGTCACTCATAATCTTTGCTCGTTGCCTTACCAGATCGTGTATCTCTCTCAGCTCTTCTTCTAAGACATCAGTGGATTTCTTGACATTCCTCTCCGCATCGGCATCTATCCCATACTTCAAATCAGCTGGCAGTCGAAGGTCATTGCCAAAAATTACCTTTGCGGGAGTTTGGCCCGTTGTGTCATGTACTGCCGATCGGTAGGCCATCAAGAATAATGATATGTGTGTATCCCAGTCCTTATGGTACTTGTCGACTACTTTCCTTAAATGCTCCTCCAATGTTCTATTGAAACGTTCCACCATACCATCGGACTGAGGATGCAATGCAGTTGTCCGTGTTTTTCGAATGCCCAACTTCTTGCACAGTTCTTGGAACACAGCTGATTCAAAATTCCTGCCTTGGTCAGAATGTAACTCCATTGGTACACCATACCTTGCAACCCATTCGTTTTTAACCACTTCTGCTACTGTTTCTGCTTCTTGGTTTGGGATTGGGTATACCTCTGGCCATTTACTGAAATAATCCATAACCACCAGTACGTATTTGTTTCCGCGGTTGCTAGTAGGAAATGGACCTGCGACATCCATGGCGATCCTTTCAAATGGTGCACCTGAAATATACTGCTTCATCTGGCCACGACTTCGGGTTTTGGGCCCTTTCGCTCTGTTGCATACCTCGCAATTGGCAATCCACTCGGTGACCGACTGACGGCAACCAACCCAATAGAATCTCTGCTTAATTTTCTCGAGTGTCTTCGTGATTCCAAGATGGCCTCCACTTGGACCATTGTGCAACTCGCTGAGCACGTCAGGAATCCTCTTTCTGGGAACAACTATAAGTTTCTTCTTGCATTGACCATCCTCACTCTCCCATACTCGATGCAAGCAACCGGATATCAATTCCAAACTGTTCCACTGTGCCCAATATGACTTCGCAATGGGACTCTCTGCTGACATATCCTCTCTGCTTGGTCTTTCGTTTCGTTCGAGCCCTTGCATAACATGTGACAGATCTGTATCTTCTAGCTGACACTTTCTTAGTTGTTCCTTGTCCCATTCATCCGTACACGTTATAGTCATTAGCCGGACATCTATAATGTCTTCTTTAGCCTCGGCCTTTGAACAGTGCTTGCATTCCAAACTACATGGCCTTCGTGACATTGCATCGGCATTTCCATGGGTACTACCTTTTCGATGCTCAATGGAAAAGTCATAGCTTTGAAGTCGCTCGATCCACCGTGCCAATTGTCCTTCCGGATTACGGAACTGCAGAAGCCATTTCAATGCTGCGTGATCTGTCCTGACATGGAATCGCTGGCCGTAGAGGTATTTGTGAAAATGTTTAATGCACTCTACCAATGCCAACAGCTCTCTCCGCGTAACACAGTAGTTCCTCTCTGGTTTTCCAATCGAACGGCTGTAATATGCAACTACCTTCTCCTGTCCATCGACCAGTTGTGATAAAACGCCTCCTATAGCATATCCACTTGCATCTGTATCTAGAATAAATGTTGCTCCTGGAATCGGATATGCTAACATTGGGGCAGTGCACAAACGCTCCTTCAATGTTTGGAAAGCCACTTCTTGCTCCTTCTTCCATTCAAAAGCTTTGTTTTTTCTTGTAAGCTCATGGAGGCTATGGGCTACGCTGGAAAAATTTGGTACAAATCGGCGGTAATATGTGCACAGCCCAAGAAAACTTCTCAATTCATGTAGGTTCTGTGGTCTTGGCCAATCCTGTACAGCCTCTATTTTTTCGTTCGCAGTGCAGATGCCCTCTGTCGTTACCTTGTGACCCAAATAATTGACTTCCTTTTTAAACAGCGCACACTTTTTGGGACTTAACTTCAGACCAGCGCCAGCTATTCTCTGGAAAACTTCCTCCAAGTTCTTAAGATGTTCATCAAAGTTCTTGCCCAATACGATGATCTCGTCCAGGTACACCAAGCATGTTTTCCAATGTAGTCCTTTCAGTACCTGGTCCATGAGTCTCTCAAAAGTAGCTGGTGCATTACAAAGTCCAAAAGGCATCACTGTAAATTGCCAAAGACCATCACCGACACTGAAGGCTGTTTTCTCTTTATCTTCCTCCTTCACCTCCACTTGCCAGTAGCCGCTTTTCAAGTCCAGCGTGGAAAACCATTTCGTACCAGATAGCGAGTCCAGAGTGTCGTCAATTCTTGGCAATGGGTAGCTATCCTTTTTCGTTACGTCATTCAACTTCCGGTAGTCCACGCAAAACCTCATTTTTCCATCCTTCTTTTTTACAAGTACTACCGGTGAGCTCCATGGACTAGCTGATGGTTCGATGACGCCGCTGTCGTTCATTTCTTGAATGATTTGACTCACAACTTCCCGCTTCGCCAGTGGAACACTACGTGGAGCTTGACGGATCGGTCTCGCACCTCCAGTGTCAATTTGATGTTTCACAACGTTGGTGCGGCCTGGTTTAGAATCATCCTGGTCAAATATGTTCGCGTACTTTAGGAGCAGTTGTTTTGCCTTACTCTGATATGCTTCCTCTAGCCCCTGCATCCATGCCGTGATGTCATTTGAAAGATCAGTATTACTAGCTGAAACGTGTTCCTGGAGCTGTTCACAGTTAATAACCACTTCAGCCTCTTGGCATCTTCCCAAAATAGCTCCTTTAGTCAGTTTGAGTGGTGACTTGAACTCATTGAGTACTCTTACCGGAATACGTCCATCTTGTTTTGTCATAGCCAGGGTTCTTCCTATAAGTATGTTCAGTGCTGATTTATTTGCTGCTTCGACAACCCACAATTTGTTTGTCCCACAATCTCCATCTACCTTTGCCCAGATGACTGCTTCTGATTTTGGTGGTATTTGCTGACTCTCTTCCACCAGCACTCGTTTACTGCTGTAGCCTCTCTCGTAGCCGAAATTAAGTGGCACATCCATGTTCTTATATCGCATCGTCTTGCTTTGCATATCGATCTTGATGCCTTGGTTGATTAAGAAGTCCACTCCAATTATGATTTCATCAACAATACCTGCCACTATAAAATTGTGAAGTACCGTGACGTTCCCAATTGCTACTTCACATTCTACTTCTCCAATTACCTGGGTGTCCTCTCCCGTGGCTGTACGTAATCTTGCTCCAAGCAATGGTCTTATCTTCTTGTTGACTAAATCCGCTCGAATGATGGAATGAGATGCACCCGTATCTACAGTCAGTAACCGTTCCTTTCCGTCCACATGTCCTCCAACAGTAAGATTGCTTGACCTTCTTCCAATTTGCGAGATAGAGATTATGGGGCATTCAATTGAGGGAGCCAGCTGTCGCCCCTTGCGGCTGACTCGCTTTAGTTTAACGATTGAGTGGATTTGGAGATTTGCTCGTCTCCTTCAGCTCTGCGTTTACGGCCACCCACATTGTTGGAACTATTGGAATTGCTACTGCAATGACGTGCAATGTGACCTGGGTTACCGCACTTGAAACATTTCATAACTCCGGCATTTTTCTGTTGTGATCCCTTCAGAGCTTCCAAAATTGTATCTACCCACTCCGGCCTTTCTACTTCCACACGATGAGCTTTGTATGCTGGTTTACTCAATAATGACGCCGTTTCCTGGGTCAATGCATGGGATACCGTTTCAGAAAATGTTTGCTTTGGGTTCGCGTATGTGGCTCGCTTCGTTTCGACGTCCCGTATGCCATTTATAAAGCTCTGAATCTTCACTCTTTCCGTGTATTCCACGGGTGCATCCGCATTTGCAAGATGAGCCAATCTTTCAATGTCCGAAGCAAACTCCTGCAAAGTCTCGTTAGCTTTTTGGTAGCGGTTTTGCAATTCTATTTGAAATATCTGTTTCCTGTGTTCGCTTCCGTATCGCCGTTCTACAGCAGCCATCAATGCGTCATAACTGTTCCGTTCGTACTCTGGAATAGTCTGTAAGATTTCCGCGGCAGGCCCTTTCAGTGCCACGAACAGAGCTGCAACTTTATCTTCAGCATTCCATTGGTTCACTGCTGCGGTCTTCTCAAACTGTAGCTTAAAGACCTTAAAAGGAACAGAACCGTCAAAGGATGGTGTCTTTACCTTTGGATTACTCGTTGAAACTGCTGGGCGATTTAGTTGCAACTGCTCGATACGTCCTCTCAAAGCATCCACCTCGGCCTCGATTTTATCCTGTCGACCACTGAAGCCTTCATGAAACTGGGTTAGTTTTTCTTCCATATGCGCTTCCAGTTTAGATGATATACGGACTTCCTGCTCTTCTAGTTGTGTGGAGATCTGAGATGATATCTGTGCTGAAATTTGTGAAATACGCGTTTCTTGTGCTTCAATTTTCGATGTTATTTCTGACGACATTTCTGCAATACGTGTCTTCTGTTCTTCCATCATGGATGTTATATCTGTCTTTTGCGATTCCAGTTGAGAAGCCACTGTCGATGTTTGAGCAGATATTGCAGCCAAAATCATGTTCAAGTCTGTGCTCGTAACTGTCTGCGATGTTTCGTTTTTCTCTTCAATTTTTGTTACTTCCTCGCCATCAAGATGAAAGTCATACTCTTCCACATCAATTCCTTCCGCTTCCATTGCCTCTCGTAGCCGTGCCTGAAGTTCAAGTTTAACGCCGCTTGTATTCAATCCACGGCTCTCCAACTCCTTCTTTAGTTGCTGGATCTTCAATTCACTGAACTTTGCCATGTCCTAGTTGTATTCCCAATCTTCGGAATTTATTCAACAATTCCTCTTCTGACACCAATTGTAACGAATTTGCTTGTAAATCCTCTTATTTACAATCCTCTGCTAAGTTCGAATCACTAAACTGTTGAATAAATAACTCCAATTTGTAATAATGCAAAATGGCCTTTATTAAAGTACTTCACAATAACAAACTGTGCAACGAATAGCTTAATAACCAACTGATATCTTAAAGGAAACTGACTTTCAAAATAATAGTGCTATTGCTCGCTAGATATCGTCTTACTCGTAACTGCTTGACAATTCAAATCAAACTGAATTACTTCTTACTCGCTGGCGCCGCTTTTATAGTTTACGCTGCATACTTCTAGGCTCTTCGATTTCCAGAACTTACTAGTTGTTTCGGCTACAAAATCGTCAGCCACAACTACGTGCACAAATTATTGCTCACTCTTGTCACAACTCAGATAGATATATGCATGTGTTTGTGCATTGCCGCTCCGCTGCTCGTATACGTACATATGTGTAGACGCAATTATTTATTCGTTTATGTAGATACATAAAGATTGAATTATTGATGTGAATGTTTGTAGTTTACAGTCTCTCGCGCGCACATAGGCATATAAGTAAATGCATCTGTGTGTGACATCTCTCTGGGCTGCCTTATATATGTGTATACTTGATTTGATTATTAACGTAAATACTGCTTGGCATGGCCTTAGCATCGCCTTAGTGATGGGATAATTTAGTGATGCTAATATCCGTGACATTATGTTATAGTATTATATTTTTGAATTAAGTGTCGTATATATGTTTAATAGTAACCGTGCAAAATTGGAATTAAAACAATTTGGTTTTCAAATGGAATATTTCTCTATACTATAGTATTTATACATAAAACCAGTTGCGCGATTGCATTTTATCAGAGTTACCATAGTAAATTTTATTATCAGTTATTTGTATGCAATATTTTACTTTTGGAAACTCTGTTCGATCGTCATCGTGTCGTGATCACGGTCGTTGAAACACGAGCAATGATCGGCTGATGGTGGTCTGCAAACGCATTGCAAAGGAGTATTGTTAGAGTACTCCAACATGAGAAAAATGGAACACGTAATCCAACAATTTTTGCAGGGTCTGTTCGATCGTCATCGTGTCGTGATCACGGTCGTTAAAAACGAGCAATGATCGGCTGTTGATGGTCCGCAAACGCATTGCAAAGGAGTATTGTTAGAGTACTCCAACATGAAGAAAATGGAACACATAATCCAACTATTTTTGCAGGGTGGTTATGGCTACACTCAAAAAAAAGTTATCATCAAGGCGATGCCATCTAGGCATCAATGTGCAATTTTTGCTCATCTTTTTTTGGTCATCAATGATCTTATGTTATTGACATTTTCGAAATATTAGTTTGATACTTGTATTTGTCAAGTTAATAGAATACATACAAATGTAATGCGTTTTATAATCAATCTAGTATTCAATGTTATCATAATGAAACTAGGAAATTTATACAGTTATCATTTGGTACATTTTAAGGGAGAAACAAATATTTTCCATGGGCAAATCAATAGTCAAGATACAAAATTGATACTTTTGATTATATTTTTTATAATATTTATCGTTGCATTGATACCACGAAAATGATACCGTTTATAGTTTCATTTTTGCACATCGTGTATTAAAATGATAGTGGTACTTTTTTTTTGAGTGTAGGGCGTTATGGTATGGCACTATTGACCAATTACATTGATTTCCATAAGGTTGGTTGGATCAGCTTTTTTGTACGGATATGGATACGTCAATTTTAAACGGCCCTGAAAGCGTTCTATATGAGGCAGGATTTACATAAAACACTTGACGCGTCATGCATCGTTCTACATTAGACAAGCTTTATATTTTGATTATATAGCAGGCGAAGTAACGCAACTACGCGTTAACATAGAACGCTTAATGCGTCACTTCGCTGAAATGCTTTGACAGTGCCATGCTAGCAATATCTCAACTTCATGCATCGTTTACAAAGATATAATAGTCATAAGCGAAATAAAATAGGTATTAAAGTTAGTTTATTATTTTTTTTTTTTGACAGAAGGCTCAAAGGAAATTATGTTAAAAATCTGGAACTAAAACAGGTTCCAATTTTTTATTTTGATTATAACATTTTTACAGGCCAACCTAATAAAAAATCATTGCGTTCGCTTAACGCACGACCATAAATGACCTCTTAATGACCTAACCGAAATAAGAATGCGGTGCGACATTGTAAAAGATGTATGCGAACTTCAAACCGAAAAGTCCCTCAAAACGAAAATTGGAAAGCGTGTTAGCTTTTCCCCAGAAATTCAATTTCGGTTGCTTTCATACATGTACGTGCATTCGACAGAAAAAAATCGATGGTTTTTCTAAAATAAAACTATCGATAGTGCCATCGATAGTTTTGCAGCTCTATGGACAAGAAAAAACAGATGTTATTTATTTTCCATGCATAAAAATATTGATAATAAATCTGCAGGTACTCCATCAGAAACAATTGGTGACTACCTTCTAGCAGTTAATAGTATGTTAAATGGAGTTATTGGCAACCGAGAACAAATCACTAAAACTATTTAATGTTCTCATTAGCTGGGAAAATATTTCGATCACAATTTTTTAAAGATAACCCAGCAAGTGCGTTCTAAAGAGGTAAACCTGAATGCTATAGCTCCAGATTTACATGGAGTTTGATCAATTGGAATGCATCAAACAACTTGAATCCATACTCGGTGCTGAATATTTTCACAGTACACCGGGTGAACGTACTGAAAAGCTAATACGACATTCAGAAGATAATACAAAATTTTCACAGAGGCGGAATTTATCGAAGAAAATCTGATCTTGGCTATGCAGAGGTACCGTGAAGTACAAAATAATTTATTCGAATCACTTGGGGCTTTGAATAAATGACTTGAAGATAAAATTTAAGCAGAGAAACGTGCAGCAAGCGAATTGGATATTGGGGCACCGGCTGCAAGTAGCACTTGGGATGATTGAGGTTAAAAGGTTCCACAGTTCAAAATATGTTTTGTATAAAAATTAAGTACGTTAAGTTAGCAGTAGTAGAGGGTGGTGTTTATTTTTTTTAGTTAAAAGATTTTTAATAAAACAAAAATGCTTGAAGTAAATTTTGGTTAGGCTTTTTGCCAATGTATATTAGATGCAAAATAAAAACGTTATTTCATCTTTCTACCCGACGTTTCGCTCGTCTCTCTAGCTTCTTCAGGGGGCATCTGTATATTTAAGAAAAACAACAAAAAAACATTAAAACATGTAGTAAAAACCGAAATGAAAACTAATATTACATCACATTTTTATATGCACATGAATACATGATAAATATCATAAATCACAAATAAACACGTAAAATGTTTTATTAGGGTGTTAAGTGTTTATTTGTAATTTGTGATATTTATCATGTATTCATGTGCATATAAAAATGTGATGTAATATTAGTTTTCATTTCGGTTTTTAGTACATGTTTTAATGTTTTTTTTTGTTGTTTTTCTTAAATAAACAGATGTCCCCTTGAAGAAGCTAGAGAGACTAGCGAAACGTCGGGTAGAAAGATGAAATAAAGTTTTTATTTTGCATCTAATATACATTGGTCAAAAAGCCTAACAAAAATTTACTTCTATAAATAAATTGACCGGAAAATTCATTATCAAAAATGCTTGATTTTCCTCAAAGGAAAAATTAGTCCAGCCCTACAATTATGTACAAATTTAAACGAACATGCATTTTATATGTTAACCAGCAATCAGCCAAGTTTACTGTTGAATATGATCCTGTATATCCCAAATCTGTTTGATGTAATTTGTTCGCCCGCTTTTCAAAAAGTATTAAAAAACATTCTCCGAAAATTTATAACTTCGGCGTAGTCGTTAAGTCCTAGTAATTTAGGTTCTGTATAGGGCTCTACACTTTTCTTAAATAATTCGATTTCATCACCTGCAAGCTTTTTTATACCTTTCATGAAAATGAAATGGTATATTAATTTCGTCACGAAACCGAAAATTGTAAGTCCTTAAAGGAAAATAGATAGACCCACCATTAAGTATACCGAAATAATCAGGTCGAAGAGCTGAGTTGATTTAGCCATGTCCGTCTGTCCGTCTGTCCGTCTGTCTGTTTGTATGCAAACTAGTCCCTCAATTTTTGAGATATCTTGATAAAATTTGGTGAGCGGGTGTATTTGGGTGTCCGATTAGACATTTGTCGGAACCGACCGGATCGGACCACTATAGCATATATCCTCCATACAACCGATTTTTAAGAAAAAGAGGATTTTTGTAATATCTTACCCAATTTAACAGATTGAAGCTTCAAACTTCACCATATACTTTCGTATATTGCACATATTGTTGCCTGAAAAAATTGATGAGATCGGTCGTATATATAGTATATATCCCCCACAACCGATTGTTCAGATAAGGAACTTTTCGTAATTACTGCCCCATTTTAAGAGCTAGAGGCTTCAAATTTCAACGAATGCTTAGGTATATAGCATATATTGTTGTCTGAAAAAATCATAAAGATCGGTGGTATATATAGTATATATTTGGTGGTATATATAGTATATATATATAGTATATATATATATATTTTCGCAAATTTTAGCCCCATTTTAACAGCTAGAAGCTTCAAATTTCACCGAATACTTACGTATATAGCATATATTGTTGTCTGAAAAAATCATAGAGATCGGTTGTATATATAGTATATATCTCATACAACCGATTGTTCAGATAAGAAACTTTTCGCAATTTCTACCTCATTTTAACAGCTATAAACTTCAAATTTCACCGATTGCTTAGGTATATAGCATATATTGTTGTCTGAAAAAATCATAGAGATCGGTTGTATATATAGTATATATCTCATACAACCGATTGTTCAGATAAGAAACTTTTCGCAATTTCTACCCCATTTTAACAGCTATAAGCTTCAAATTTCACCGATTGCTTACGTATATAGCATATATTGTTGTCTGAAAAAATCATAGAGATCGGTTATATATATAGTATATATCTCATACAACCGATTGTTCAGATAAGAAACTTTTCGCAATTTCTACCCCATTTTAACAGCTAGAAGCTTCAAATTTCACCAAATGCTTAAGTATATAGCATATATTGTTGTCTGAAAAAATCATAGAGATCGGTTGTATATATAGTATATATCTCATACAACCGATTGTTCAGATAAGAAACTTTGCGCAATTTCTGCCCCGTTTTAACAGCTAGAAGCTTCAAATTTCACAAAATGCTTACGTATACAGCATATATTGTTGTCTGAAAAAATCATAGAGATCGGTGGTATATATATTATATACTTCATGTAAACTCTCATTTTTGCCCCTTTTTTACGGCTAGAAGCTTCAAAATTCATCAAATTTCATCAAATAGTTACGTTTACGTCATATATTTTTGAAATACGTGATTCGTAGTCATAGTTTTTACATGCAGACCACAAAAAACGTGAAGCTTTGCATCCTCACACAGATTACCTACCTATTTTTTATTTTATATTTATCTTAAAAATCGTTAAGGAATGCAGATCTGTTCACTATATATTTCTTATCTTATACATCCGATTATTCGGAGATTACGAACGGGATAAGATTATTGTTCAGCCCCATTCATGAAAGGTATGAAGTCTTCGGCACAGCCGAAGACAGTCCCGTTCTTACTTGTTATTTTACTCATTTCGTTGCCGTTTTTTTTAAATATTTCTCAAAATGGGCTACATAGATTTCATACTGACTAATCCCAACTGTTCCCAAAAAGGACTAAAGGGGATCAATTATGCCCAAATGTCATATATGTGATACTCCTATATTGCTACAAAAGGCTAGGTACATTCCCAAACATCAGAGTGCCGACGTTAAACGTTTTTGTTTTTATTTTCAATAATCGAATGTACCTAAATTTAATTTTTTTTTTTTACACTTATGCTGCTACAATCTAAACAATTTTATAGGCTGTCTTGTTTTGATTTCGAATTCAAAACACATTGCGAGCATTTTCTATTAGCAATATAGGAGTATTACATATATGCCAAATGTAGACAAAAGAGATCAATCGGGGATCAATCTCTTTAGCAATTAATCGCACGATTTTTTGCAGGGCTACTAATCACTTAGCAGGTAGCTAGTATTTGTGTTTTACCAACTCTTTATTGTAGTACAATAGGCAATAAAAAAAAAACAATAGGCAATAGAATACAAATAAAAAACAATGTCTATTCTTTTAGTGATTTTTAAAATGTACTTACATATATTATTGCAAATAAAATGGGAATGCACACTTCAAAACCGCTGTAAGAAAATATGTATATGTGTATGTGTGTTTAGATACTACATGTAACAATATAAAAAACTTAGTATTCGAAAATAGAATTTACTAATTCCTAACAATATAGGATTTAATAATTTATAATAAATTATAATACTTTTTTTTTGTAAAATTAAGATTTTACAAGTTATTTTTATATTATTATAAGTAGAAAATGAGCAAGGTTTATTGAACCTACTCGGTCCAATATATAAACAAACTTATACAATATCAATTTTACAAAAATAACAAACTCAGTCCTGAAGACGGCAATAGATGTACTAATTAATTACTACAAATCGTTAAAACCAAATTAACAATAATTTTTAATTTCATTTAAATTTATACATATTTCATAATAATTATTTCATAACTTAAACTTCAACTGAATGATAATCCAAAGAAAAAAAAACTTTTACTGTACATATACATATGTATGTAAGTTGACCATGCATGCATACACAGGCAGGCGTTGGCTGTATGCAATTGTAACACGTACCTTCTGCAAGTAAATGTAAGCAAGTTACTCGAGGTCAGGTCAGAAATGAGTCAATATCTTTTGAACCACAAAATTGTCCAACTTAAAATAAAAAGGGTTTTTTAGATGAAAGTGTATCGCATATTATATATATTTTTCGAAAATATTCGTGGGGGAAAATAGTATATAATAATTATGTAAAAAGTTTATTTTTTATTCATTATTTTGATTTTATAAAATTAAATATTTTTTTAACGCAGTTCTAAAGTAAATATTGTTACCTTCAAAATAACACAAACATCAATAAGATATGACGAGTGGAACCAATGGTATATCACTTTGAATGTGGGCAGCAAGTTTGCTTACCCATCGAATCTGAGCACATGCAGATCTCTGAAAAAAAAATTTTTTTTCGAGGAAATCCTGATATATATGTTGACTTAAATTGCGAAAAGATTCCAACAAAAAAATTTGGTGTCTTTTAAGTGAAACTTTTTTTTCTACAAATCCGTACGATTTGTAAAATAATGACCCATATACGACATTACAGTACAACCGAATATTCGAAAGTTGCTTACATTTGGCTTGCGACCCCACCGCAATTCCTCTGGCGTTTTGTGTAGCAATTTATGAGGAGATCGGTTGATAATAACCTGGAATGCCTGCGCATATATTAACTTTGAAAATTGGCTCACCAATCATGCTTCTTCGGAATTTAGACCCACCAAAATTGTGCAATGGAACCAGATTTTGCATTTAGAAATTAATGCCGAGTGTAATCGAAGCAACAATCATCAGCGGTAAAAGCAAATGTGAAGATGTGTTCATACCACGGATCCCAATGATTCCTACAGATTTGCCATTCAATTTTAAGTGCTTACAGTTGCAGGATTAAATTTAGAGAGTCCGTGCTTTTCCCATATGTTGCTTGCTCTAGAGTTGAAACGCCAAAAAATTCGTTTATCTTTGCACCGAACGAAAAAACCAAAAATATTGTGTACCCACACGCATTATAATAAGATACAATAAAATGTTTTAAACGAAAATTTCACCAAATATGCGTACAAAATTCAATTCAATTTACAGAACAATAAACTAAATTATCAACAAACAAAACAGAAAAACTAACGCAACATTCATTTGATCTCGGGCGTTACAACGTACGCCGGGTAGACCTAGTAATACTATAAGCAGCACACTCAAAAAAAAAAGTATCACTATCATTTTAATGCACGATGTGCAAATATGAAACTATAAACGGTATCATTTTCGTGGTTTCAATGCAACGATAAATATTATAAAAAGTATAATTAATAGTATCAGTTTTGTATCTTGACTATTGATTTGCCCATGGAAAATATTTGTTTCGCCCTTAAAATGTATCAAAATGATAACTGTATAAATTTCCTAGTTTCATTATGATAACATTTAACACTCGATTGATTATAAAACGCATTACGTTTGTATGTAGTCTATTAACTTGACAAATACAAGTATAAAACTAATATTTCGAAAATGTCAATAACATAAGATCATTGATGACGAAAAAAAGATAAGCAAAAATTGCACATTGATGCCTAGATGGCATCGCCTTGATGAAAACTTTTTTTTGAGTGCACCAGTATGGATGGATCTAAACGGACCCATCAAAAAGATACATTAGCGGCGTACCGACTTGCAGCTTTAAGAATAGCAAATGCTTATCGGACGGCGTCCGACGACGCGATCCTGGTTCTAACCCGGAAAATCCCAGTGGACTTACTGGCAAGCGAAATGGCCGATCTGTATAACACTAATATCGAGCGACCATCTGAAGAAGCCAAGAAAAGAGCAAGGACACTTTTAGCAGAGTATGTTCTTTTCAGTAAGAATTTATTGAAGTTAATAAAGAAAAT
The DNA here is from genome assembly GCF_040869045.1 of Eurosta solidaginis. Lineage (NCBI taxonomy): Eukaryota > Metazoa > Arthropoda > Insecta > Diptera > Tephritidae > Eurosta > Eurosta solidaginis. The sequence continues at coordinate 138,768,123 of NC_090319.1, forward strand.
TTTTCTTTCTCAAGACAGAAAAACAAATATTCAAATCTATATATATAAATATGTTCGTATAAAATCACAAGCAGAATACAACAAGTGTATATATATATATGCAACACCCCCACTCGAACATTATTTATTGAATAGAAGTCTGCGTTAAACAAAACAGATATTTTTCAAAAGGAACTGACTTTGTTAAATTATGCACAACCATGTCGTTTGTGCCTATTCCGGTAAAGATAACTGTCTTTGATTCTAGTTTCTTGCGGATAAAATGATGACGGACATAAATATGTTTAGACGTAGCCAAATATTTGTTTGTAGTAGAGGTTTACGCCGACCACCTTATCGACGGCGGCGGCGTGAGCGGCCGGTATTCTTACTTTAAAACAGGGATGCACCTTAACGTTAAGCTAATCGTTTATCAAAAAATTTCCACCGTTTCCGTTGAAACACTTCGAAATATTATCGATAAAGAAATTATCAAGATAAATTGTATCTCGTTTTTAACCGAAACGAAAAGCTTTCGTTAATGTTAAAAACGTTAACGAAAACGTGATACTTTATGTTTGAATTGTGCTGGCAATGCTATAGCCATGGTGAAGCCGTAAGGTGGCAACAACGAGCGCACATACACACACAAACTCTATGTAATTTGTTTGTGTAATTCGTTGGTGGTAATGTCAAAAATACTCTGAGAAATGTTCGTACTGTCAAAATTCATGAGAAAAGTTGCAATCAGCTTGGATAATGCTTTCACCTTTAATGACTCCGCAATCAATCAGCTTTGCCAGCATAGTTTGAAATTAATAATCAACATGAACGATTTGATTTCGTTTTGATATGGCAGAAAACGAAACGAAATCATTTCGTTAATTTGACGATCTTAACGTTAATAAACGAAACGAAATGACTTCGTTTCGTTTATTAACGTTGATTATCGTAACGAAATGATATCGTTTCGTTGGTTAAGCATGCCTGCTTTAAAAAGCTTGATTTTTCTATTTAAAAAAATAATATTTAGGAAAGGTTTTGTCCACCTACAATTCCCGATGTGCGAGCAGTAGCAATCCCGACCACCAGTCGCTACCACGCCTCCTGACCCTCACACCATATGCCAGCATAGAAGCTATAGGACAGCGACTTCGAACTCATATGTACCTTCGTCGATGCCACTTTCCTAGAAGCTCTAGGTGTAGCTCCGAATACTTTCTAACGGATGTTTTTGTCGCGCTATGCTGCCGAGCTACACCAGAGAAAGACCTTGAAACGTTAGGGAGTGACTATTCGGATGGCATTGCGTAACTCATGGGTGAAAATCGTATAATCCTCGGCGCATCTACATAATTAAAATTTTACAAGGACCCTGGATAAAATTTTTAAAATGTAGACCAAAGTTTGAAGACGTTTGCGTTCACAACATTGATTTAAACGATATATTAGAATGAAAATCGAAGGATTTTAAGTTGAAAGATGTTAACTGCTGTGTTCCGGCCTTATGATATAAAACCTCATTATGGATGATCGCATAGCTTCAGTTTTCAGACTAGTTCGACTGTTCACTACGTTAGGATAGTAGCACACACGGTAATTACTTCGACTATCTTGGGAAAGCTTTTGCTTCGCCACTTTAAGTGTTCTTGCGAAGGACAGAGCCTCACTTGGTAAATATATGTGCCTACGTATTCACATTTGTAAAAGGAGCCGTAACGTGTAGGTGATATTTAAACTTGGTTGATAGACTATAATCAATGTGAGTCACTCCAAGGGACTGGTTGGGGATAGGGCCGCCAACTTTAGGAAATGTCAAACCGGGATACTTGGGTGTTGAAGGATTAAGTGTGAAAATCAAAATTCACATTTCAGACGATATTGTAGTTTCGCAAATAAACAACAGATCTTTGAATGTAAGCCCAAGTGATTTTTCAAAGCCTTATGATATATCTTCAACTTGAGTATGAGGTAAGAATCATTTCAAAGGAGTGTTTATGCCCCTAAAACCTACTAAAGGATTTTGCATCACTGATTTCACTATTCTTTCAGCCAATGGCAATGTAAATTTTTTTTAAAAATCGGCACTTTTTTGGATAATTTGCTTTTTTTTTAACAACTTGAGGACAATTTGATAACATGTTCGCCTTGGGTAATTTTATTTGAATTCATTGATCATTATTAATTTAAAAAATATATATGCAAAGTGAGCATATAAATTTATTATAAAACTTTTCTTTTAGTGTTTTGTTTTAATAACTTGGTGATTTGGGCGATGCAAAGCCCGTGTTATGCTGACATCGAAAGCGCCGGTTTTTTTACATAACTTTTGAACAGTTAGAAAGAGTTAAATTTGGCAATTAGTTTCTTATAACTGGCAGTGATGCGCATCCCCCAGCGGGTTAGGGGGTCAGAATATACCCGCGGTAGGTGTGCCTGTCGTAAGAGGGGACTAAAATACCAGATTCAAGGGGTTGTGTAGCGCAACCCTTTTCTGGTTGCCAGCGCAATATACAGCTTATCCAAACCCAATTGTCAACCTCACCTATCCGTGGCGAATCCTGTTTCATTAACAGCCGAGGCTCAGGCAACCCCGAGCTCCTCATGGATGTAGGGGAGGGAGGGCGGGATGTAAAAGAAGGTCGCAAGTGGTTATATAACAAATCGTTCCCGAGATGGTCGGGCTTGGTAGCAGAACGTGCCGGATCTGCATCCGGCAAAGGACCATCAACATCGATAACACTCCCCAAGGCCTTCGGGGAGTGTCCTTATCGCTACAACAACAACATGCGCATCCGTTGATACCACTTTTGACCATGTCCGACCAATTTTCGACATGAACAACAAATGGCCTAAACAGTCTTAAACGAGTAGAAAATATAGTAACGCGCCGGACGCCGCCGCCGCCGATGTCAAAAATATCGGCGCGGCGGCGGCGGCGGCGGCGTATATCTCTAGTTTGTAGCAGCTAAATGTATTGCACTTTTATTGTCACAGAAGATTGTTGCTGGCTTAGTGTTGAAACTAGTATCAATTTCAGCCTGAATTTGTCGAAACCATAAAACTTCTTGCGTTGCTGCTGACAGCGCCATATACTCAGCTTCAGTTGTGGATAAGGCAACTGTTGGTTGTTGCTTCGTTGACCAAGAAATTGCACCTCCTTGGAATATAGTCACATAGCCCGTAACCGATCGCCTTTCTTCACTATCACTGGCCCAGTCGGAATCTGAATATGTACAAAAATCATTAGTGGAATTCTTTTTATATCTAATTTTTACTGATTTTGTTCTTTTAAGATATCGAAACAATCTCTTAACTGCTGGCCAATGTCCTTTGCCTGCACAGTTATGGAACTTACTTAACTTACTGGCTGGGAAACTTATATCTGTACACTGAGATGCATACATTAAGCTACATATAGCTTCTTGATATGGAACATTTGCCATTTCCTTTATCTCCTCTTCGGTTTTTGGTGACTGATCTCTTCACAGTTTCGTGTTAGTATCTATTCACTCATAAAAAAACAAGAATTTTCGTACTTGAATCAAGTACAAATCAAGAATTTTGGTCACAAAAGTAGGGTAATCCCGATAATTACCATCCGAAGTACTAAATTCTTATTTCAAGAATTTTTTTTAAGACCAAAAATTCTTCTTTTAAACCCTTTTTTGTCCATATTTAAGAATGTTTCGCTGTTTTCAAGGACAAATACTTCTTAAAACAAAACTAAAAATTCTCAAATCAAACTCGTTGGAATCTCAATCTGAATCTTATTTGTTCTTAAATTAAATCCTTCAATTCTAGAATTAAGAATACTATGTTCTTAAAACAGGAATATTTCGTTCTTATATTGAACACGAAACGGTCTTGAATCGAAAGTTATCGAACTTGAAACAAGAAAATTTGTTCTTATTTTAAGAAGAATTTTGAATTTAAAGAAGAATATTTATTCTTACATTAAGTCCTTGAGTTCCTGAAAAGAGAATGTTATATTCTTAAAACAGGAATAATTCGTTCTTGAATTGAATGCCAAATGGTCTTGAAACAAGATTGAGCGAAGTTGATCCGATAAAACTTGTTCCTAGAGACAAAATCAGCCCAATTCTAAACCAAAGTTCCGTGCGAGTTTTTTCCCTTCTCCCATTCCTCGTATTCTAAATAAAAATTCCTTGTGAGTTTTTTCACTTCTCCCTTTCCTCCTATTCTGAACAATGTTCGAAAAAGCGGAAACCGGTTCTGGGAGAAAAGTAGGTATTATGAATATGAGGGAGAGGGAGATTTCTCTGCCATTTCATAGGAGTTTTTTCACTAGTTAAAGGGAATGCATCAAAATAGTTAAAGGAAATTGGTTCTTTTAAGAAAGAACACATATTTGTACAAATTTGTGATAAAATATGTATGTACATTCTACCACAATATTCTCACTGTTAATACAACAACAACTACAACCACAATGTTCTTCATTTTAAGTCGACAAGTATATCATAAGCAACGGTAGAGCTCTTGGTATACATATTTGATGCAGCTATCCAGAAATTGCGCAAGAATTTTTTTAATAAGGCTTAAATAGATTTTGGCATATGACGAAGGACGAATTCAACTCAACTTGGCCGCCAGAAAATTGCTTTGCTGAATGAAAGCAGGCAACTCCGACAGATTTGTGTTATGCGGCCGCCTTCTTCTTATGTTCCGCTGTTGATGTTGCTGTGGCACCAATTCATTACTCATTTCAGTGAATACCACATGAAATGCAATAAATACTGTGCATTGTTTATATTTTATTTCTTAATTTCCAACAAATTTCCAACAATAATTAAACTTTTCAATTTTTTAAACAAAATAAGAAATGTGCAACGGACAAATTGACAAAACAGCTGACTTCGAAAATTCGAAATTCCTATTCCCCAATTATTGTTCTCCCTAGGAGAACAGAATTGGAGGAATTTTTCCGCGGGAATAAAAAAATCCGCGAGAATATTTAGAATTGGTCTGAATGTAGGTAAATGAGGAAAAAATGGAAAAATGAAAACGATGTTTAGTTTTTTAAATTTTTTTATTCAAAACAAACTTAGAATTTACATTAATCTTGTGCACGTACACATAAATAAAATACAATATATGGGGTATTTCATCCCATTTCGACCAAATTTGAACCCGACCCATTTAGAATTGGCTTAAAGTTTTTCTTCTTTTTCTTGCTTACGAAAGACGTTTTTCAGAAGTTTTTCAAACTTTTTGATCCAATTCAAAAAAAGTTATGAATTAAAAAAAAAACACCGTTTTTGTTTTCAAAATGCTATAACTTTTTCGTAAGCTAGAAAAAGAAGAAAAACTTTCAGCCAATTCTAAAGGGGTCGGGTTCAAAATTGGTCCAAATGGGATGGAATACCCCATATGTATATACGATTATGCACAAAAATAGGAGCCAAAATTATTATCATATTTATTTTATTCTTATATATTTTCGTTAATACTAAAAGAAACTTTTATGAAAATTATAATAGTTTTTGCAGCTATTTTTTTACACACAGGTTTGTATCTATTTACACATATACTTTTATATATATTTCATTCTAACATATGACTTTACATTATTTGTAGGATATATATGTAAAGGTGGACTTGTAAACTCTTCAATTGGTTTTAAATACAGTTTATCAATTAAACAACCTATTTCTTAGGACCTTAAAGGACTTTCAAATGTTTTCACTTCTAATTTTTGACATAGTATAAAAGCATTTTCTTCATGTATAACTAAACATTTAATCTTGTTCAATTCAAAGCTTATGCGATTTATAGATAAATAGTAGTTCGATTTATATCGTGTTCCCTTAAAAACTAGGTCGTTACAAACATTACATTTTTTTAAATCAATATTCACTAATTCGTTTATTTCATAAGAAAAATCATCTTTGATTAAATTTGACAATATCGTGGTAGAATAAGTTAAAATTGGTTCAATGAATTGATCATGGTCAATTAAAAATGCGGAAAACTTTAACCCTGCCTTAATTGCTAAAGTATAAGGCGTATTCAGTCTTGAGTTTGTGTTATGGTAGTAAATTTTGGCTTCTTTGTGTTTGGCTTCAAACCTCATTGTCCATAAGTACTTTAATGGGCCACATTTTTTGATTGCTGTTGAATAATGAACAAGGAATTGATGTTTGGGCTTTAGAGAACCAAAAAGTCTTAGATACATGGTATGATGCTTTTCAACTAATATTTGTAAATTCGTCAAGTCAACACTTACATAACTCGGTTTTAAAATTAAATCAATAATATCTAATAAAATTAAAAGTACTTGCCAATATTCATTGTTTAGAGGTATTAAATCTCGAATCATCAACGGCAAAAAATGTACAAAACAGATTACTTCACTGGCTGTCATTTTTAGGTTGAATGCTTTTAATCTAGAAAAATCCAAAGGTATGGGACAACTTCCAACCTCTGTTTCTCCAAATTGAAAAAGATTCTTTCTGCCATTAATATCATTCAAGGAAAGAATATTTGAATTAGTTAAAGCAAGCAGTACGTTACAAGCATCGTAAACACATACTCCTTCGTACAAATCATGCATGATATCGAAGCAAAAATTATCCATTACATTGAAATTGTCCAATTTATTAAATAGATACACAAACATTTTTCAATCCCGTTTCTTGAAAATTATTTTCCAATAAATAATTTTCACAACTATTTTCATTTCGTAAAAACTCAGTAACTTCACCAACATCATTTTGCATTTGTTCTCTAGTTCTTGAACGGGCAAGACAATATCTTTTTGAATTGAAAGATTCGTTTCCTATGCTAATGTCTATTCCATCTTCTAAGCGCTTTAGCTCTTCCACCAAATAATGAAAGGAGCGTTCATTCCCATACAATTTTAAATGTGAACTTGAAATAAATGCAGCTGGAAAAATGTATTGAAGCTGGGATAAGAGATATTGCGGCATTGAAGGGCAATTTATATAGCAGCCACAAATTGACATTGTGTGACTTCCAATTGGGTTATTGACTTGAAAATCGTCGAAGTATATGACAAATGGAGTAACTATGACATTACGAAATTTTCGAATTTTATATTTAACAAGTAAGGAAGGTTAAGTTCGGGTGTAACCGAACATTACATACTCAGTTGAGAGCTATGGTGACAACATAAGGGAAAATAACCATGTAGGAAAATGAACCGAGGGTAATCCTGGAATGTGTTTGTATGAAATGTGTATCAAATGAAAGGTATTAAAGAGTATTTTATGAGGGAGTGGGCCATAGTTCTATAGATGGACGCCATTTAGGGATATCGCCATAAAGGTGGATCAGGGTTGACTCTAGAATTTGTTTTTACGATATGGGTATCAAATCGCCATAAAGGTTGATCAGGGGTGACCCTAGAATTTGTTTGTACGATACGTGTATCAAATGAAAGGGGTTAATGAACATTTTAAAAGGGAGTAGGTCTTAGTTCTATAGGTGGACGGCTTTTCGAGATACCGCCATAAAGGTGGACCAGGGGTGACCCTAGAATTTGTTTGTATGATATGGCTATCAAATGAAAGGGGTTAAAGAACATTTCAAAAGGGAGTTGGCCATAGTTCTATAGGTGGATGCCATTTAGGGATATCGCCATAAAGGTGGATCAGGGTTGACTCTAGAATTTGTTTGTATGATATGGGTATCAAATGAAAGGTGTTAATGAGTATTTTGAAAGGGAGTGATCCTTAGTTCCATAGGTGGTCGCCTTTTCGAGATATCGCCATTAAGGCGGACCAGGGGTGACTCTAGAATGTGTTTGTACGATATGGATATCAAATTAAAGGTATTAATGAGGGTTTTAAAAGGGAGTGGTGGTAGTTGTATAGGTGGCCGCCTTTTCGAGATATCGGTATAAAGGTTGACCAGGGGTGACTCTAGAATGCGTTTGTACAATATCGGTATCAAACGAAAGGTGTTAATGAGTATTTTAAAAGGGCGTGGGTCTTAGTTCCATAGGTGGTCGCCTTTTCGAGATATCGCCATTAAGGCGGACCAGGGGTGACTCTAGAATGTGTTTGTACGATATAGTATCAAATTAAAGGTATTAATGAGGGTTTTAAAAGGGAGTGGTGGTAGTTGTATAGGTGGTCGCCTTTTCGAGATATCGGTATAAAGGTGGACCAGGGGTGACTCTAGAATGCGTTTGTACAATATGGGTATCAAACGAAAGGTGTTAATGAGTATTTTAAAAGGGTGTGGGGCTTAGTTCTATAGGTGGACGTCTTTTCGAGATATCGCCATAAAGGTGGACCAGGGGCGACTCTAGAATGTGTTTGTACGATATGGGTATCAAATTAAAGGTATTAATGAGGGTTTTAAAAGGGAGTGGTGGTAGTTGTATAGGTGGTCGCCTTTTCGGGATATCGGCATAAAGGTGGACCAGGGGTGACTCTAGAATGCGTTTGTACAATATGGCTATCAAACGAAAGGTGTTAATGAGTATTTTAAAAGGGCGTGGGGCTTAGTTCTATAGGTGGACGCCTTTTCGATATATCGCCATAAAGGTGGACAAGGGGTGACTCTAGAATGGGTTTGTACGATATGGGTATCAAATTAAAGGTATTAATGAGGGTTTTAAAAGGGAGTGGTGGTAGTTGTATAGGTGGTCGCCTTTTCGGGATATCGGCATAAAGGTGGACCAGGGGTGACTCTAGAATGCGTTTGTACAATATGGCTATCAAACGAAAGGTGTTAATGAGTATTTTAAAAGGGCGTGGGGCTTAGTTCTATAGGTGGACGTCTTTTCGAGATATCGCCATAAAGGTGGACCAGGGGTGACTCTAGAATGTGTTTGTACGATATGGGTATTAAATTAAAGGTATTAATGAGGGTTTTAAAAGGGAGTGGTGGTAGTTGTATAGGTGGTCGCCTTTTCGGGATATCGGCATAAAGGTGGACCAGGGGTGACTCTAGAATGCGTTTGTACAATATGGCTATCAAACGAAAGGTGTTAATGAGTATTTTAAAAGGACGTGGGGCTTAGTTCTATAGGTGGACGCCTTTTCGATATATCGCCATAAAGGTGGACAAGGGGTGACTCTAGAATGGGTTTGTACGATATGGGTATCAAATTGAAGGTATTAATGAGGCTTTTAAAATGGAGTGGTGGTAGTTGTATATGTGAAGGCGTTTTCCAGATATCGACCAAAATGTGGACCAGGGTGACCCAGAATATATATAATACCACGAACAGTATTCCTGCCGAGATTTCAAGGGTTTTTTATTTCGCCCTGCAGAACTTTTTCATTTCATTCTACTTAATATGGTAGGTGTCACACCCATTTTACAAATTTTTTTTCTAAAGTTATATTTTGCGTCAATAAACCAATCCAAATACCATGTTTCATCCCTTTTTTCGTATTTGGTATAGAATTATGGCATTTTTTTCGTTTTTGGTAATTTTCGATATCGAAAAAGTGGGCGTGGTCATAGTCGGATTTCGGCCATTTTTTATGCCAATACAAAGTGAGTTCAGATAAGTACGTGAACTGAGTTTAGTAAAGATATATCGATTTTTGCTCAAGTTATCGTGTTAACGGCCGAGCGGAAGGACAGACGGTCGACTGTGTATAAAAACTGGGCGTGGCTTCAGCTGATTTCGCCCTTTTTCACAGAAATAAGTTACTGTCCCAGAATCTAAGCCCCTACCAAATTTCACAAGGATTGGTTAATTTTTGTTCCACTTATGGCATTAAAAGTATCCTAGACAAATTAAATGGAAAAGGGCGGAGCCACGCCCATTTTGAAATTTTCTTTTATTTTTGGATTTTGTTTCACCATATCATTACTGGAGTTGAATGTTGACATAATTTACTTATATACTGTAAAGATATTACATTTTTTGTTAAAATTTGACTTAAAAAAAATTTTTTTTTTAAAGTGGGCGTGGTCGTTCTCCGATTTTGCTAATTTTTAGTAAGCATACATATAGTAATAGGAGTAACGTTCCTGCCAAATTTCATCATGATATCTTCAACGACTGCCAAATTACAGCTTGCAAAAATTTTAAATTACCTTCTTTTAAAAGTAGGCGGTGCCACGCCCATTGTCCAAAATTTTACTAATTTTCTATTCAGCGTCATCAGTTCAACTCACCTACCTAGTTTCATCGCTTCATCCGTCGTTGGTAATGAATTATCGCACTTTTTCGGTTTTTCGAAATTTTCGATATCGAAAAAGTGGGCGTGGTTATAGTCCGATATTGTTCATTTTAAATAGCGATCTGAGATGAGTGCTCAGTAACCTACATACCAAATTTCATCAAGATACCTCAAAATTTACTCAAGTTATCGTGTTAACGGACAGACGGACGGACGGACGTGGCTCAATAAAAATTTTTTTTGGTCCTGATGATTTTGATATATGGAAGTCTATATATATCTCAATGCCTTTATACCTGTACAACCAACCGTTATCCAATCAAAGTTAATATACTCTGTGAGATTTGCTAAACTGAGTATAAAAATACTTGCATTTATATAATTGCATATACTGCTTTGTAGTAAATTCTCTTGGGTATTTTTTATTGTTTTATCTAAAATTGTTGGAATTTGAAAAATTGATTTAAAAATGAAATCTAACGGGAGAATACATATATCATAGGATTTGACACCTAAAGTGTTAGATTTTTGTAGATATTTTTTATCAATTGAAATCAACTTAGGAGGTTCAAAAAGATTAAATTGTTTTAATATATTGAAAAGCCTATACTCACTTCGTATTTCTTCAAAAGGATCCTTACAAAATTGTAAAAGTAATTTAAGCTCAGTAGAAATTTCATTTACATTTAATTGTGCTTCTATTCCTAATGCGATAGAACTGAAAAGTGAGGATATTTTACTTTGTATATTAATTACTTGCTTCCGTGGCATAAAATTTTGATCGTACAAACTTAAATAAAGTTGCAAAGCCTTTTTTTTCAAATCCTTTACATTTTGAAATACTGACGATTTTTCATTCAATTTCGCATTTAAAATAATTCCTGCCTGTTAAACAATTTGCGGTTGATCTACCAAAATATTTGAATGGTTTAGATTTACTGATGGCGAAGGTATATTTACTTTGTTTGACTTACAATGTAATTTATGTTTGTTTTCTAAATGTTTGCGAAAATAAGAAAAATGCGTAAAAGTTTGATTACAGTTGTTCTGAATACATTGCAGTTTTAACAATTTTCTTGTTAACAAGTGACATTTTTTAAAATGGTTAATCAACATTGCAGGTTCCGCAAAAGTTTTAAAACATAGTATTTGCTTTTAATCACATACAAACAAATAAACACCCTTTTGTTATTTTTTAATCATTCTTAAAAAAGTCTAACAGTTTTTCAATCATTTCTTAAAAAAATTTAATAGTGCTAAAACATTGAGAGCAAATATACATTTTTTCTTTGTTATTTTTTTAATCACTCTGCAAAAAGTTTAATAGCGATGTAATATTTGGAGATTTGAAATCATACTTTGTGTGAATTTCGAAAAAATATTTTTGAAAAAAGAGCCAGGGCTCCTGACAAGCTCGTGGATATTTTAGGTTAATTACATGAAAAATTGTAAAACAAGGGTCAAGGCTCTCAATGAACGAATTAAACTTAATCAAAATACCGCTTACATTGGTATCTGACAGCCCTTCCACGATCAAAAAGGGTTGTATAGTTAAACCTGCAGAATAGTATTTGTTTATTACTGCATTGACTTGTCGTTGGTAATCGTTTGAAGTTGTGAGACGCAAACCTAAACTTTCTTGGGAATCGACAATAGTTACTTTTTTCGTCTTTTTACCGCTTTCACTTATGAATCTGCCTGAATCTGGAGCTGGAAGGTAATACTGAATTAAGAAGAATCGTAAACAAATAGTCCTGGATATCTATAAAAAAGAAATACATATATTTAATTTTTATATTGAATGACAATTTTATTGAATATACACACCTTTATTATCTGATGATTTCGCCGTAGATAAAAGTTGCCTGCATTATTCGTTCGTTGTATTTTTCTCGTAGTAACTAAAAATTTTTGTCTTAAATGTCTCCCATTTTGAAAGCAATAAATGTGTTTTTTCTGGATATATAAACTGAAAATCGATTTCAATCTGTAAATTTTTAAATGGAAAATCAGTTAAGTTTGTAAATGGTTTGCAGACTTATATCTAAACAAACATTTAGAAAAAAAGAATCATCTTACCAAATCAGCAGCTTGTGCATGTGGAAATTTAGACCAAGCCTGAAAGAAAGCAGATGGACTCATATTATATAAATCCCGCTGCTTTATCTGAAATTTTTTCTTCCATTTTTCGCATACTTGGACCCAATCCGCACCGTCTCTGTTTAAAGAAGTTTTGTATGCTTCGGAGACTGATTCATCAACTTCTGGAGTTTGGGCAATCGGTTGGGAACAACAATTTTCATCAGGGCTCTCAGACAACTCTGATGAACTTTCAATTTTACGTCGTTTCGATTTTAGGTTTTTGTATTTTGAATACAATTTACCAGATGAATTGTTTTTTCCTTGCCTTGGAATGAAATAATAATCCTGTAAGACATAATATTAATTAGAAGAAAACTCTACTTAAGCTCAGTTATGAAATCACATATCTGACTTTAATTTTTATTCACTTTAAGAGATAAAATATGCCAGAAAGAAATAATGGCGGCATACACCTGGTTTATTAATTCTTTAGTTTATTTACTATTCGATTGTTTTATAAAATTAAAGTACCCATAAAAATACTACCGACGAGCGAATTAACGAGCCAGTTGTGAAGTCCGCTAATGTTTAACGAAATAACTTCATAACTTGAACAAATCGCATATTTTTATAAAACACAGTTTGTGTACATTAGAGTGATTAAATTGTTTCATCTTTTCAGGAGATTCTTTTTATCGGCCATTCAATAACTAACAGCACCTAAAAAAAATGGGGCATAGTCATAGTCAAGATAAAGTAGGTGCTAAAGTTAGGTGCAGCTTTTTGCCATAATTTCCTATAAGCTATCTGTCAAAAAAGCTACAACTAATTTTTTATCTTGACTATGACTATGCCCCAATGTATCTCCAATTTATCTAATTTATGAATATGTTGCAGGTAATGGCATTCTTAATCAATGTGTAATTTTTTTTTTTTTAAACGATTCAAATAAAAGATATGGAAAATCGAATTTTTGACTTTAATTCCATAACCTACAACGTATCCAAAAATTTAAAAAAATCTGAGAAAAAAATTTGTATGTGTTGAGTTCATAATGGAATGATCGATAGGTTTTCAGGGCGCACTTTGGCATACCACGAAATTTTTGAGAAAATTTTGAAACACCTTAATGTATATTGGATATTTTACCTGCACATTAACTTCATTAAGAAAAATGGAACATATTTCTTCTACTATAAAGGGAAAGTCCTTCACTCTGAGACTTATATCATTTCCAATAACCTCTTCCAATATTATGTGAATAAGATCGTCTCTTTGGGCATTTGTGAGGATTTTATTTTTATATTCGGACTGAAGAATATTTTGGCCTCTAACTGAATTTTTTAACAAGCTAGCCAAATCCTGTTGATAGAAATATGTAGGTCAACATACAGCGGAATACAGCTTGTTTTAAAATTATGTAAACGTTTTTCAAATTAAAAATTCCTTCGTAAATTTTGGTAAAATCACACTTTTTTAAAGTTATGTTTAATCTTCGAGTCGAGGGGTATTTATTGAATGAAGATCTCTAGTTTTATGAAGGTTATGGCCATAACCTTGCAGTGGTTCACAAAAGTTAGTTTTTATACAATTTTCACAAAAAAAAAAAAAAAAAAATACCCAAAGGTTTTAAATTTTAAGTAACAAATTCTTGGGGGATTTACATTTACCTTTTTGAGGATGTGTTTTGTGTTTTGCCCTGCCGTTTCGAGCCAAGGACCCACGTTAGATGGTACAGAAATTGTATCGTCGTCTATTCCATACTACAAAACATAGAAACATTAAGAAATACTTATTTTAAGTGGTAAAAATTAAAACTGCATATATACAATACCTCTCGTTTCTTCCACATAAAAAGTTTCTCTCGGAATTCAATGCGAAGGCCTAGAGGTGGTATGGCTTCCTTTATGTCTTCACTCCGCATATACTGCAAGCTGCAAAGTAACATGTGCACCTAAAATATATTTAAACGTGTGAAAAGTATCTGTAAGCCTATTTCAAAACTTGTATGCTAAATTTTTTGACAAAGTTTCAAACTTACGACACTATTTAACGTTACTTCGATTTAGTTGATTTTTCAACACCAACAACACTTCTAATCCTCCACAATTTAGGCCTAGCGCTTAATTCAGCAAAGTTAAATCGTTGCGTAAATTTAAAACTTTATCGAAAAATTGGACATTAATTTAAAAAATCCCGCACATTCATCATCATTTGTATATATTTACATATGTACATATCGCTAAAAATGTAAAACCGACTATAATTTTTATAAACTTGAGCAGTTTTGCACTTGCACCGATGATATAAATATATAAATATTCATACATGCGTATTCATGCGTAAAAGTCCACTTTAATATAATAAAAATTACTTACATAGGTACATACCTGTTAAATACGGCAGAACATCTGGCAAATTAAATTCGTTTAATAGTTTTACCAAACCGTCTGTGTCCGCTTGTTCAATTTCACTCATTATTCTATTTTTTATTTATGGCACAATAAAAACTAAACGCACTTGGCACGTGACAAAAGAAAACTAAAAAAATCCTGCTTCATGCTGCCTTCACTGCGACTTCGCCAATTGCATCAAAACTCAAAGGCAACTACGATTGCTTAGCCGGTAAACGTTTATGAATTCCGTTACTTGCGAGCAGACGCAACCGCATATGAAATATGTATGTATGTATGTAGCTGTGTCGCTGCTTGCAAGATTATACCAACAAAAGTATGCAGTCCAAGCGTCCGATACCCATCAAAAATTTGCTCCATATTTTCATTTGAACAAAAGGTTCACAACATTGGGACGAAAATTTGTTAGGAGCTAATTTGTATGCAAAATTCTTTATATTACACCCAATTTTTGTGTACTGATTTCATCAGGCATAAAATTAAAATCTATCTCTGGGGGAATATATAGCTCCTATTGAAAAAAATGTCAAAATTATATCATACTTTCAAATACAAATACTGAAAACTAGTGCCAATCTGACAAATTTAGAAGTCTCGAATTAAGTGGGATCAAATTTCAAAACCTATCTCCAAAAAAAAGTTAAAAAATCCGGAGCTATGTTCATTTTTTGTTAAGATAGCTCACACAATTTTTAGATGGGATTTGTATGTACCAATGCCGCTACTTGTAAAATTATAACAACAAGAACACAGATGTGAGTACAGCTGAGCGAGCAAAAGCCGAGTGCAAAATTGCCTATCATCTTATTTTAAGAAATTTGGAAACTTATATCAAGAATATTTATTATGTTCCTGATATGAGTACGACTTCGTTTTGTTTTAAGCTCATTTCCTCTTAATATGAGAAGCTTATTCTTATATTAAGACTTCTTCGTCTTGATTCCTATAATCAAGAATGGAAAAATCTTATTTTAAGAATATTTAAGACCGAATCATTCTTAACATTTTAAGAATTAAAAAGGATAGAATTAATCCCAGTCGGACTTGTTTTTAGAATGCTTTTTTTTCTGAGTGTTGGTGTTCGCACAGGATTACTTTCATTCACGTTGAATTTTTTTAGTATTTCGTCGATATATTCTTCCTGGTCTAAATAAATTTCTTCTCCACTACGGCAAATACGCATTCCTAAGCAATACTTTGCTGCGCCTAAAAATTTCATTTTGAATTCTTTCATTCAATTTTTAACCATATTTTCCTGATATTGTGTCTCATTACTAAACATTAGTATGTCATCTACATAAATTGCCAGGAAAGTCATTTATTTCTTGATGAGAGTACATACAAGGATCAACTTTGCAACGATTTAAGCCTAATTTCTGCAACGCCCTATCTAATTTTATGTTTTTTGAGCTTGAGCACCTGACCCGTTGTGCCAATTGCAATTCCTTCTGGAATTTCAGCATATATATTTTCGTGACGCTCTCCTTGTAAAAATGCAGTTACTGCATCCATCTGGTTAATCTTTAGATGTCTAACTGCTAACGCTATAAGATATCTTATGGATGAATATCTTACTACAGGTGAATAGGTTTCATCGTAATCGATTCCCTTTTTCTGGGTGAATCCTTTCATCACGAGACGTGCTCTGTAACGTACTTGTTCTTCCTGCTGGCGCGTCAGCACACTCCCATATTTCATTTTCGATCACCGAATCAATTTTACTTTTCATTGCTTCTACCCACTTCTCTGTCTCTATTGGGTCTGAACTTTCAAATACCTCGTTTCTATATGCAGACATTTTCATTTTGGCTATCCTTTCACTTCTACGCAATGTTAGCAACATTATTTCTTCATTATTAAGTGTGGGTATTTGCAACTCCGTTGATATTGCATTCACAGGTTCCTCGCTATCTAGTATTACCCTCTCTGGAATTCCTTCCTCAACGTAAACCACATCATAACCCCCCCCTTCTTGGGCATTTTCTGAAAGAGATTGACATGACTCAAACAAATTAGCGGCATCACCACTTTCAAAATCATTTTCCCCCAATATTGCAGTATACATTGGTATTTTCTTATGTGATGAAGATTTCTCGCCAGAATAATGAAAATCATTTTCGTAAAATTTAAGATCACGACAAATAAAAACATTTCTCTTTCTTAAACTATATTCCCTGTATCCCTTGGTAGTGGTAGAATATCCAACAAATATACCTTTTTCACTCTTTGGATCTAATTTTCATCAATTTTGCTAAGGTGTATGGGTCATTATTTTACAAATTGAACAACTTTTGAGATTTCATAATTTTGATTCGGCTCAAACTTTTTTAAATTGCTCGCACGAAATAAGCAAATACGTGTATCAGGATTTCCTCGAAAAAATTTTTTTCAGAGATCTGCATGTGGTCAGATTCGATGGGTAAGCAAACTTGCCCACATTCAAAATGCTATATCTTTGGTTCCACTCGTCGTTTTATTTTGAAGGTAACAATATTTATATGTATTTAATTAGCGAGCATTGCTTAAATTGCTTTATACAATGGTTTTTATACTCAGTTGAGCAGAGCTCACAGAGTATATTAGCTTTGATTGGATAACGGTTGGTTGTACTGGTATAAGGGAATCGAGATAGATATAGACTTCCATATATCAAAATCATCAGTATCGAAAAAAATTTGATTGAGCCATGTCCGTCCGTCCGTCCGTCTGTCCGTTAACACGATAACTTGAGTAAATTTTGAGGTATCTTGATGAAATTTGGTATGTACGTTCCTGGGCACTCATCTGAGATCGCATTTAAAATGAACGATATCGGACTATAATCACGCTCACTTTTTCGATATCGAAAATTTCGAAAAACAAAGACGGATAAAGCGACGAAACTTGGTAGGTGAGTTGAACTTATGACGCAGAATAGAAAATTAGTAAAATTTTGGAAAATGGGCGTGGCACCGCTCACTTTTAAAAGAAGGTAATTTAAAAGTTTTTCAAGCTGTAATTTGGCAGTCGTTGAAGAAATCATTATGAAATTTGGCAGGAACGTTATCACTATTACTGTATGTATGATTAATAAAAGTTAGCAAAATCGGAGAATGGCCACGCCCACTTAAAAAAAAAAATTTTTTTTAAGTCAAATTTTAACAAAAAATTTAATAGGCTAGTCTGATCTAATATTTCCTGGTACAAATAGAGATTTATTTTACCTTTCGCCCAACGTTTCGCTGAATATTTCAGCCTCTTCAGGGGCTACACTATTTTTATTTTCAAATAAATAAATAAAGAAACAAAATGTCACAACACATATAAATTAACATGAAAACATTAAATTACACTTACAACAATATTGGACAATAAGAACACACATATAGAACTAAAATATCAGTACCACCCTACGTGGTAGTCTTGTCATTACTAATTTATTTATTTACTCAAGCATAGGATGTATGCAGCGGCGATATTGTCGCTGTCCTCCTTTCTGTTCATCGCCGTTTGTCTGTTGTTTAAAATGTGTAAGCTTTCAAGTGTGTATCTCACCATCTCCCTTTTTTCGTTATCAATAATTTTGGTGTTCGTGAAATCAGCTGTATGGCCACAGTTGAGTAAGTGCTGTGACAGTGCAGTGCTGTGTTTTTGTTTCCTAATATCAGCTGCGTGTTTTGCAATGCGAACACCTAGCGCCTGCTTTGTCGTCCCAATGTATGTTTTATCACAGTTTTCGTTCTCCTTTCCTTTACATTCTATTTTGTATATCACGTTATTTTGTTGTTGCTTGTCTATTGGAGTCCTTGTTTTTGTGTATATTTTGGACAGTGTATTGTTGGACTTGTAAGCTAGTGTGATGTTTTGTTGTTTAATTATGTTGTGATCGACTAAAGGACTGAGCTTAGGAATATATGTCACACTGCGGTATTTCTTAGTGTCTGTTGTTGCTGCGTCTGGTAATTTTTTGAGGTGGTTACTGGTTTTTATGATCGCCTGGTTAATCAATTCGTGTATTAGGTAGTTGGGGTAATTATTATTTCTTAAAATCAAATGTATCTTCTCTTTGTTGGCGTCATGGAAATCTTGATGGCTTATGGTCAGTATTTTATTTATCAGATTCTTCGCTGTGTTGATTTTGTATTTGGTTGGTTGGGAGGAGAAAAAGTTAATTAGGCGGCCAGAGGACGTTGGTTTTAAGTACCAATCTAATTTAATATTATTGTTTTCTCTGTGTATACGAACATCAAGGAAAGGAATGTTCGCGTTTTCCTCCATTTCCATAGTGAACTGGATTTTATGGTGGTATTTGTTTAGTGTCTCTAGAATTATATTCACGTCACTGCGTTTTGCTATTGCGAAAACATCGTCCACATATTTAATAATAAATGTCAAGTCAATATTGTGTTGTTGCTTAAGCTTCGAGATGGTGTTGTCGAAAAGGTCGTCCATAATAATATCAGCGATTGTCGGTGAAAGCGGGTTGCCCATTGGCATTCCATGAGTCTGACTGTATAGTTTCTTATTGCACATGAAGTAATTATTTTCTCTAAGACAAAAATCTAAAATTTGTTGAAACTTTGCTTTTGTTATTTTTGTTGTGTTTCGTATTTGGTCCCATTTTCTCATTATAATTTTTATAGCTTGCATTGTCGGTATGTTTGTAAATAAGGACACAACATCAAACGAAACTAACACATATTCCTCCTGTCTTTTAAATTGAACAGATTTTTCACATTATGCTCTTCAGATATGATTGTTTTAAGTGTCTGTCCTATGTATTTGGACAAATTGTAACAGGGTACCATGAACGATGAGGCAATCGGACGCAAGGGAATCTGTGGTTTGTGAATCTTAGGCAGTCCATACAGCCTTGGCGCCGCCGCGGCCGTGCTAGTTAATTGCTGCTTCTCTCTTTTATTGATTTGTTTTGTTTTGTAAAGTTCATCTACTATTTTGTTGTTTTTCCTTTGTAGCATATCTGTTGGATCTGCTCTTATGGGTTTGTATGTATTTTTGTCTTCTAATAATTTGTTCATTTTGTCTTTGTATTGGGATTCATACATTGCTACCGTCTTGTTTCCCTTGTCTGCATCTGTGATAACAATGTTAGTGTTGGATTTGAGAAATGCTTTTGTTTTATTAAATGCTGCGAGTATGAATTTTTCGGGAGAGTTATGTTTGATGTTTCGTTTAAAAAGTAATATGTTGTTGCTCACCCTGTTTCTCACTACACCTTTTTCTTTTCGTCTTTTATGCCCATAATTATTTGCTCCATTTCCGCTATGACACATATTGGTGAGAAACTCTTACTTGTTGTTGGAATCGCGAACTTTCTCCCGAGCGACAGTAACCACTTTACTTCCTCAGGAAAAACGATGTTGGTTTTGTTCACGAACCAAATGTTGTTTTTACTTATTCCCAGTTTCCTCATCTGCTCCTGTTTCAGTCTTTCTAGCTTTGAATTGTGTGTTGCTTCGGTTTCTTTTGCAGTCTTCTGGCTTTGGATGTGTTGTTTTATCATAAAATCGTCAAACTCTAAAGGGTTTAAATTTGCTTTGCTTTGTTGTTATGCATGATATAGTAGATCTTTCGTTGTTTTTATGTTAATATTTGTTTGCGTTATATCAATGTTAAGTGCTTTTGTTAGAAATAAACGTTTGCAGTTTTCCATTTGTTTTTTAATTTTTTCGGATGTTGTGTTAATTGTTACATTCCTCATAGAATTTGTGCGGTAGTTGGGTATAAGTCCATACTGTTTACAACGCAGTGGAAATTTTAGTTGCTCTGTTTGTTTCGCCAATTTGTGTTTCTGTTTGCTGTAGTGTTTCAATGTAGTACATGTATCTTCTCCATGTTTGAACTTCATATGTTTGTAGAAGTTTTTCATATTGAATTTGTGTTGTTTTTGGAAAATAATAAATGGTGTACGTTATATCGACAGGCCTTCCGTAATTAAATTTAGTTGTATTTTTGCGATCAGTTCGATTATGTACATGTATTTTTTGAGTAGGCTAGTCTGATCTAATATTTCCTGTTACAAATAGAGATTTATTTTACCTTTCGCCCGACGTTTCGCTGAATATTTCAGCCTTTTCAGAGGCTACACTATTTTTATTTTCAAATAAATAAATAAAGAAATAAAATGTCACAACACATAGAAATTAACATGAAAACATCAAATTACATTTACAACAATATTGGTCAATAAGAACACACATATAGAACTAAAATATCAGTACCACCCTACGTGGTAGTCTTGTTATTACTAATTTATTTATTTACTCAAGCATAGCATGTATGCAGCGGCGATATTGTCGCTGTCCTCCTTTCTGTTCATCGTCGTTTGTATTTTGTTTAAAATGTGTAAGCTTTCAAGTGTGTATCTCACCATCTCCCTTTTTTCGTTATCAATAATTTTGGTGTTCGTGAAATCAGCTGTATGGCCACAGTTGAGTATGTGCTGTGACAGTGCAGTGCTGTGTTTTTGTTTTCTAATATCAGCTGCGTGTTCGGCAATGCGCACACCTAGCGCCCGCTTTGTTTGTTTTATCACAGTTTTCGTTCTCCTTTCCTTTACATTCTATTTTGTATATCACGTTGTTTTGTTGTTGCTTGTCTATTGGAGTTTTTGTTTTTGTGTATATTTTGGACAGTGTATTGTTGGACTTGTAAGCTAGTGTGAAGGACACACAACAAAATAGTAGATGAACTTTACAAAACAAAACAAATCAATAAAAGAGAGAAGCAGCAATTAACTAGCACGGCCGCGGCGGCGCCAAGGCTGTATGGACTGCCTAAGATTCACAAACCACAGATTCCCTTGCGTCCGATTGCCTCATCGTTCATGGTACCCTGTTACAATTTGTCCAAATACATAGGACAGACACTTAAAACAATCATATCTGAAGAGCATAATGTGAAAAATCTGTTCAATTTAAAAGACAGGAGGAATATGTGTTAGTTTCGTTTGATGTTGTGTCCTTATTTACAAACATACCGACAATGCAAGCTATAAAAATTATAATGAGAAAATGGGACCAAATGCAAAACACAACAAAAATAACAAAGCAAAGTTTCAACAAATTTTAGATTTTTGTCTTAGAGAAAATAATTACTTCATGTGCAATAAGAAACTATACAGTCAGACTCATGGAATGCCAATGGGCAACACGCTTTCACCGACAATCGCTGATATTATTATGGACGACCCAACAACACAATATTGACTTGACATTTATTATTAAATATGTGGACGATGTTTTCGCAATAGCAAAACGCAGTGACGTGAATATAATTCTAGAGACGCTAAACAAATACCACCATAAAATCCAGTTCACTATGGAAATGGAGGAAAACGCGAACATTCCTTTCCTTGATGTTCGTATACACAGAGAAAACAATACTATTAAATTGGATTGGTACTCAAAACCAACGTCCTCTGGCCGCCTAATTAACTTTTTCTCCTCCCAACCAACCAAATACAAAATCAACACAGCGAAGAATCTGATAAATAAAATACTGACCATAAGCCATCAAGATTTCCATGACGCCAACAAAGAGAAAATACATTTGATTTTAAGAAATAATAATTACCCCAACTACCTAATACACGAATTTATTAACCAGGCGATCATAAAAACCAGTAACCACCTCAAAAAATTACCAGACGCAGCAACAACAGACACTAAGAAATACCGCAGTGTGACATATATTCCTAAGCTCAGTCCTTTAGTCGATCACAACATAATTAAACAACAAAACATCACAGTAGCTTACAAGTCCAACAATACACTGTCCAAAATATACACAAAAACAAAGACTCCAATAGACAAGCAACAACAAAACAACGTGATATACAAAATAGAATGTAAAGGAAAGGATAACGAAAACTGTGATAAAACATATATTGGGACGACAAAGCGGGCGCTAGGTGTTCGCATTGCCGAACACGCAGCTGATATTAGAAAACAAAAACACAGCACTGCACTGTCACAGCACATACTCAACTGTGGCCATACAGCTGATTTTACGAACACCAAAATTATTGATAACGAAAAAAGGGAGATGGTGAGATACACACTTGAAAGCTTACACATTTTAAACAACATACAAACGACGATGAACAGAAAGGAGGACAGCGACAATATCGCAGCTGCATACATGCTATGCTTGAGTTTGAGTAAATAAATAACAACAAGATATTTTAGTTCTATATTTTAGTGACTATATGTGTGTTCTTATTGTCCAATATTGTTGCAAGTGTAATTTAATGTTTTCATGTTAATTTCTATGTGTTGTGACAGTGTGAAGAGGCTGAAATATTCAACGAAACGTCGGGCGAAAGGTAAAATAAATCTCTAATTGTACCAGGAAATATTAGATCGGACTAGCCTACTCAAAAAATGCATGTACATAATCGAACTGATCGCAAAAATACAACTAAAAAATTTAATATCTTTACAGTATATAAGTAAATTATGTCAACATTCGACTCCAGTAATGATATGGTGCAATAAAATGCAAAAATAAAAGAAAATTTCAAAATGGGCGTTGTTCCGCCCCTTTTAATTTAATTTGTCTAGGATACTTTTAATTCCATAAGTCGAACAAAACTTTACCAATCCTTGTAAAATTTGGTTGGGGCTTAGATTCTAGGACGATAACTGTTTTCTGAGAAAAAGGGTGAAATCGGTTGAAGCCACGCCCAGTTTTTATAAACAGTCGACCATCTGTCCTTCCGCTCGGCCGTTAACACGATAACTTGAGCAAAAATCGATATATCTTTACTAAGCTCAGTTCACGTACTTATCTGAACTCGCTTTGTATTGGTGTAAAAAATGGCCGAAATCCGACTATGACCACGCCCACTTTTTCGATATCCAAAGTTACGAAAAAAGAAAAAAAAAATGCCATAGTTCTATACCAAATACGAAAAAAGGGATGAAACATGGTAATTGGATTGGTTTATTGACGAAAATATAACTTTAGAAGAAAAATTTGCAAAATGGTATTAAGTAGAAGAAAATGAAAAAGTTCTTAAGGGCGAAATCAAAAGCCCTTGGATTCTTGGCAGGAATACTGTTCGTGGTATTAAATATATAAATATATTAGCAGTACCCGACAGATGATGGTCTGGGTCACCCTGGTCCACATTTTGGTCAATATCTCGAAAACGCATTCACATATACAGCTACCACCAATCCCTTTTAAAATACCCAGTAACACCTTTAATTTGATACCCATATCGTACAAACAAATTCTAGAGTCACCCCTGGTCCACCTTTATGGCAATATTTCGAAAAGCCGTCCACCTATAGAACTAAGACCCACGCCCTTTTAAAATACTCATTAGCACCTGTAACGAACCCCGGTCGTCCGGGTCTATAGCCAGGGTATAACTCGGTCGATGGGTTCCCTTACAAAGAAAATAATTCCTCTATGTTAAATTGAAGTATCCAATTTATTTATTCGGTTCTTATTAGGGTATGGATTTTCCGTAATGGTCGCTACGCGTCCCACTATATGCCTATATCTTTTTAACTCGAAAAATGCGTAATTTAAACGTTCTGAGTGGTCACTGCCAGTCATTCCGTAGTGGTCGCTACGCGTCCCACTATATACCTATACTTTCCTTCCTTGTAATATACGTAACTTAAGCAACCTGAGTGGTCACTACCAGTTGCTCCGTAGTGGTCGCTACGCGTCCCACTATATACCTATACTTTCCTGCGTTGTAATATACGTAACTTAAGCAACCTGAGTGGTCACTACCAGTTGCTCCGTAGTGGTCGCTACGCGTCCCACTATATGCCTACTCTTTGGCTGGCCAGCCCCTAACTAACTTTTGTTTGGTAGTGGCCGCTCCTTTTATACGATTTTGGTAGTCGGTCGCTGCTGCCTAGCAATAATCTATTGGCTTTACAACAATAATGTTCTTGCTGTGCTTTTTCACATTCCTTATCTATGTGTACATATGTATGTTCATGACTTCCTATAGGCTGTGCCAAAAGTATTCGCCTAAACTTCAAGTAATTTATACTAGGTGTATACTATATAGAACTTATATTGTATATAATATATATATATGTATACAAAAGACATAGTTTAAATTAATATAGTTGTACTTCATGTTATAAAATTAAAATATACAATTCAAAGGTACAATTCAGAAAAAATGTGTATAAGCTTAAAGTATTCAAGTTTATAAAATATTTGTGGAGTCCCAAAACGCCTGCACTTTGGGGTCTTCACATCCCCCCGTTACTTCCACGGAGCGTGACCGTTACCGCACCACTCCTATTGATCCGCACCCTGAAGATTTTTTCCCGCTACGTGTACCTGGAACGTTTGGCGCTTCCCCGGCCGGTGTATGGTTTGTTGGGCTATTTCTCTTGTGACTTATTTTGGCACCGGTTCGACTCCGCTAAAGTTTTTTATAGGCGGTGTTGGATCGGTCGGACTCACTCCTTCCAAGAGCCACTTTTCCACCTCTTCGATGGTTTCCGGGCTTACCGGTTCTTCCTCGGCGTTGATGACCTCGTCTAGCCATCCTTCCAACCACCTCTCGTCTGCGCATAGGCTTAGTGTGTCACCCTCTGGTTCGTTTGTTGGTGCACCGCATATTTGTAGTTTCTGCGGGGGAGGGTCTTCTTCGGTTACTCCCTCATTATATAGCCGGATGCGTACATCCATCTGTTTGGAGTACTCGATGTACCCGTTGCTTGCCCGTGTAATTTCGACCTCCCTCACCTCTACCGTACCTCGTCTCCTTAGCTCTTCTTCGGAGGAAATGCTGATCGGTGTGGTGGCTCTCGTTATTGCTCCGGCCTCTTCGTTGTCGCTTTCGTCTAACGGGATAATTATAGGAGGTTCGTTTAACCCTTCGTTTGCGGCGCTGCTCGGGGCAAGGTGTCCGTATTCCAAGGTGCTGTTATGCTCACTACTACTGCCGTAGCTTGAGTTTCTTTCCTCGATATCCTCGTTGTTGATGCGGCGCAGCCGGATGCGCAGACTACCATCGGTTGAGCTCTCTGCCATACATTTTTGGCGTCTGTCCATGACTGCGATTTGTTAATGAATCTTATTATGGTGTATAGTTAATTGCAGCTTCCTTTATGTGACAACTGCGCTTGCCTACGTTGAGGTACCTGCTCAGTGTGTTGTTTGTGTTGTTTGGTTTCTCGTTGTTGGCGCTGGCCACCAATTTGTTTCTTGGATCGTACTTCATCTTCACCTTCTTGTTTGTTATTGTCCTGGCGATAGTGTTGGCGTTGTTGCTGATCGTTATTGCTTGCGTTGTACTTGTTGTTCTTTTCTGTTCGTATGGCATTTCAACTTTCTTGGTTGTTCTTGTTCTGCTGATAATATTAACGGAGTGGATGATTATCCGTAGTGTTGCGCGTTGTTGTTGCCGTGTTGTCATTTTCCTTTACTAGAAAGGGATTTATTAAACAAAAAAAATTGTATCAGCATTGTTGGTGCGTGCATATGTAAATAAGTGTATGTATTTAATATGCTTATTAATAAAAATTGTAATTGGGGCTGCTTGTGCTTCTTCTTACAAAATTGTGTGTGTGATAAGACTTAACTTTGCTCTTCTTCTCCTTCTTATAGTTCTTCTTTTCCTCGGTTAATTTTGTGACTCTCCGCCATCCGTGTAGTTGGTTGCTTAATTATGTTCCGCGTTATTATTTGTGCTTCTTCTTCTTCGCTCTTTGAAGCTTCCGCTTCCGGCGTTCTTCGTAATCCTTTGTGCTTATTTGTCCTTCTCCGCTCGTCGGTGGATTAGGTTCAGAGGGGTGCCCAGGGCGGGTCTCGCTTTGGTCTCTTGGTCGGTCTTGTCTTCATAAAATGGTTTTATTTCACTTACGTGTGCGGTTCTTCTTCTGCCGTTGTGAGTTTTGTCTAGTTGGACGATTACTGATGATATGAAGTCCGTGACTTGATATGGGCCGCTGAATCTTGGTGCCAGTTTGGCAGCGTAGTTGTCTATTGCTTTGGACAAATTGTGCTCCTTCACCAAAACTTTATCTCCAATCGCTGGATGCCATCTTCTCCGGCGTAAATTATAGTGCCGCGCCTGTTCCGTAGATGCGCGCTGTTGATTCCTTTGTACCATCTTGAATATCTCCTTCATTTTTTCAGCTCTTTCATTAGGTGTTGTTACGGTCTCACCTGTTCCAAACGTTTTTTCATCGTAGAGTGTACTCGGCATTCGTGGTTCTCGTCCTTGTATTATGAAGGCAGGGCTATACCCGGTTGCTTCGCTTACGCTTGTGTTGAGTGCTAGCATAATCTCTGGTACTAAGTCGTCCCAGTTTCGCTGGTCATTGCCTGTGAATTGTGATAGCATTCTCTTAATATTTCGGTTGACCCTCTCCGTTGGATTTTCCTGTGGCGTGCGGTTAGCTGGTGTTTGACTCCGTAATTCTCTAGGAGTTTCTTGAACTGTTTACTCGTGAATTGTGCTCCGTTATCGGTGATTATGACCGGTATGCCGAATCTTGACAATATCCGTTCTCGAAACGCCTTGTTAAGGCTGTTCGCCGTCGCCTTATGGAGGGGAATAATTTCTACCCACTTAGAGAATCGATCTTGAAATACGAGTACCATGGTATTTCCGTGTTTTGATCTAGGTAGCGGTCCTACAAAATCGGCGCATACTGTAGCCCAAGGTTCCTCCGCTATCTGCGTCAGCATCCTACCAGCGGTTTTCTGTTGATTGGGTTTATATATTTGGCAGGTTGGGCACTGTTGTACGTACCGTTTTATATCTCGGTGCATTCCAGACCAATAATATCGATTAGCCGCTCGTATGATTGTTTTCCGGACCCCCATGTGTCCAGCCGTTGGACTATCGTGAACTTCTTGGAGTATTCTGTCTCGCATAGGTTTGCCCACACATAACTTCCATGGCATCCCGTCGTCGTCGTCTACCTGAAATGTGAAGTGACGATATAACTCACCATTCTCGATAATATAATCCGGAAACTTCTCCGGATTCCCTTTCACGTCTTCTATTTTAGATTTTAACCATTTGCGTGTTGGTATTTTCTTTGCTTGTCCCAGCACGCAGAGTTGTGCATCTTGGGGTTGGCGTGAGAGTGCGTCGGCGACTACATTAAGTTTTCCCTTACGATACTGAATGTCAAACGAATGTTGCTGTAACTCTAATGCCCATCTTGCTATACGACCAGAGGGACTCTCGATCGCGTTTAACCACTTCAGGGACAGATGGTCGGTAATTACGGTGAATTTGTATCCTTCTAAATAAGGTCTCATCTTTCGGATGGCCCATATGATGGCCAAACACTCCTTCTCTGTGGATGAATAGTTCTGTTCTGCCTTGTTAAGACGGCGGCTAGCATACGCAATGACTCGTTCTTCACCCTCCAGCTCTTGAGTAAGAACTGCTCCTAATCCGAAAGCACTTGCGTCCGTTTGCAGGGTAAATTTTTGTGTGAAGTCTGGGCAGGCCAACACCGGTGCTTCAGTAAGCGAACACTTTAAGTTCTCAAATGCCTCCTGTTGTTGTTCAGACCACTTCCATCTGTTACCTTTCTTTAACATCGTGGTGAGGGGGTGTGCTATGCGTGAAAAGTCTGACACGAACCGTCGGTACCAGGATGCGATGCCTAAAAATCTTCGTAATTCTCTTATATTCGTGGGTGCCTTAAGTTCTCTAATTGCTGAAATTTTGTCGGGGTCAGTGTGGATACCTTCTTCGCTTACCACGTGGCCAAGATATTTCAGCCGTTTTCTGAAAAACTCGCTTTTTTCTGGATTTATTCGGAGGTTGGCTTGTCTTAGGCGGTCAAACACTTCGGTAAGGTGTCTGATGTGATCTTCTAGCGTTGTGCTTGTGACAATGATGTCGTCCAAATAGGCGAATGCATGTGGCTCGAGTTCTGGGCCGATAACGTGATCTAACGCTCTTTGGAATGTCGCTGGTGCCGAGTGTAGGCCGAATGGCATTACTCTCCACTGGAATAAGCCTCGCCCTGGTACGGTGAATGCCGTGTACTGCTTACTCGCTTCTTCCATTTGGATTTGCCAGTAGCCGTTCTTCAAGTCTAGACTGCTTATGAACTTTGCACTTCGCAATCGGTCCAGTATGTGCTGTATGCGTGGGAGAGGATATGCGTCGGGGATTGACCGTGCGTTCAGCTGTCGGTAGTCGACACATAATCTCCAACTTCCATTTTTCTTCTTTACCAGTACTATCGGGGCGCAGTGGGGACTCCGCGATGGCTCTATGAATTTCTTTTCTAATAGTTCGTCGACCTCTTTATTGATTGCCTCTTGCATCTTAGGGTTCCGTGGGAAGTACCTCTGCTTAATGGGGCGGTCATCCCGCATTACTATCTTGTGCGTGGCGATATTCGATGTCACACTCATGTTCTCGAATCGACGCAGCTCTTCGTCTAAGAAAGTTTTGATCCTTTTGGTATCCTTACCTGATGTAAGTTCTAAACTTACAATTCCTTCGTTGTTGCTTGGTTCGTTACGACCATTATTGTCCTCTATTATTGATGTGCACGCGATCACTTCTCGCGCCACCCCTTTCTCCTGTAGTGTCAGAGAGTGGCCTCCGCAGCTTAATGTCATATTAGCATTGGCCAGTATATCGGTTCCAATGATAACGTCGTCAACTAGCCCAGGGAGCACAAGTACCTCACTTCTGTGTGTCTTATCACCAATTCTTACCTCTACATCTATTGCTTGCATTACCGTCCTTGGTCTGCCATCCCCCATTACCACATGCCTTTGCACCTGTTTAACATTACTTGCACGTATATTCTTTGCCCAAGCCTCGCTCATGAAGCTTCTGGTTGCTCCCGTGTCTATTGTTGCCATCACCTCTTCGCCGTTTACTGTTGCCTCTGCCAAAACTCGCCCTTCTGCCTGTTTCAAAATGTTTAAACTTACCGAGTTTGCACGACTTGAGACCCTGACCCTCGGTTCTGGTATGGTCTCTGGTCGTTTCCCATCGATCTGCGACAGCAATTTCGCGTCAGTACATCACATTGACCACACTCCCAGCAGAATTGTCGTTGCTCGTTGCGACATTCGTATGCAAAATGACCCGTTTCGCCGCATCGCCTACATGCATTCCTCGGATCTACGACACGTTTCTGACTTCCTGGTGGTTCAGTTTCTTGGAGTTGTCGTAATTGGGCGTCTCTTCTCGCTGCTGCTGTGTGTGCAGGTGTATACCTTTGAGTTTGGGGGTAGCGCCCTTCTGTGCGAAGCGGTGGGTTTGGCCGTAATACTGGCCGTGGTTGTTCTCTCTCTGTAATTATATTCTCAAGATCTTCGACAAGACTTACCAGCTCGTCGAGCGTAATGAACTCGTTACGTTTGGCATAAAGTTGATACTCACTACGACTATTACGATAAATGCGATCTAATTTCTGTTCCTCTGTTAGATTGGCGTGCCGCATCAAGCTCTGCAGTTCCAAGACGTAATCCTTGAATGTTTCTTTTGGTCGCTGAAGACGTTGCCGTATTTCGTCGTCTAGCCTCTCGAAGTATCGGCCGCTCAAGAAGAAACGGAGAAAATCCTGCTTGAACATCCGCCATTGTGCCCAATGCCGATTGCTGTTTCTGAGCCATACTAACGCTCGATCTTTAAGCAATTCGGGTAACGCTCGTGGTAGTAGGTTTTGGTCTACTTCGTACCCCTCTGCCAGCTCCTCGACTCTCTCGATGAATACCAGTGGATCTCCTCTACCATCATACTTCACACCCCACTTCCTTACCCGATCGATTATACAAGCCTGTGGCATCAGTGCATTGCTTGGCTCCGTTGTATTTAGTCCTGCCTGGGCCTCGTTGAGGTTGGTGGCCGTCGTTGATCGTCCTGGACTTACACTACCACCTTGTTGGTTGGGCGGCTCTAGCGTACCCGCCTGTTTCGTGTGTTTTGCTTCCAACTCTGCGAAGCGACTCTCGTACGATGGGTTTTGATTAACGAAATTGACGAACTCCTTCCTCAGTTCGTCGACAGTTCCCGTGCTTCCGAAGCCAAATTCACCTGCGTATGTTACCAGGTCCTCCTTATTGAGGTAGTAGATCCACCTTACCTTTACCATGATTGCTTTGTTCTGTCTTTCAGCTGATGGTCCTTCTGCAATTTATTTTCCACCTTCTCTCTCTGTTGATTTTAGTGTTCCTATCGTTTTCTTTTACCTTATAAGTGTCCCTGCTCGGGCGCCATTTGTAACGAACCCCGGTCGTCCGGGTCTATAGCCAGGGTATAACTCGGTCGATGGGTTCCCTTACAAAGAACGCGTCCCACTATATACCTATACTTTCCTGCGTTGTAATATACGTAACTTAAGCAACCTGAGTGGTCACTACCAGTTGCTCCGTAGTGGTCGCTACGCGTCCCACTATATGCCTACTCTTTGGCTGGTCAGCCCCTAACTAACTTTTGTTTGGTAGTGGCCGCTCCTTTTATACGATTTTGATAGTCGGTCGCTGCTGCTTAGCAATAATCTATTGGCTTTACAACAATAATGTTCTTGCTGTGCTTTTTCACATTCCTTATCTGTGTGTACATATGTATGTTCATGACTTCCTATAGGCTGTGCCAAAAGTATTCGCCTAAAACTTCAAGTAATTTATACTAGGTGTATACTATATAGAACTTATATTGTATATAATATATATATGTATACAAAAGACATAGTTTAAATTAATATGGTTGTACTTCATGTTATAAAATTAAAATATACAATTCAAAGGTACAATTCAGAAAAAATGCGTATAAGCTTAAAGTATTCAAGTTTATAAAATATTTGTGGAGTCCCAAAACGCCTGCACTTTGGGGTCTTCACACACCTTTCATTTGATACCCATTATAGTGTTAACTACTTTGTACTCTTTACTTTAATTTTTAAAATAATTTTAATTGAGTTTTCGTGTTAACTTAAAATTTTGAATAACTTCAAAAAAAGAAAATTCTAATTAGTTGGAAAATATTTAAACTCAAAAATAAACAAAAATAAATTTTATATTGCAAACCAAAATAAAAGAGTTTTTTAAAATATCAACTTGAATGTTGATATATTGGCGATCCTCAATCGAACCAATTAAATCGCAATAAATTCAAGAACAATATATTTTATCTTTTTTGACAAAAGTGGTGTAATTCTTCGCGCAACCAATTTTTCCCATCTAACTGAAAGTAGCTTCTAAAAGAAGCTATTAAGAAGTCTCAATATATTTTCAACAGTCGTCTTGTCAATATTAAATGCAAAACTAAAATATAAATGGCGATCCCACCAACGATCCTGCGCACAATCTGGAAATTCCTACAGTACAATAAATTTATATCAAGCATCAAAATGAAAGAAAGAAATTAAAGGAAAATAAACAAATATTAATAACGCAGAAAGTTTACATCTTACCGAAAATCCAGTTCTAAAAATTCGTTTAACAACCACTATAATTTTTAATCAATCAACGCATTGTTTATATTGAATTAACAAGAAGTATATTTCAAAAAACCAATTCGAATGAAGGGTTAACGTTAAAGACAATCACTAAAACAAACAACAACATATTTCATTCTATATCAAACAGCAATTTTACATACTTATAAACAACAATTTAAAATTGACATCAGTGATTAAAGTATTAAATGGTGCAGTTTTAAAAATGAAACCAATGAAAGATCAATAATTTCACTACTAGTCAACCATTTGCTTTTTATGAATTTATCATCTACAAAAATATATATATTTCTAATTGATTCTATAACTTTAGATAAAAATTTTATTTAAAAATATTACATTTCACAAAATCGTGAAATAATAAAATAATAAAATAGCTTAATTATTAGATTGTTCTACTTTATAATTACATTAAATATATTTTAATTATATATACTTTTTTCCTCCAGTTCAAAAATATATATCATTTACACATGTAAGTAAATTTACAGCAACAGACATATAAACTCAAATTCATATTTTACCAATCTCATTTCCAATTAAAAATAACAAACAACTTTAAACTTTTAAAATCAAACTAATTACTGTAATCAATTTTAAAAAATCTCAAAAGATTTCTGAAAATAATTTTTATTGACATATCAATTCTTTCATATTGAAATTAAAATCATATAAAAAACTCAATTTATGCTCACTAACATAATATAAATCAATGACAAGTTCACCCTCAAACAATTAAAGGAATCAACTTTTCATTCCTTATCAACAACTTGGACCTACATTATGCAGAGTACAATTATATATTGAACATATATTCTGCATAATACAAGTTTTAATTTTTGAGTAAATGTGCACACACAGTTACAATCTACTATTATTCAACCTCATCCTAGGTTCTTCAATCACATCACCATAAAAAACAATATTTCTCAAACAACATAGAAATAACACAACCAAATATTAATATCATAAAATATTAATACAACAAGTAAACAATAACAACAACTAAAAATCAGTTATCAAGTACATCAAATAATCAAAAGATTGGGTACTTACATCAATACTAACATAAACTTTTAACGCAATTAACACACAATTCAAATGTTTCTCAAACTACAACACAAAATTGTTACAGTAAGTAATATACACTGTAAATTAATATTTAAAAAATAAAATTTTCGTTTCACTGGAGGGGGAGTAAATATAAGGTTATCTACTTTAGTTATATATACTTTGTTTTTATAAATTATTTTTAAATCATTTTATTTTGTATAATATTTCAAAATGAAAATATTGGAAGTATCAAAAATACATCTTTTAAAAAAATAAAGTTAAATATTTTCTAAATTCAAAATTAAAAAACAAATATTTAAATATTTGGTTAACCACCAAATATAAATGGTGATATGAATTTCATGGAGTGGAACACTGACAAGAAAATTTTCTTTTTGAAATATTATACAAAATAAAATGATTTAAAAATAAATATAAGGTTATCTACTTTAGTTATATATACTTTGTTTTTATAAATTATTTTTAAATCATTTTATTTTGTATAATATTTCAAAATGAAAATATTGGAAGTATCAAAAAAGTACATCTTTTAAAAAAATAAAGTTAAATATTTTCTAAATTCAAAATTAAAAAATAAATATTTAAATATTTGGTTAACCACCAAATATAAAAGTAAATATAGTGTTAACTACTTTGTACTCTCTACTTTAATTTTGAAAATAATTTTAATTGAGTTTTCGTGTTAACTTAAAATTTTGAATGACTTCAAAAAAAGAAAATTCTAATTAGTTGGAAAATATCTAAACTCAAAAATAAACAAAAATAAATTTTTATACTTAAAATCAAAATAAAAGATTTCTAAAATATCAACCTGAATATTGATATATATTTATAGTGTTAACTACTTTGTACTCTTTACTTTAATTTTTAAAATAATTTTGAGTTTTCGTGTTAACTTAAAATTTCGAATAACTTCAAAAAAAGAAAATTCTAATTAGTTGGAAAATATTTAAACTCAAAAATAAACAAAAATAAATTTTATATTGCAAACCAAAATAAGAGTTTTTTAAAATATCAACTTGAATGTTGATATACCCATATCGTACAAACAAATTCTGGAGTCGCTCCTGGTCCACCTTTATGGCGATATCTCGAAAAGACGTCCACCTATAGAACTAAGGCCCACTCCTTTTTAAAATACTCATTAACACCTTTCATTTGATACCCATATCGTACACACAAATTCTAGAGTCACCCCTGGTCCTCCTTTATGGCGATATCTCGAAAAGGCGTCCACCTATAGAACTAAGGCCCACACCCTTTTAAAATACTCATTAACACTTCATTTGATACTCTTATCGTACAAACTTCTAGAGTCAGCCCTGGTCGACCTTTATGGCGATATCCCTAAATGGCGTCCACCCATAGAACTACGGCCTACTCCCTCTTAAAATCTCTTTAATACCTTCCATTTGATACACATGTCATACAAACACATTCCAGGGTTACCTTAGGTTCATTTTCATACATGGTGATTTTCCCTTATTTTGTCTCCATAGCTCTCAGCTGAGTATGTAATGTTCGGTTACACCCGAACTTAACCTTCCTTACTTGTTGTTATTGATATTAGAGAAAAATTGTAAGTTTAAAAACAAATACTGTAAAAATACGAACAAATGTTACTAAGCTTTCAAAAGCGCGCCTAAAAATTAACTCCACACTATTAGGAATAAATTACATACAGAGTGTATGTGCCTATATGGTGATTAAAAGGAATAAAAACAAAAAGGCAACTCTTAGAGACCAATTGTACAGCGAACAACGGGACATTCATGTGGCTAAGCAGCTAACGGCATCTGCCTTTGCACTCATAGGAATGTTGGAGATTCGAGTTCAACGCTCAGCTTCCCAAAAGCTAGATGATGAAGAAGTGAAATTAAGAAACATGTCCTAGTAACCTTCGCCTTTGTAAACTTACAATTTTTCTCTAATATCGGTAACAATATTTATGTTATAACTGCGTTAAAAAATATTTAATTTTATAAAATCAAAATAATGAATAAAAAATTAGTTTTTTAAATAATTATTTCATACAACTGGGAGGCTAGGGTCTCGAGATATAGCCCAAAACGTGGACCAGGGTACCCCTAGAATGTGTTTATACAATATGGATATCAAATGAAAGCTGTTGATGAGTGCTATAGCACAGGATAGTTTTCATACAACTAGGAGGCTAGGGTCTCGAGATATAGCCCAAAACGTGGACCCGGGTACCCCTAGAATGTGTTTATACAATATGAATATCAAATGAAAGCTGTTGATGAGTGTTATAGTACAGGATAATTTTCATATAACTGGGAGGCTAGGGTCTCGAGATATAGCCCAAAACGTGGACCCGGGTGCTCCTAGAATGTCTTTACACAATATGGATATCAAATGAAAACTGTTGATGAGTGCTGTAGTACAGGATAATTTTCATACAACTGGGAGGCTAGGGTCTCGAGATATAGCCCAAAACGTGGACCCGGGTACCCCTGGAATGTGTTTATACAATATGGTTATCAAATGAAAGCTGTTGATGAGTGCTATAGTACCGGATAATTTTCATACAACTGGGAGGCTAGGGTCTCGAGATATAGCCCAAATCGTGGACCCGGGTACCCCTAGAATGTGTTTATACCATATGGATATCAAATGAAAGCTGTTGATGTGTGCTATAATACAGAGTAAGTTTTACACCGCTGACTGACTAGGGTCTCGAATATAGGCCAAAATATGGACCCGGATACCCCTAGAGTGTGTGTGTATTATGGATATCAAATGAAAGCTGTTGCTGAGAGCTCTAAAGTTCATTGTGATATTCGATTTAGTCGCATCAATCTGGCAAAACTGATTGCCGAAATAAAGACAAGAATTAATAATACCCACATACCTATTTACATACGTCCAATTCAATTTTCCTGAAATTTCGTATATAAATTTGCCTATATTAGTAATTACGATGCTTTTTTCCGGGAAGTATACCAGAGACGGCCTGGGACTGGGATTAGGACTAAGACTGGGACTGAGACTGAGACTCGGAGTGGGACTGGGACTGAGACTGGAACAAAATACATACCACCCTCTGGGACTGGCAATAAGAGATGAAGAAGAAAGAGAAAAACTTGAGAGAAGAGAAAAGAGAGAAGGAGACTGAGAAAGAAATAGAATGCGACGAAGATGGAGATGAAGCGAAAAAGAGGGAGGGAGGAGTGAATAAAAAGATTAGGAAAAAGTGTAGAGGGGTAGGGCAGAGTTAGACGGAAAAAGTTTATTAAAATGTATGCAGATAGGCCAAATTTAGAGCAGAACAACGTCTGCCAGGTCTGCTAGTAACAATATAAAAAACTTCGTATTCGAAAATAGAGTTTAATAATTTCTAATAACATAGGATTTAATAATTTATGATAAACTATAAATTTTAATTCTTAGTTTTTTATAAGCTGCTCTGATCTATTAATTTCCATGGTGCAAATAAAACACGATTATTCCACCTTTAGCCCGACGTTTCGCCAAATTTCCTTGGCATTTTCAAGGGCATAACGCTATATTTATTTCTTTCCCAAAAAACAACAAAGTACATAAGTTTTATTAATTTTACATGTATATAGTTGTATGACACTGGACATAAAAGTAACAACAATGAAAAAAACATTTTTTTGTGAATTTTTATTTTAACTTACAATAAAATGTGGTGGTTGAAATTATATTAAAATAATAAACTGAACTAAACAAACAATCAACAGTATAAAGAAAAAGGAAAGAGGTCGATACCATCTTGTGTGGTACACTTGTCACACTAAACTTAAATTATAGACAAACTAAATATGCAGCGGCAATATTGTCACTGTCCTCTCTTAAATTTATGCCCTTTTCTCTTTTCTTTCTTAGGCTCTCTAATGTATATCTGATTTTTGTTCTTATTTCTTTATCTATGATTTTCGCGTTATCAAAGTCGAGCATATGATTATTGTTTATTGCATGCTGTGATAATGCTGTACTGGGCTTTTGTTTACGTATGTTGGATCCATGCTCAGCTATTGGCGTGCCGAATCTCCTTTTGGTCGTGCCCAAATAGACTTTGTCGCAAAAATTGTTGTTGTTTTGGTTCCCTTTACATGGTATTTCATACACTATGTTGCTTTGTTGGTGTGTCTCTATTGGGCTTTTTGTTTTTCTAAAACAAGTAGCCAAAGTGCAGTTTGATCTGTATGCTAGTGTTGTGTTAGGTGTATTTATAATGTCGTGTGCTAAGTTTACTGTGAACCTAGGAATGTTTGTGACGTTAAAGTATTGCTTTGTCGGGTTATTATTATCTATATTTGGTGGTTTTTGTGTTGTGTTTCTTATGCTCATTTGTTTTTGTTCAATTAAAATATTTATTAAGTAGTCGGGGTAATTATTATTTTGAACTGTCTACAACAACAAAACATACACCCAAACATACGGAATGCCCATGGGCAACCCCCTTTCCCCAACTATAGGCGATATAGTCATGCACGATGTACTCATCAACTCCTTCATGGAATTACAAGAACAAAGCAATATTAATATTAAATTCATAGTGAAATATGTGGATGACATTTTTGCAATAATAAAAAGAGCAGACGCGAATATTATTTTAGATGCACTCAATAAATATCATACTAATTTATTTATTTATTTATCATTAATCAAACACACAACCTTAGGTTAATTTACAGTGTTTGAGCTTAAAACTAACTTAAAAATAACATTAAAAAATAAACTTGACAAGTGAATATGCTTACCAGGTTTGTTTAACAGAGGATGTAATAAAATGCAAAGAAGAAGAATGTAAGAGAAGTGCACGAAAATAGTTTATGAGCTCATTCTTGAAGCGCAGCGCATTTTGTATGGCTTTAAGTTTTTGGGGCAGAGCGTTCCAAAGGCGAACAGCGTAGACAAAAAATTTACGTTCAGTAACTAGGCAGTTGTACTTCATAGTAGTTAAGTTGAACGATCGAGGTGATCTGTTAAATTTACGGCGGTCCATGAGATATTCAGGTTGTCGAAATGCGATGATCTTATGAAGCAGTGTTAGGCACTTAAATTATAACAGGTTATCGAATTTAATAGAAAAAATCCGCTTGGCGAAAATGGAGATGTGCTCGTAACGACCAACACTATACACATATCTGGCTATATTATTATAGAGGACATTTAGTTTACTACGACAAAAGCTATCGCAATTGGCATAAAGTTCACATCCATACAATAAGGTGGGTAACAGATATGTTTTAGCTAACATTTTTAGCTAACCTTACCTATTGCTCTATAAATGTGGTTATTCCATGTCAAATTCCTTTTAAAAATCATTCCAAGATTTTTTGCGGTGTTTACATAGCCTACGACTGAGTTATTTAATTTTACTTTATTGAAACTATCAAGCGATATGATTTTCTTATATATTACTATGCACTGTGATTTATTTGGGTTTAAAAGTAGGCCATTATCACTTGCCCACTTGTTTACATGTTCTAAGTCAGTGTTAAGATAACTAATACAACTATTAACAGATAAAAGAGGACAACTGACATATAATTGCACATCGTCTGCGTAAACATGAATATCACAATACCTCAACACACTTTGAAGGTCATTAACATACAACACAAACAATAACGGGCCAAGAATCGAGCCTTGAGGAACACCCTTGGAGAGCGGTAGATAATTTGATATGTAGCTCCCATTGCACACAGCTTGCGATCGCTCACTGAGGTAGGAGTTTATTAAATGTAAAGTAGGAGGTGAAAAATTGAACAAGTTTTTTAACTTTAGAGTAAGAAGATTGTGGTTTACAGTGTCGAATGCTTTGGTGTGGTCCAGGAGCGTTAGAAAAGTAACAAGGTTGTTGTTAATGTTTAATTAAAGCAGTGGTACAGCCTCTACAGCTTCTAAAGCCAGACTGGTTACGATTTAAAAGTGAGTTTCGGGTCAGAAATGAGTTTATCTGGTTATGCATTATACGTTGAAGGACTTTGGACAGGAATGGCAATATAGCGATGGGTCTGTACTCTCCATTGGGTTTCTTCATCGGAATGATCTTCGCAACTTTCCAACAATCAGGGAACACGGACGTGGTCAATATAGTATTAAAAACATAGGTAACAAACGATAAAATTTTAGGGAGTAGACATTTAAAAAATTTTGGATGAATTCCGTCTAGACCAGTAGCATTGGACTTTACACCAAGGACAGACTCAACGACTGCACAGTCATCAACGTTCGAAAAAGAGAATTCGGGTATCGCACCACATAAATAATCGCCATACCGTTCATGGCATAAGTTACTGTCACAGCTAGATGATTGAACAAATTGCTCATTTAATTTATTTACGTCTACATTTTCAAAGATATCGTTACATTTGCTCCCGATGCCAATATCCCGAATGTATTTCCAAGTCTTCTTCGACCCTATTGC
Source organism: Eurosta solidaginis (assembly GCF_040869045.1). NCBI lineage: Eukaryota > Metazoa > Arthropoda > Insecta > Diptera > Tephritidae > Eurosta > Eurosta solidaginis. The sequence continues at coordinate 138,807,667 of NC_090319.1, forward strand.
TGTACTAAACTGATACTCATAGTATTTCAGCTTTTGCAGCTTTATAGGCTTGGTAACTTCTTTTCTGCGACCCTTGAAAACATTGTATGTTACAGTACATTTAAATCGTTTCCATTTCCGATAAGCTATGTTACGCTTTTGGATAAGCCTCTTTATGTAGTTGTTGCACCAAGACAGTTTACGATTTTTTGAGTGTTTCACTACAATAGGCACATGTTGGTCAAAAAGTGAAGCGATATTATTTTGAAGAAAACGGATCTGCTCGTTTGTAGTATTTAAAATATAAGCAGTTTCCCAAGGAATACTATCAACAGCTTCTTCGAGTTGCACATGATTAATATGCATGAAATCCGGGTATGAATAGGCACCTGCTTCACATGTGCGGTCGAAGTCAAATGATATAAAAATTAGATCATGATTGGAGAAGTTTGGGACTGAAAGCTGGTCGTAGAGTTGAATATTCGATAGTTCATTAACAAAAAATATATCTAAAAGAGTACTGCTAGTTTGGGTGAAATGTGTTGGCGTTATGGTATTTACTGGGAAAAGTGCAAGGGTTTGCATAGCTAAAGAAAATTTGTTTTCACGAAGCAGGTCACTATTGAAATCTCCAACAACTACAATATTATTATAATTTAAGGTACAGTCGTGAATTTCTTCTAAAAAGTTATCAAAAGCAACGTATTTGTTTGGCCTGTACACACAACCTATTAGTATTTTGTCATGATGGGAATTTATTTCAACAAAAATGTATTCTATAGAAGTAAAGGGTTCAGATGTACAAACAGTTTTACAACATAATCCATGTTTAACAAATACAGCAACCCCACCACCATGCCCGATTCTATCTGCACGAAAAAGTTTATATCCGTCAACGCAGAACACTGCATCACTGTGCCACTGAGAGAACCAAGTCTCGGAAACGCACACAACATCTATATCTGATGACTCAAAAATATGCCGAAACTCGTCTATTTTAGGTGATAGGCTTTGCGCATTAATATGACATATTTTTAAGCCGTTTCTTTGCTTGCCTAGTACACGTATCATATTGTATGTGCTGTCATAGCCCTTAGAACGCATACAGCTGTTACAGCTCAGAACAACATTGACACTGCGCTTTGACAGCGAACAAGCTTACATACCTTATGAAACTCAAGCAAACGAAGGCATAAGGAGATAAAAAAAAAAACAAATAAAAGAGATTAAGAGGCGAATTGAGAATAGAGACAGATTGATAGCGTGCATATGTAAAAAGTAAATGCAGAGAATACAAAGCCATTACTCTAAATTTTAAATCTAATATTAAAATTATGATAAATAATAAAAATGACAATAACAGTAATGTAAGCTGAAGAATGTGGGAGATATTACTTATAGCAAGCCAATATTTATTTGCTTGTGCTCAAAAGAGTGTTCACATCTGCTCTTGTGCATACTAGCTGCGGCTCTTCATTTGGCTTACGTCTTATGTATACCTTGCCTCTGATAGAGAACGCTGAGGTTATCAATTTCTTTCTCCGAAGCTCAGATGCAAAAGACATTACTTCGCGTGTCACTTTAGGCAAGCTTTCGTGTAAGTGAATATTTCCATAGCCTGGCACGTCAATATCGGCGAGTGTGAGAGGCCTCTTGCGGGATTTATACAGAGCAACAATTGACTTTAAGAGCTTAGTTCGGTCGTTGGAAGAGAACAGCTTGACTATAATTGGCGCGCTTTTATTATTTTGCTGTTTTTCATTACTGCTCCGTATTCTAAATACATCACGCAGCGGGGGTGTTTTTTGTTGCGCTACTCTGCATAGCTTACCAAAGATCTCAGGCAAATTCTCATCATTCGTTTGGGGAATACCACTGATAACGACGTCAGTGGCGACTGCGCTATTCTGTAGCTCAAATATTTGACTACGAACTTCAGCAAGTTCACTGCGCATGATATTATTATTGGAGAAAGAGCTCTCTACTGCAGTTAATCTTGCTTCGATTGCACTCACTGATATCTTCATGTTGGTTATCTCACCTGTTAACTCGCTGATTCTTTGCATTACTCTTTCCTCTGAGTTTTTTATAATTGCAGTCAGCTCTTCGACAATTTACACTCTCAGCTCATCCATTTTCCCTTCATGTTGTTTGTTGTTGCCGGTGGTATTGTAGGAGATGCATTTGTTTTACGCGCTGGATTCCTCCGTTGTGGTTGCATCGGGGTCATGGTTGGCACAATTCGACAAAATGAACAGCAATATTGTTAAGAAAATTAAAACAAATTAATACGCGCACGTTTGTATAGCACAAGTGGTAATTTTATTGCGAGGAAAACAGCGAAAAGTGAAAAAACTCGGAGCAAGGCGAAACACGTCCTACTCGTTCAACGACATACTCTCTTTCGATAATAAATTTACCATCGAAAACGAAGAAAACAATAGCATCCCGTTTTTAGATACACGCGTATATAGAGTCCACAACAACATAACATTAGATTGGTATTCAAAACCAACTGCTTCTGGGCGCCTCATAAACTTTTTGTCATCGCAGCCTTTAAAATACAAAATAAATACGGCAAAAAACTTTATACATAAAGTATTATCAATTAGCCATCAACAGTATCATGACGCCAACGTAAGGAAAATTAAAAAGACACTTCAAACTAATAATTACCCCGACTACCTAATAAATAGTTTAATTGAACGAAAACAAATGAGCACAAGAAACACAACACAAAAAATACCAAATATAGATAATAATAACCCGACAAAGCAATACTTTAGCGTCACACACATTCCTAGGTTCACAGAAAACTTAGCACACGACATTATAAATACACCTAACACAACACTAGCATACAGATCAAATTGCACTTTGGCTACTTGTTTTACAAAAACAAAAAGCCCACTAGAGACACACCAACAAAGCAACATAGTGTATGGTATTTCCATGTAAAGGGAACCAAAACAACAACAATTTTTGCGACAAGGTCTATTTGGGCACGACCAAAAGGAGATTCGGCATGCGAATAGCTGAGCATGAAGCCGACATGCGTAAACAAAAGCCCAGTACAGCATTATCACAGCATGCAATAGACAACAATCATATGTTCGACTTTGATAACGCGAAAATCATAGATAAAGAAATAAGAACAAAAACCAGATATACATTAGAGAGCCTAAGAATTCTGCAAAAAAGAGAAAAGAACATAAATTTAAGAGAGGACAGTGACAATATTGCCGCTGCATATTTAGTTTGTCTATAATTTAAGTTTAGTGTGACAAGCGTACCACACAAGATGGTATCGATCTCTTTCCTTTTTTTTATACTGTTGATTGTTTGTTTAGTTCAGTTTTAAATATTCTAATATAATTTCAACCACCATATTTTATTGTAAGTTAAAATAAAAATTCACAAACAAATTTTTGTTCATTGTTGTTACTTTTATGTCCAGTGCCATACAACTATATACATGTAAAATTAATAAAACTTATGTACCTTGTTGTTTTTTGAGAAAAAAATAAATATAGCGTTATGCCCTTGAAAATGCCAAGGAAATTTGGCGAAACGTGGGGCTGAAGGGAATAATCGTGTTTTATTTGCACCATGGAAATTAATAGATCAGAGCAGCTTATAAAAAACTAAGAATTTACCAACAAACTGATCGGAAAAACTATACATTTATAAATTATAATACTTATTTTTGTAAAATTAAGAATTTACAAGTTATTTTTATATTATTATATTTTATTAATATAAGTAGAAAATGAGCAAGGTTTATTGAACCTACTCGGTTCAATATATAAACAAACTTATACAATATCAATTTTAAAAAAATAATAAAATCAGTCTTGTAGACGGCAATTGATGTACTAATTAATTACTACTTCATTTAAATTTATACATATTTCATAATAATTATTTCATAACTTAAACTTCAACTGAATGATAATCCAAAGAAAAAAAAACTTTGCTTTTACTGTACATATACATATGTATGTATGTTGTAGTTAAGTTGACCATGCATGCATACACAGGCAGGCGTTGGCTGTATACAATTGTAGCACGTACCTGCGGCAAGTAAATGTAAGCAAGTTACTCGAGGTCAGGTCAGAAATGAGGTAATATCTTTTGAACCACAAAATTGTCCAACTTAAAATAAAAAGGGTTTTTTAGATGAAATTGTTTCGCTTTTATATATTTTTTTACGAAAATATTCGTGGGGGAAAAGTAATTATGTAATAATTATTTAAAAAATTATTTTTTTATTCATTATTTTGATTTTATATAACTAAATATTTTTTAACGCAGTTATAAATTAAATATTGTTACCTTCACAATAAAACAAAAATTAATAAGATACGGCGAGTGGAACGAAAGGTATAGCATTTTGAATGTGGGCAAATTTGCTTACCCATCGAGTCTGAGCACATGCAGATCTCTGAAAAACATTTTTTTTCGAGGAAATCCTGATATATATGTTGACTTAAATTGCGAAAAGATTCCAACAAAAAAAATTGGTGTCTTTTAAAAAAGTGAAAATTTTTTTCTACAAATCCGTTTGATTTGTAAAATAATGACCCATATACGACATTACAGTACAACCGAAAATTCGAAAGTTGCTTCCGTTTGGCTTGCGACCCGACCGCAATTCCTCTGGCGTTTTGTGTAGCAATTTATGAGGAGATCGGTTGATAATATAAGCAGCACAATTCACAGCTTCAGCCCAAAAGAATTTTGGTAGAATAGCATCGCTCATCATCGACCTCGCCCTTTCCATTAAAGTGCGATCCATTCTTTCTGCCAAGCCATTTTGCTTCGGACTATAAGGAACTGTGGTTTGGTGTACAATACCGGTCCTTTTCAATTCCCGTTCCATTAAATGAGTTATGAACTCTTCCATTATCAGTTCGTAGGATCTTTATATGATTATTCTGTTGGTTCTACACTTCTCCTTTAAATTCTTTGAAGCAATCCAGAACATCATCCTTTGACTTAAGGAAATAAACGTAAACTTTTCGAGTATAGTCGTCTATAAAAGTTAAGAAATATCGGTTCCCTTCTAACGACCTTACCTCTAAAGACCCACAAACATACGAGTGTACAATATCTAGTATTTTCGATGCTCTTGATCCTTCTGATGCAAAACTAATACGGTGTTGTTTGCCCATTGAACAGGAAACACAAGAAGTTTTCTGTTCACCTTCAACCTGAATACCATCCACACATCCGTTTGTTAATAACTTCATGTTATCTAATCCCAAATGTGCAAAACGCCTGTGCCAAATTTCATATGACTCACTCTTTGTGTACAATACACATTTTTCATTTGTAATATTAAACTTAAACAACACGTTGGAAAAACCCACCGTCGCTACCACATTATCTGCTGAATTGACAATTTTGCAACCCTGTTTATCAAATATTACACTGTTGTTGTGTTCCAATAGCTTTTTAACCGACAACAAATTTGCATTTAATCTTGGAACATACAAAACGTCATATATTTGTATTTCATATGGCTCGCTTAACAAAGTTCCTTTAGCTTAACGTCACCTTTTCCTTCTATTTCCAGATAGCTCCCATTGGCTGTTTTAATCTTGCCACTAAACTTACCCATATTTTGAAAAAGCATTACATTTGCAGTCATGTGATCCGTAGCTCCACTATCTATATACCACTCAATGGTAGAATGCTGGGCACGGAATGCAGCAAAATTAGTAATGCTTTTATCTTTTACCTTTTTATTTGTTGGACACTCCGATGCAAAGTGACCAGTACCATCAGATTTAAAACAACGTAGTTTATCCTTCTTTGTTTTTGGTTTCTTACCCTTGAAATTTCCCTTTTTTACCATAAGAGCACCATTTGATGATGACGGTTCCCACTTTATATCTTGTAAGAGGTTTTGCTTAATGCCATCTGCAGTAATAGTTTAACCATTGCATTCTATACTCATAATCATAGGCTTGTATTCGTCAGGTAATCCTTTCAATAAAAGACGTCCGACCCATTCATCGTTCACAATAAACCCAATATCGTTAAGCTTCTGTGCAGCAGATATAACTTTTTTTAGGTATTCCTCAACAATTGAACAATCCATCAATTGCACGCTGCAAAGCTTCTGCAGTAGACCTATGCGCCTATCCAAACCCGTATATTGAAAAAAAATTTTTAAAGCATTCCAAACTTGCTTTGAAGTCACAGCATCTTTTACATGAACATATAAACTTTTTTCCAATGCTAGGATTATCTTACAACATGCGTTACGATCCTTAATAGCATATAGTCCTTGACCTTCATCTGGCTCAATGTATTTCCAAGCATCTTCCAGCTCCAGCTGTGTTCTCATTGCGAAACTCCATGTTCACCAATTCTCGGAGCCAACAAGCTTCTCCATATTCTGCACCATCGATAACGTGTTCATCGCTCCTGATTATGGTTTGAAATTCCTTATATAATATATATATTTATTTTAAGGCTGATGGCCCATAACCTTTTAGTAGAGTATGTTCTTTTAAGTAAGAATTTATTGAAGTTAATAAAGAAAATTTTTCTCTCTCAAGACAGAACAACATAAATATTCAAAACTAAATATATAAATATGTTCGTATAAAATTACAAGTAGAATATAACAAGTGTATATGTATGTATATGCAACAGACACAAACAATAGCTAAGTGGCAAGAACGGTTGGAGGCCTCGAGTAAAGAGCGTTGGACCTTCACGCTAGTTTGTTGCTCAATGGAATGAGCGGAGAACTGAACTACCATCTCACGCAGATACTGAGTGGACATGGCGGTTTCAAAGAGTATTTATGGAAGCGTAGGATAGAGGAAGATCCGCTTTGCCCAATGTGTACCACGGAGTTAGAAAACGCAGAACACGTCATGTTCCACTGCCCCCGTCTCCACGAGGAAAGACTCGCATTGCATAGAGTTTTTTGGGAGGAACCTACCACGAGAAATTTAGTATCACAAATGTGCAACACGAAAAAGTACTGGACTGCAGTGAGCAAAATGGCATTTATAGTCATGACACGCCTGATGGATGCTGAGTGGGAGCGCAGAGAAATGCACAGGCGAAGCAGTGGCGATTAAATCGGCACTCAGAGCAAATAGCAGGAAGCTGGACGCAGGGACAACAGTAGGCTCTTAAAAAATGAAAAATATGGAACGCCACCTTGAAGTAATGCGAAAGTGGTACCGGGGTAGGCGACGGTTCCAAAACGGGGCTGTTTTCTAGTCTACGGACACATGGTTGCTGCGACGGCAGCAATTATGGTGCATTAGGCAGTTTTCAATCCTCCCGTAGCGCCGCAGGGGAAAGACTTTGCCTCTCTTTAAAATTAATTTGTTAGTTGTCGTAAATACAAAGAATATTCAAGCTTTAGCGCGCAGGTTTTTAGTCGTAAGAACAAAAATTTGTATATGTTGGGAATTGTTTGGGAGCCTAATCTGGTTTTCGGATTGTAATGGAAAAATAAATTGTGGAATTTCCCGTCGGACGAAGGAAATCGAATCTTCTGTTGGAAATAGCAAGAAGAGAGGAGAAGCGAGGTCTGATAGGCCAGTCTAGACATCCTAAATAGGGCTAGGGATAGATTTGAGGTGAAATGTCGTCAATTGAAGCCGGCAACTCGGGAAAAATCGCATCGAGTAGATGAGAAGCCACCAGTTTGTTGAGAAGGTGTATGTCAGGTCGATTGTTGCCGTATCCGTTTGCTGAACTGCTTTGAGTACTAATAAAATTAGTGCACTTAGTAATGAGCCAAAAAATTGTGTCTAAATGTGTACTTAGTCAAGTACAGACACTTACTATGAGTGACTAGCACATAAAACGAGTGCCCCGCAACACATATGTCCCATACATATATTGTAGAAAGGTCCCTAACGCAATTAAAACAAAGAAGACTTCACTGCTTGAATTATGAATGTCGAGTTGTCTTTATTCAAATAATTCAGCCTATTTATATTAGATTATTCTAAACATATTCTTACATATCTATTGACATTTAAGCTTACATACTTACATACATAACTACCTTAAACATACATACTTACATACCTACATACTACTCGGCACAAAATATGTACCTGCATATATGAGCTGCAAATTTATGGGAAATGCTAACCTTGCAAGTTGCAGGAATGCAAATTGCTGGGATTCAAATTCGTTTGGTTGTGTGTTGTACACGTCTGTTTATTAATGGCTGTGCCAGCATTAATTCTCAAATGCATTTTTATGTGTTGATGAACATTTAGACTATTTTTGTAGCAGGTTAGAATATTAGACTGATTTACATATTTTGGATTAAATTGAATTGTTGGCTGCTTACACTACATCTCCCTTTTTTGTAGAATGCTTATGCATTTGGGGAATGCATGAGTATTCTATTTTTGTAAATTAATTATACTTTTGTATTTTAATGTTTGTAGGTTTAACATCTTCTTATTCTACTAATTTAAGTCTATTTTTGTGTATTTTTATTTGCCTATTCTCTATGTTACTACTAAATTTTTGCTTATCCTCATTTCCTATTCTAGATGGGATTAAGGTGTCATAATTTTTATTATTAGTGTTTTCTTCTTCATCGATTTCTTCTACCTTATAGGGGATTAATGTAAAATTATTGTTTTCATCGATGTTTACTACTCTAAAAGGTATTACTAAAATAATTTTTCCTATTGATATCTTTTTTTTTTTTTCAAGTTATTAATAAAATTATTTTCCTATCGGTATTTTATATTCTGCAGGGTTATAGAGTTATTTTTCCTATTGATACTTTCTATTCCGCGGGCCATTAATAAAATTATTTTTCTTATTGATATTTTCTATTCCGCAGGTCATTAATAAAATTACTTTTCCTATTCTACAGGGTATAATAAATTTATTTTTCCTATTATACAGGTCATAAAAGAATTATTTTTCTTATTCTACAGGGCCCTATATATCTATTATCTATTTATCTATTTAGCTAGATCCAAAAATCCTATTATCTAAATTTATGACTTCTCTAAAAGGCGAGGTTTTCCTAGATGCAAACGGTTAAGCAAAGTTTTTTGTATTGGTAGTCCATTTCAAATTAAAATTGAAACGTATAGAATAAGGTAATGGTTACTGTTTAGGCCACAAGCCTAAATATGGCGGTGCACCCTCGTATTACTTAACTTTTTCTTTTCGTTGTCCTTTTACCTCACATCTTTCATTTATACATATCGGTTTATACCGATAACCGTTTACCCCGCCGGATAATAGTTAAGCCTAGGATTCGGCGGTGACCGCGAACAAAAGGTTTTTTACCTCTTTCACTTCTTTTGCGAACGTCTAAGAAACCGCCAGCAGCCAAGCCACCAAAGGTAAGCCCTTCAATTCTCTTTAACATTTTAAAATTCATTTTTGCACTTCCGTCATCGGAAACATTGAATGTAAGTGGATTATCTTGCATTTGCCTTTACTTTAATTTTATTGTCTAACCAATTCCATTTATTGTGATTAAGTGGACTAACGTTGCATTTGCATTTCCATTTATTTTAATAAATATTATTGTTCACTTTTTATAACGAATTCGTTTGTGTATTTTCTTTTTCTTCTCTCCCCACCATTATTACGAGCGCGCCCTATCTTGGTCTTGCCGCCGTAACATTTTGGTCCTTACGCGCCGAGAAAAACAAAAATTCAACGGAAACAAAGGTGATTTACCCCAGAATCAGCCCATCGGAATAATTGGAAATTATTAACCAAGCAAGGAAAATTATTTATAAAAATATTAAAATCAACCAGCAGTGAAAAAAGTTGGCCATCAAAACGAACGAGCAGCGTATACCAACTCGTCATCACACACATACATACAGTTCATTAGCATTAAAACATCATCAGCATATCAAACAGTCCACTCATCTACATCACATTATCACATCATCATCACAACATCAAACAGTCCACTAATCAACTCATCATACGATATCACGTCCATTTATCACATCAACAGTCCACATAACATCATACATTACCAAAACTTGTGTAAGGTAAGTGGTTGATTTTGGTGCACATTTTTTTTTTATATACGAACTCACGTATCGAGTGGATTTGTGATATCCATTTGCAAGTCAAAGCAAGTGGAAGTTCATTGTGTCACAACGCACACCTAGCGCCTTTTGATTATCGGCTAAGTCCCCCACCAGTGGTAAGACTTTTCCGACACAACTCAAGGCAGGCAGTCAGTGGATTTTTTTTTTTTCTTTTTTCTCCTTTTGCAACAAAATTATCACTGCACTGTACAACGACACTCGGTTTCTATAGACAGTCTTTTCGGTTGTTGATTTTCGGCAACAATCTACATACACTCTCACTTGGTTGATGAACTTGCAGAGAAATACCACAATATTCACGCAGTCATAATATTCTGCAACCACAGGAAAATTTTTTGTCAAAAACATTTCACCTTCGTTGGGTGGCTTGTAGTCATTTTTGCTTAATTGCGGCAATCAATAACATTGTTGCAAATCGCTCATTTGTGAATACACTTAATTCAGATTAATTCGAAGGCATTTGATATAGAGTATTTTTTCACCGAATTATATACATATAATCAATTGCGTTATCTTTGAACGGAAATCAGTTCTTAATCAGTTGCGAACTAAAATAATACCATAAAGCCAAAAATTAGCACTGCGTTGAGTGGCTAGTGGCTCATCACAATTGGTCACAAACACAATTTTATACTGATCGTTTACTATTACATAGCTGTATGTTCTCAGCGTTTTTTATAATAAATAATTAAAAGTGTAATTTTCCACATTAAGTTGGATAAACAAAGTTATTGTCTTATTTATATTGGGAAAGATACCCTGGTTGGCTACTCGGCGATACTCATCAACGTTCACATAACACCTTTTGTATACACATTAAATCCTCGTCAGGATTTCTATCTGTGTTTCACTTTCACTTGTATACACATTAAATCCTCGTCGGGATTTCTATCTGTGGGTCAAATTTCACCCTTTTAAACACATTAAATCCACATAAGGATTTCTATTTGTGTTTCAAATCTCGAGGATTACACATCATATCCACATCGGGATTACATCTGCGTTTTTTAAACTTTTTTTAGACACACTAAGTTTTCAGAAAATATTTCTATCTGTGTCCAACACACCCTTTAGACACATTAAATACCTGCAGACGAATTCTCTTCTCTGCATTGCACATCACTGTAGACACATTAAATCCTCGTCAGGATTCCTATCTGTGTTTGATATCACTTTGTACACACTAGAACCTTTCAAGATTTCTATCTGTGCTGCATATCGCTATATACACATTAAATCCTCGTCAGGATTTCTATCTATAACACTGTATACACATTAAATCCTCGTCAGGATTTCTATCTGTGGCTTACATAATCCTCGTGAGGATCTCTATAAGTGGTTCATATCACTGGCCACACATTATACCACGTCAAGATTTACATCTGATTCAAATTTTTCTTATCACTAAATTCACATAAGATTGCTTTCTGGTTTACACATACAATCCGATCAGAGTTCAAATCAGTGTATTTTTTAGACTTTACTCACACAGCACAATCACAGCAGGATTGATAGCTGGGCTACGCACAAAAAAAAACAAAACACTCTTATAATTTTTGCTGCGGTTGAATATACACCAACGCCACTAAGTCTTTTGCTTTCAAGCTCAACACCTTCAAAGAAACAAAATATTCAAATTAATAAAATCAATGGAGACTTATATGAGATTGGCTGATTCCATAGTGGAGTTTGAACAAGATTTCAACTCCACCCCGGCCGAATCCCGGAACAAGCACACCCTTGCACTACTGCAAGAGGAGCTAAGGGCACTATGGAAGAAGACCAAGTCCACATATGAAAGTCTTCTCAGCAATTCTGAACTGTCCAAAGACGAGCTCAGCTCATTAAGAAAGAAAAATAAAAGTTGCTTTGCATGCTACCTGCAATGCATGTCTGCTGTGGCGGCTGAAGCCGAATCCATCACCCCACAGCCGGCCAAGGATGAAGCAAAGGATGAAGACTCTTCGCGCCGTGGACATAAAATGCGGCTGCCGCCTTGTGACACCGATGTATTTAAAGGCGACTACCTTTCCTGGCCAGCCTTTAGAGATATGTTCACGGCGATATACATCCACAATACTGATCTGAAAGATGTCGAGAAATTATATTATCTAAAACAAAAAACTCAAGGGGAGGCAAAAGAAATAGTGGGCAGGTGCTCATTAACAAACGAGGGTTTTGCAACCGCCTGGAAAAATCTAAGCGACAGGTACGAAAATAAACGTATCCTCGTCAACACACAATTAAAACTTTTATTTAATCTGACGGCAGTCGAACAGGAGTGTGGAACCTCCATCAAAAAATTGCAACGGGAGATAAACAATTGCATTTCTGCATTACAATGTCATAATATTGACATCACAAATTGGGATGCTATTATAACCTACCTATGCTCCACAAAACTCCCAAAATCTACGTTGGCTCTTTGGGAACAGACCGTAGAACGAAAAACAGATATCCCAAAATGGGAGGATATGGACAAATTCCTGTCCAATCGCTTCCAGACATTAGAGACGGTTTCTGATCTTAGGGGTAACAAAACCACAAAAGCACCCAAAAGTCAAAATTCAAACTCTCGGGAAAATTCTACGAAACTTGGGGTTTACCAAGCCAGCGTACCCAAATCAGCCTGTAAGATGTGCAACAGTACAGAGCACAAATTACGAAATTGCCAAAAATTCCGTAGGTTGTCCACGTCAGGAAAAATTGAATTTATCAAAAACAATAGTTACTGTCTGAATTGTCTGTCGGGTGGACACACCGTGACACGATGCACTAGCCAATTCAATTGCAGCACGTGCCACGCGAGGCACAACACCTTGCTCCATCTTCCGACAGCACAACCAAAGACAACTCCTCAAAGGTGGACTCAAAACGCCACCGACAACACACCTTCAACCACACAGCAGGCTAGGGCAAGGATGGCGTCTGAAAAAAGACAAGATAATGCTAATAACGTCTCTTCGTGTCATGCTAACACCACTAAAGGGGTGTTATTAGGAACAGCACGTGTTAATATACACTATAATGGAGTGAAATTTTCCGCCAGAGCGTTGATAGACTCTGGGTCCGAATGCTCTTTCATAACAGAAAGACTAAAAAAGCGAATAAACCTTCCATCCAAACGTCTGCATGTGCAAGTGTCAGGAATAAATAATACCCCATCTGCACAGGTAAAGAAATCATGTGTGATTACGTTAGGTTCGCTCACAGACCCCTTAGTGAGCATCGATACAGTGGTCCTAGTCCTGCCCCAATTAACAGGGGACCTTCCGACTTGCCAAGTTAGCGCAACGACTCGACAAGCGTTTCCTGATCTGATTCTGGCGGATAAGAGGTTCTTCATTAATGAACCAGTCGACCTCATACTTGGAGGCGACATTTATCCCCAGATAATACTGAACGGTATAAGGAAGAATGTTCTAAATACGCTTCTCGCCCAAGAAACCGTCTTCGGTTGGATTCTAACTGGTCGTGCAGAAGTACCTCACCCAACTAATACACGGGTATCTTTTTTTAATGAAATCAGCCTAGACAAGCAACTAACCGCTTTCTGGGAACTTGAAAACGTACCTAAGAAAAGGGCACTTAACGAAGATAATGCCTATTGCGAGGAACTTTTCAGACTTACAACAGAAAGAAATTCCGATGGCAAATATACTGTCGCCCTTCCTTTTAAACAGGATTTTCCCAACAACATCTCCTTAGGGCCTTCCCTAAACGGCGTCTGCTCCCAATTCTACCGGAATGAGACGCGCCTAGCCAAGACACCGGCCCTACAGACAGAGTACAATAGGGTACTAGCGGAATATGAGACATTGGGACATATGTCAAAAGTTCCAAAAATCATACCACCCCACGTGACCGATTGCTACTTCTTACCCCATCATGCGGTTATAAAAGAGGAAAGCACCACGACCAAAGTTCGTGTGGTGTTCAACGCTTCGTGTCCCACAGCCAATGGCACAAGCCTAAACGACGTACTTTATACAGGCCCAGTGCTTCAGGCCGACTTAACGATTCTACTCCTTCGATGGAGATTCTTTAAATATGTTTTTAATAGCGACATCGAAAAAATGTACCGGCAGATATTGGTAAAGCCAAACCAAACACAATTCCAGAGAATAGTTTTTCGCAACAATCCTAGTGACCCTATCAGAGTCTACGAATTAAAGACAGTCACCTTTGGAGTCAATTGTGCTCCTTATCTGGCGATAAGGACACTGCACCAACTAGCAGACGACGTTGAAACTTCATTACCCATTGCCGCAGATATCTTACGGACAGGTATGTACGTCGATGACGTTCTAGCCGGGGGACATAGCATCGAATCCACACTCAAAGCTCGCGATGAAATCACAGATGCATTACAGTCCGCTGGTTTTTCCCTCCGCAAATGGACGTCAAATTGCTCAAGAATACTTAAAGGAATACCCAAACCTCATCTGCTCAACGAAGACTTTTTGGAATTCGAGGACACGAGTACGGTCAAGACCCTAGGTATTCGATGGAACGCGCATGCGGATTATTTTTACTTCACGGCAAAACCAATTGAAAATCGGGATATGTTAACGAAAAGGACAATACTTTCTGCAATCGCTAAACTTTTCGATCCCCTAGGTTGGCTCGCCCCAGTCGTCATTGTTGCAAAAATCATTATGCAAGACATTTGGCTAGAGGGGACTGACTGGGACGAACCAGTGTCGGCAGGAACCCTAGACCGATGGCATAATTTTATGCAGGAATACCCCTCCATTAACGGAATTCGTATCCCACGTTGGGTGTATTTTACGCCAACCAACGACGTCTGCGACGCCTCGGAAAAAGCTTACGCCGCGACAGTCTTTTTACGAGCAAAGATAAAGGATGAGGTCTACGTTAACTTATTAATAGCAAAAACAAGAGTAGCACCCGTTAAAACAGTTTCATTACCCCGATTAGAGCTATGCGGTGCAGTGTTGCTGGCCGAAACCATCGAAGCAGTGCGTGAAAATCTGCATTTAGATAATTTCAATCTACACCTATGGACAGACTCCACGATTATTTTGGCGTGGATAAGAAAACCCCCTTGTCCTTGGTCAACCTTTGTCGCTCATCGAGTAACGAAAATAGTAGAAAAGGTAGGAAACAAATCCTGGCACCACGTAGAATCCGCATCCAATCCTGCCGACCTGGCTAGCCGAGGACTATCAGCGAAGGAGTTAGTCAATAACTCTTTGTGGTGGCAGGGACCTTCTTGGTTACAAGAAGATAAGACAGAATGGCCAATACAAGAAAAGGACTATCGGACTAACATAGAGGAAAAACGGGTGCAGGTTCATACAACTTCAAAAATAAAAGAGAAAGACGACATCCTCGAACGGTTTTCCAATTTGTCCAGGGCCTTGAGGGTCATATCGTATGTTCGAAGATTTATCCAAAGAACCAATCCTAAGACAAAATCTTCCTTTAAACCGGCATCGCACTTCATTTCACCCGATGAAATCCAGGCCACGACAAGTCAGTTAATAGCTTTCTACCAATGGAGGCACTATTCGGAGGAACTTTCGAGCTTAAATTCCGGGAAGCTCATCGGTTCAAAGAGTGAAATCCTCCCTCTTACCCCCCTTGTCGATGATAAGGGCATATTGAGGGTTGGCGGTCGTCTGTCAGGGGCCAAGGATCTTCCCTACAGTGAACGGCACCCGATCATTCTGCCGTATGACTGCCGGCTCACACGACTTCTTGTCCAGTTCATCCATAAAGACACCCTGCACGGGGAGAACCAACTTATGTTTCGTCGCCTACGCACACAATATTGGATCCCTAGGGTCAAAAATATGATCCGATCGGTCATACACAATTGCAAAACGTGCACAATATTCCGCAAGCGGACCCAAACCCAACTTATGGGAGATCTACCCTCAGAACGAACCACCTTTTCCCGGGCTTTCACCAATGCGGGAGTAGATTTTGCCGGACCATTTGACATCAAATCTTATAGTGGAAGAGGATGCCGCATGTCAAAGGGTTACGTCTGCCTCTTTGTTTGCTTTGCAACCAAGGCTATTCACTTGGAACCCACTAGTGACCTCAGCACTGCCGCATTCCTGGCAGCTTTCGACAGATTTGTTGCGCGGCGAGGATGTCCAAAGAACATCTACTCCGACAACGGAACCAATTTTGTCGGAGCCTCCAGAGCTCTCCGCTCAGAACTCAAAGCTTTCCTGGCGGACGCTCGCAACCAAACTCTATCTAAGTACAGTCACCAAAACCTGACATGGCATTTCATACCACCAGGAGCTCCTCACATGGGCGGGCTATGGGAGGCAGGGGTCAAAAGCTTCAAGAACCACTTCAAGAAGATCGCGTTGGATCACAAATTTACCCTTGAAGAGTTCAGCACACTACTTTGTCGAATCGAGTCCTGTCTCAATTCTCGACCGTTAAGCCCCTCCTCCAACGAGCCGTCTAATTTGGAGCCACTTACTCCAGGTCATTTCCTCGTTGGAGGCCACCTACTAGCGCCACCCGAGATCGACGTCAGCGAGAATCGCGCATCACTCGTCAATCGATGGGAAAAACTCAAGGCGCTGCATCAAACCTTCTGCAAACGGTGGAAAACGGAGTATCTCACCGAATTGCAGAAGCGCGTTAAGTGGAAGCATCCACAATCAAACCTCAAACAGGGAGACCTAGTCGTCATTAAGGAGGATAATCTGCCCCCCAACGAATGGAGACTAGGTCGGATAGCCACCCTTCATTATGGCCCCGATAACCGAGTTCGAGTCGTCGAACTGGATACGGCAAGGGGACAAACCACCAGACCAATCACGAAATTGGTCCTATTACCACCCTCCAGTGAGGGTGAGGGAGACTTGTAACTCCCACCCATTATAACAATCCGCTTAACCCAGCTCTCGTTCACCCAGAACGAGGCAAACCAATCCCCCACCCAGCTCTCATTCAACCCGAACGAGGCCAACACAACGTTTTGCATGTTATCAATAAACCGGACTAAAAAATAATCCAATTGGGAAATAACCAACACCGTTTAATATAAGTGCTTACTTCGCCCATTGGATTATTCAGTTTAGTAACCAAAAACAAAAAAACCCGATTCAATTCAATTTTGTATATCTTCACATTTATATGGATGGTCAGGGGTCTTCGAATAATAAAAATTTTGATTAACAAATAAAATTATTGCTTACATTATTGAAATAATAACCGATTAATTGCAAATCTCTAAAAAATTAAATCGACTTTGATGCCAGTATGGATGAGGTCTCTTAGCCCTTTGCCAAATATGAACCCATTATACGGTTGCAACTATTCCGTTGCTGTACGGAGAGCGACTATTGGAAGTGCTGCTCACACACATCCAACCCCCCTGCAAAATCGCGAGTACTCCAAAATTAACCACAATTCATACAAAAAATATGGTCCAATTAACATTGCGGAGTCCTAGGACTGTACCATATACTCCCGCTCCGCATTACATCAGAGTAATCCATGGAGTACCCACAGTCCAATAAACATCGTGTAGTGATTACAATCGTTAAAAACGAGCAATGATCGACTTACAATGTGTTCGTGTAGACACATGAGTTGGTCCATTGCTGCATTACAGTGGAGTATAATGGTAAGTACTCCAGTGACCACATGATCCAACGATTTTTGCATGGCCGCCCAAATTTAAGTTTGCGATCAGCAAACGTTCATTGCTATAAACCTATTAGATTCACAAGGTTCTATTAATTCTACCGCAAATGTCGTAGGGGTTGCATTAATGCATTCCTATATTTTTGATAGAGGATCTTGTGCACCGCTTGGTATGAATGCGCTAACACATGTCAGATTGTACGCCGATAGGCTGGTAAGTACTCCAGTGACCACATGATCCAACGATTTTTGCATGGCCGCCCAAATTTAAGTTTGCGATCAGCAAACGTTCATTGCTATAAACCTATTAGATTCACAAGGTTCTATTAATTCTACCGCAAATGTGGTAGGGGTTGCATTAATGCATTCCTATATTTTTGATAGAGGATCTTGTGCACCGCTTGGTATGAATGCGCTAACACATGTCAGATTGTACGCCGATAGGCTAAAGACTCGAGCGAACAACCACCTAAATACAACAAAAAAAAACCTAATTGTTCCTCTTCAATTAGGGCGTATACCAAGTAAAATGCCAAATTGTAAAGCGAGAATAATAATAATAAACACATGCACGCGAACTGCATCAGCTAAATATTCGAAAAGTAAGAGTGGTCTTCTTCTTCTTTGAATTCCACTTCGGTTGAAGCAGCACCCCACCACATCTTCGTATAATAGCATTTAAACCCTAAATAATGGTCTGAATACCGCTTTAGAATCAGAACTATAAATCAACGTTTTAGACACCTTAAGTATGGGAGGCATTATGTTTATTGCAAGAATACCAACAATAACATCCAAACAATAACAGAGAATTTTAACTATCGTAATTGATCGTTTACGAAACTCACCGATTGCGCAAACTTATCAGATAGCGCTCCATTTGTTTGCTACGCAGCTGCTGTACGTGCCCTCCCTCCTACTTTTACACGTACCCGAATGCTCCTCTTGCACAGTGGCACTTGCCACAATGTGTTTCACCCACATTAGCACATCGGCTCTCAGCTGTTCGTTACGGGATCCTAGAATTCAACAGTTTACATTATTCATGACATCGACCAATTGCATAAATTTTAAAATCATATTACTTACTGATTTCCATCCATACCAAGTCCGTCAGAATGCCCACCGATTGCAAAGATTTTTGTGCCGTTTAATAGTGCAACACAATGTTCAGTCGTCGTAAATTCATGGCTGGCAACTGTTTTAAATAGCTTGGGTTTAAATTTCTAGCGGCGTTTTTTCATTAATGTGATGACCGTCACGTTTACCGCCCACAACGATTACATGTCCATCCATAAAAAATTGTTTCAAAGTCGCTTAGACTTATTTCGATATTAACCCGCTTCAGCCATTAGTTCTCAGTTTGTTATACTGATATATGGTTCCAGTCTTTCGGTCAAGGCCAAAAGTGATTCGTCGTCAGTTGCGCTCGCAGCGTACAGGGAAATTATCTCTATCTCTATGATTGCTTGCAACCCCTTGGACCCAAAACCTAAAAATTCCCTGCTCTGGGTTACATGCATAAAGTTTCATGTTTCGTTAATCAGAATTCTCATTTAGTACTCACCCTGAGTATCCCTTTCCAGGCTATAAGCTTGCTGTAATGTGATGCGCCCCGTGACAAAAGCAGCACAATCTGCAACCGCGCTCTTTAAATTGAAGTATTAAAGCCGTTTTCATCATCCGACCCACATTGTCAATGGCCATGAGCGTTTTGCCGGTGAAGCAAAACATACTTAAGTGCTCAAACGCGTCGCGTCGATATCGGTGGTTCGATAAGTAGACAAGTACCAGCGGCCCTATTGAATAGTTCATGGAAGTAATCGCGTGCCGCCGACAGAATTAGGCGATCAGCTGTAATCAAGGAAGACGGATCTATTAATTGGAATGGTGTCAACACCGTTAAAGAAAACATAAGCACCTCCTCGTTATTTGATCGGATGCAACTGCCCGCACTTGTGATTGAGAATCTGACAGAGAAAAAAAAATCCTCAACCTTTCAGTAATCTTAGTAAACATGCAAAACCAGTCAGCAAAATTTCGTGTTGTCAGATACCAAAATCTAATTAACCCATTGTGTGGAATCTAAATGATTAACCGCGACTGAACTATCATTAGATTTCTTTGGTCAATATTAAACCCCAATCTAGAGTTCCAAGATTCTATAATTTTACTAACTGAAGCGCCTGTCAAGAATTTACATTGACTTGAATTTTGCGGCAACAAATTTCAAGATTATTTTCTTTGTTATTATTCGTTTATTAGGCAATGTTAAGGGTTGCCAATTGGTAGGTACACATATATGACCCAGCGAGCTTTATGTTGTCGTCACATCGGAAATGCTGTGTTGCGCTTCTGGCCACTTGCAACCATACCGGTGGTGACGTGCATGGTTTGGAATCCTCAATACTTGACAGAAAGAAGACATCGAATGGGATCTCCAGAAACAAACAATTTGCTTTGTGAAGTCAAAGTCTCTCAAGGAAACGTACGACAAATTATCTTGGCGCAATTAAATTATTCTCGCGTGGTCATGTACCAATTGGTGCACCTGTGGCCTCCCACATCAAAGTCCCTAAAACGCAGTTTCCACGCAAAGTGCTGTAAGTGACTGCCCACAATGGGATATTCTTGACACAAATTCACCTGGCACGTACTAGCGAATTTACGTTCGTCAATAACGATGAGCCGCCAGGCATACGGCCGCAACATACACCGTTTCCGCCACACCATTCTGGTGGTGAGTGGTTGATACCAACTTTCCGTCGTCAATCAAGGCGAAATTGGCTGCAGTGCAAATGACGGTTAGGAAAGTGGGAATTAAACCCAATCCTCAAGCACTACGGACATTTGCGTTTGTTGGTTGGCGACCCAGCTAAACCATACCCAAATCACTATGATTTTTCAAATTGGCCCTACATGCTACAAGTCCCCTTATTCAACTCCATGTCCATAAAACATGGTTGGCGCTTAGTGATAACGCCAGCTTACCACCTGGATGACAACTGAGCTGATTGACTGCTACTCCCTTGTGCGCTTCCCAATCTCCTTCAGTGGCCCATGTGTTATGGCGAAGTGGCAGTCATGCGTCCATCATCACCACCTTATAACAAGTTCGAACTGTCGGGCATAAATGCGAGCGCATCGACGGTGCCCTCATGCGTTCAATTCATATTTGTGTACTCCCCCGGTCGCATATTATACAGGAAGATCCGATTACCTGTAGCTGATGTCGTAACAAAATGCTGATGCACGTCTGCACCACCGATATATCTGCAAATGACTGTGAACGATTTGGAGGCTTACTAGTGTTGGAATATAGACGAGCAGGACTTCCTCGTAAGGTTCAACACTCATTTTCATAACTATTATCGGAAGAGATAAATGGAGAGCAATTAGTATAGTGGTAATAAATTGCTGAGAATACCATACTTAACCGAACTCCAAACCACGTTGTACGCTTTCGACCTGAAAATTCATTCAAAAATGTCTCTATACTCATTTCCATGAATGAATGACATTTTGAATGAACGAAACAAGGTTGCCACTCGATGACATTTGCTTTTTTCGGTTCTTACGCAGTAAGCACATTGCGCGCGATCCAAAGAGTATCACAACTCGGATCCATGAGATCCAACACACCCGAGTGTTAGTCCGTGAACAAAATCAGAATACATATATATAATCACGAAAACATAGACCTAGCTAAGAAGGCGCGCTCTGGTTTGTGTCATGGGCTTCCTTTTATCAAAAAAAAAAACATGAAAAAAATAAGCAAAATAGGTTTTTTCCTTAAATCAGTTTGCCATTATTTTTATTAGGAAAAGTTAAGTTTTCTTCTGAACTCCAGCTTAGTTTAGACTGTTTCGTGAACTATAAAGAAATAACTTCGAATTTTAAGACCGTAAAATTTCCAAGCCTTTCAACGTTGTTTAGTAGCGTACGCTTAACGGTGGAAGAGCTAATGGGAGATTTCAATACAATCTTTAAGATTGAAAAAAATAATTAAAGGAAGGGTCAGAATGTTTCTACGAAATAGGAATTCAACAAAATCAACGTTATGGGAAAACCCAAAACAAAAAAATGAAAATTTCCAGAAATAATTATCAGCGTTGATGTCGCGTCAGGACTCAGACGCGAGCTGTCCCTAAATGATTGCATGACATGACCATTATGTCTCATTACGCTGCCAAATTGGCAGCACCGCACAGCTGTCTCATTCCAACGATTGGAAGAGTGAGCAGCTGACAGCTCTCTAAATTACCACACTCGATAGTGTAGGCTATTTCCGCCCGGATGTGTTGAAATCAACAAACACACCACAATTTGTGATTCTCACACAACATGGCCCAAATCAACACAAAGAGTGTTCCCAGACAGCTAATAAAGGCCACTTTACATCTGTCGCACAGTTATCTGCGCGACGTCATTTGACTAGTCATTTTACAGTCATTCAAAGGTTATATTCATAGTCACATTTGCATGGGCGTGGGTAAGCTTTGTGACCAAATTTTTTAGGGCAATTACAAGGAGCCGTGAAAATACACGGGTAACTCGTGATACCATCTGCTACACAAATGTAGCGCATATTACCGCATATTGCCTGTATTAGGCAAACACCAAAAAATATAGTTTGTCCGAAGTCTATATTTAATAATTCTTAATTTCACTCCTTGATTGTTTCAACATCAGAACTTTCATTCTGATGAAAATATTTTCAACATTAAAGATAACCTTTACGCGTATCTCAATGCAATTTTACCCCAACCTAACAGTGGTTTCAATCACTACACGTCGTTATGTCGGCAGACTGACTTAATCATATTATTCATCCCGAGTACGCCAACCACAAGCTCAGCCTCTTAAGCTCCTTGTCTCCGCTCATAAGCCACCCAATCTAAGGGCATCTACGAATGTTCTACTATCAATTTGATATTCCAGAATGACTGGATTGTCCCACAAACGCGCCAAGACGGAGGCACGCGGCAACACATTCAGCGTCCCCTGCCGGCTATGTCAAAAGTCGCACAGCATAAGGCTCTGCCCGATTTACCGGGGCATGACGAACATGGATCGACTAAAGACGATCATAGATTTGCGATATTGCACAAATTGCTTATCGCCATTCCACCAACGGAAGACATGTCCCAGCGAAGATCGCTGTCATCGGTGCAACGAGCAGCACCACACGTCAACACACCTCGACGACGTTCCACCACCGTCCCACGAGAGCGATGGCGAAGAGAGCTCCGATGGAGCCCTATCCATCCACGTCACGGAACAAACCCTGTGGTGGGAAGCGGACGTCGCCGAGGAAGAGGTCGAACGACGGGAAGATCCTACTTCAATGCTAGCCACGACACCACCGGGCGGTTCAGGACCACAAGGTTTCCGACCGCTCCTACGGCATGAAAGGCCTTCAAACTTGCAACGCGGGGATGGCGGGGAGACACGTCCTTTCCCCCCATCGCACCGCTCTGCCGGGCGGCGCCGTGGCGACGCGGAACCGCGTCCGTCCCGCTCGTCACGCCGCTCAATTGGCAGGGCGGCCCCGTATAATGCTCGTGCCCAAGTAACTACGCTCGCGCGCCAACCAACAACGCTCGCGCGCCAACCAACAACGCCAGCCGGCTTCAGAACGGGACGCCTCCGGGAGACTCCTCTAGCAACGACCATTACACGCGCATTCGTAGCCATAGCTCCAACGGCGGTCGTCCGGATAGCAGCAGGAGGGAAGCTCCACGCAGTACGCGCCCTTATCGATCCGTGCGCTCCCAATTCAATCATCGATGCGAATCTCGCGAAGGACCTCGGGTTAGAGCGAACGGGCACGTCCTATCACGTGAAGTGCACGCTTGTTCTGCGAGGGAAATACGGGGTAACGGGAGCAGTGACGACCCAGGCCACAGTGGTGTCGCGATATTCACGGCTTACTCCGACAGCAACTCTGGATCCATCGGTAGCCACGCCATTCCAATTTATGAAGCTGGCGGATCCATCTTTCCACCGGTCTACACCTGTCCGGCTCACACTAGGTGCCGACGTCTACGCCAGCCTAATGGTTAGCGGCACACCACCGTCGAACGTCGGCGGGCTGCTGACTCAAGCCACCATATTCGGGTTGGTAGTGTCTGGAGCCCACCAGCAATAATCGGGTATATGTCCATTCAATAAGTAAAGTGCACTAAAATCAACCCATGTCTATTTCGACTAACATCTCTTTATTCACAGGAATCCCACGGAGAAGCGTCTGGCGTCGGCGAATTATGTACCCTGGTCACACTATTTTTCTGCCATATGCAGTTACAGCATGGCCTAAATTTAAGTTGAGATTCGTTAATTTTAAGTTGAGAATCGTTCTCGCGAGCCCTTGGGGACTTGGTTGTTGGGGCGTTACGATCGTTTCGAAGTTGCTCGCCGCAAGGGGGCCGGCATGTTTAGGCCACAAGCCTAAATATGGCGGTGCACCCTCGTATTACTTAACTTTTTCTTTTCGTTGTCCTTTTACCTCACATCTTTCATTTATACATATCGGTTTATACCGATAACCGTTTACCCCGCCGGATAATAGTTAAGCCTAGGATTCGGCGGTGACCGCGAACAAAAGGTTTTTTACCTCTTTCACTTCTTTTGCGAACGTCTAAGAAACCGCCAGCAGCCAAGCCACCAAAGGTAAGCCCTTCAATTCTCTTTAACATTTTAAAATTCATTTTTGCACTTCCGTCATCGGAAACATTGAATGTAAGTGGATTATCTTGCATTTGCCTTTACTTTAATTTTATTGTCTAACCAATTCCATTTATTGTGATTAAGTGGACTAACGTTGCATTTGCATTTCCATTTATTTTAATAAATATTATTGTTCACTTTTTATAACGAATTCGTTTGTGTATTTTCTTTTTCTTCTCTCCCCACCATTATTACGAGCGCGCCCTATCTTGGTCATCATTGGTTGAAAATTGACATATACAGTAGATTGGGTAGATTCAGTTGCTGCTAGAGCAAGAAGTAGTTATATAGTTATAAGTGATTGAACCAATGGGTACAGTGGATGCAAAAATGTTTCATATCTTTTTTTTTTATACCATTTTTCATATTTTCCAGCAATATTTTTATTAGATCTTATGTATCATGCGATTTTCTGGGTGGCCTTTCCAGATGGGATCGATGATATTTATGAAGAATTTCTTTAATTTTTGTCGACATTTGTCACATGCATAACTTCTGGGGTTAATGCAAATATTAGATCTTTGAGAACTTGGGTACCTATTTTTTTTTATTTTTAAATATGCTTACTCGAGTATTCATTATTCTTGACAAATTTGTCTCCTAAGGGACAACTGTCTTTTTCTCTTACAAGTCCTAGATTGCCGGCATTTTTAAGCCTGGTTGAATATTGTCCTAAGTCAATAACTTCATCAACAATCTAGTTGCTTGTATTACGCTAAAATTTTTCTATCCTTTTGGATGAAAGCGAGCGTGACATGTCTAATTGCAAATTTATTTATTAAGCGCTTTATTTATAATAAGGTTCTCTTTGTGACTTTTCATTTTCTTCATTCTGGCTGGTTTTAAGTTTCCGATCTTGTGGTAACTTTAGGTATACTGTGAATTAGCAAATTCTTGAACTTAGACAGTGCTAATGAAGCTGTCTTAATAAATTATTCTATTGAGTGAGGCATTTTGCAGTGATTCATTTGTAATATTTACTGTTCTTATCGAAATTGTGTTGAATTTAGGGGATTTAGGGTGCTAAATTTGAATATTATATCAATAGCACGATTCCGTAGGTTGAAACTGCTAGCCAAACATCTGAAATGTTTGGGTTAATTTTTGGCTCTGGTTCAGCTGGTGGTTTATATTTTAATATTCTATTCTCTGATGTTTCAGAGTTTCTTTTTTCTACTTCGTAACCAGCTATGGGGTTAAGTTTTGTCCACGAAGACATTTTAAAGAGATGATATGATTGAAAGAGAAAATTAAAGAGAAATTAGAAATTTATTCCTGTTTTTTGGGGTGGTGGAAAAATGCTAATTTATGCTTATCTCTTTGTTTTTTATGTTTGTTATATTAAGCATTCCTTTTGACTTTTATTATTTTTTCCTTATTTAGTTAGCATTATAAAAGGTTTATTTCTAAAAATGTTTGTTCTTGAGGAAAAATATGTTCAACTTAACATATTTGACATTTCTAATTTTTCTTACAAAATCTTCTAAAAAAATTTTTTTCTCAAATGATGAATAGTTAAATACAGTTTATTTTTTCTTGTTTAATTATTAAAAATTAATTCCTATGCTATTTTTATACTCAGTTGAGCAGAGCTCACAGAGTATATTAACTTTGATTGGATAACGGTTGGTTGTACAGGTATAAAGGAATCGAGATAGATATAGACTTCCATATATCAAAATCATCAGTATCGAAAAAAAATTTGATTGAGCCATGTCCGTCCGTCCGTCTGTCCGTTAACACGATAACTTGAGTAAATTTTGAGGTATCTTGATGTATGTAGATTCCTGGGCACTCATCTCAGATCGCTATTTAAAATGAACGATATCGGACTATAACCACGCCCACTTTTTCGATATCGAAAATTTCGAAAAACCGAAAAAATGCGATAATTCATTGCCAAAGGCGGTTAAAGCGATGAAACTTGGTAGATGGGTTGACGTTATGACGCAGAATAGAAAATTAGTAAGATTTTGGACAATGGGCGTGGCACCGCCCACTTTTACAAGAAGGCAATTTAAAAGTTTTGCAAGCTGTAATTTGGCAGTCGTTGAAGATATCATGAGGAAATTTGGCAGCAACGTTACTACTATTACTATATATGTGCTAAATAAAAATTAGCAAAATTGGATGAAGAACACGCCCACTTTTTAAAAAAAAATTTATTTAAATTCAAATTTTAACAAAAAATTTAATATCTTTACTGTATATAAGTAAATTAGGTCAAAATTTAACTCCAGTAATGATATGATGCAACAAAATACAAAAATAAAAGACAATTTCAAAATGGGCGCGGCTCCGCCCATTTTCATTTAGTTTGTCTAGAATACTTTTAATGATATAAGTCGAACAAAAATTTACCAATCCTTCTCAAATTTGGTAGGGGCATAGATTCTATGACGGTAACTGTTCTCTGTGAAAATGGGCGAAATCGGTGGAAGCCACGCCCAGTTTTTATACACAGCCCACCGCCTGTCCTTCCGCTAGGCCGTTAACACAATAACTTGAGCAAAAACCTTTATATCTTTACTAAACTTAGCCCACGTACTTATCTGAACTCATTTTATCTTGGTATAAAAAATGGCCGAAATCCGACCATAACCACGCCCACTTTATCGATATCGAAAATTACGAAAAATGAAAAAAATGCCATAATTCTATACCAAATACGAAAAAAGGGATGAAACATGGTAACTGGATTGGTTTATTGACGCAAAATATAACTTTGGAAAAAACTTTGTAAAATGGGTGTGACACCTACCATATTAAGTAGAAGAAAATGAAAAAGTTCTACAAGGCGAAGTCAACAGCCCTTGGAATCTTGGCAGGAATACTGTTAGTGGTATTGCATATATAAATAAATTAGCGGTACCCGACAGATGATTTTCTGGATCACCTGGTCCACATTTTGGTCGATATCGCGAGAACGCCTTCACATATACAGCTAAGGGCCACTCGCTTTTAAAACCCTCATTAATACCTTTAATTTGATATCCATATCGTACAAACACATTCTAGAGTCACCCCTGGCCCACCCTAATGGCGATATCTCGAAAAGGCGTCCACCTATAGACCTAATGCCCACTCCCTCTTAAAATGCTCAGTAACACCTTTCGTTTGATACACATATCGTGCAAACATTCTAGAGTCACCCCTGGCCCACCCTAATGGCGATATCTCGAAAAGGCGTCCCACCTATAGATATAATGCCCACTCCCTCTTAAAATGCTCAGTAACACCTTTCGTTTGATACCCATATCGTACAAACACATTCTAGAGTCACCCCTGGCCCACCCTAATGACGATATCTCGAAAAGGCGTCCACCTATAGACCTCATGCCCACTCCCTCTTAAAATGCTCAGTAACACCTTTCGTTTGATACCCATATCGTACAAACATTCTAGAGTCACCCTTGGTCCACCTTTATGGCGATATCTCGAAAAGGCGTCCACCTATAGACCTAATGCCCACTCCCTCTTAAAATGCTCAGTAACACTTTTCGTTTGATACCCATATCGTACAAACATTCTAGAGTCACCCCTGGCCCACCCTAATGGCGATATCTCGAAAAGGCGTCCACCTATAGACCTAATGCCCACTCCCTCTTAAAATGCTCAGTAACACTTTTCGTTTGATACCCATATCGTACAAACATTCTAGAGTCACCCCTGGCCCACCCTAATGGCGATATCTCGAAAAGGCGTCCACCTATAGACCTAATGCCCACTCCCTCTTAAAATGCTCATTACCACCTTTCATTTGATACCCATATCGTACAAACACATTCTAGAGTCACCCCTGGTCCACCTTAATGGCGATATCTCGAAAAGGCGTCCACCGACAGACCTAAGGCCCACTCCGTCTTAAAATGCTCAGTAACACCTTTCATTTGATACCCATATCGTACAAACAAATTCTAGAGTCAGCCCTGGTCCACCTTTATGGCGATATCCCTAAATGGCGTCCATCCATAGAACTATGGCCTACTCTCTCTTAAAATACTCTTTAATACCTTCCATTTGATACACATGTCATACAACCACATTCCAGGGTTACCCTAGGTTCATTTTCCTACATGGTGATTTTCCTTATTTTGTCTCCATAGCTCTCAACTGAGTATGTAATGTTCGGTTACACCCGAACTTAGCCTTCCTTACTTGTTTTTTTTCATTTTGTTTTCTCCTTTTTGTATTTTGGTAAAACATCAGTAAACAGTTCAAAAAAAAAATTTTTTTTTTCACATTTAAGGAGTTTTATGAAAACGACCTAAACACTTGATTTTCATTTTGTATGTCCTTTTCTGGGAACATAATTCAATAAGCAGTAAAAAAAAATTTTTTTTTTTACAGCAAAAATATAATTTTTGCTTGTCAATAGGAGCCGCTAGGTTGCCCGAATATTTTTTTTTTTTTTAAATAATGGTTAAAGAAATGACTTCATATTTAAGCTAGTGTATTTATTATACTTATAATTATCATGCTCCTCTTGTTTATCACCATTGAAAATGTGGTACGCTTCACGAGATCAGTGTCATTCTTGCTCTGGGGCTACGATAATATCGTTCCAATTTTAATGTATTTTCCGTTGAAGTAATTGCCACAATATGCTAATCTTCGTGTATTTTCCGTTGAAGTAATTGCCACAATATGCCAATCTTCGTGTATTTTCCGTTGAAGTAATTGCCACAATATGCTAATCTTCGTGTATTTTCCGTTGACGTAATTGCCACAATATGCCAATCTTCGTGTATTTTCCGTTGACGTAATTGCCACAATATGCTAATCTTCGTGTATTTTCCGTTGACGTAATTGCCACAATATGCTAATCTTTGTGTATTTTCCGTTGACGTAATTGCCACAATTTTTATTATTGGTGCCCGACTTTAACACCTTCTCTTTTTTTTCTTCTTTTTACGAGGCTTAGGCTCTAATCAGCTAGAAAAATCCTGCCGGCTATGACATTAGGCTGAAAAATCAGCCAGTAGCATCATAGGCAGGATCGCCATGTAGAAAGGTCCCTAACGCAATTAAAACAAAGAAGACTTCACTGCTTGAATTATGAATGTCGAATTGTCTTTATTCAAATAATTCAGCCTATTTATATTAGATTATTCTAAACATATTCTTACATATCTATTTACATTTAAGCTTACATACTTACATACATAACTACCTTAAACATACATACTTACATACCTACATACTACTCGGCACAAAATATGTACCTACATATATGAGCTGCAAATTTATGGGAAATGCTAACCTTGCAAGTTGCAGGAATGCAAATTGCTGGGATTCAAATTCGTTTGGTTGTGTGTTGTACACGTCTGTTTATTAATGGCTGTGTCAGCATTAATTCTCAAATGCATTTTTATGTGTTGATGAACATTTAGACTATTTTTGTAGCAGGTTAGAATATTAGACTGATTTAAATATTTTGGATTAAATTGAATTGTTGGCTGCTTACACTACAATATGACATTGTTGAGTATAAACTGGGGGGCTACTCTGTATTGCGATGCGAATGGAAATTTTTTCGCATTTGCCTTATCGACACTCTGTAACTCAACTATCGCAACTGACAATTGACATTTTCGGATTTGCTTTTTCCCTTTCGCATTCATTTTTCCCTTTCGAATTGCGTACACTCTGTATCGGGAAAGCGAATGTCAATTGCTCTGTAAATTGGAATCTGTCTTCCTACAACAAAACTCAGTCGCGCGGCAAAAAAATGTAAGTTTTTACCAAAAACTGTGTGTTGTTTTATTTTTTATGTTTATTTAAACACTTAATAAATAGTGTTGTTAATGTTTTTTAGGGAAAAATCTAAAATGAAGCACACGCAACAAAAACAATTCGAAGTGCTCGTGGACTTCATTAAGGCGCATCCCGACTTGTCGAAGGGATTACTAAAGTCCGCGAATGGTCGAAATGCTGCCTCAAATTTGTGGAAGAGGGTAACATCACAGCTAAATGCAGTTGGTCCACCATCGCGCGATGTTGCTGGTTGAAAAAAAGTAAGTACTTCTCGGTAGCTATTTATGTACATAGTTAAATGCAAAAAATTTTAGGTGTGGGCTGATTACAAAGTGCATCTAAAATCAAAAATGCGACGCAACAAGACAAGCGTTTCCGGAACTGGTGGGGGTCCGTCGGGCCGTTAACACACCTAGAAGAAGAAGTAAGTAAGCTATTGAGTGCAGATAAGTCCATGAGCAGAACCATTAGCACCTCGAGGTTTGGTGCTAAGCCAAAGTCGGCTTCAATACAACCGAGGGAGAGTCCGGTGGTACGACGTGGGAGTCCGGTGGTACAACGTGGGAGTCCGGTAGCACTAGCAGACAGTTCCGCCGGGTCGGGGAACTCGTGCTCAGATAATGAACATACAGGCTCAGAAGAAAGCGAGCAAGAAGAACTTCCCACTTGTTCGAACACCGCCAAAACTCCGCGCAGAAAGCAAAGTCTGTTGGAACATCAAGTGTCGAATCAAATCGAGTACCACAAGCGTTCAAAAAATTTGCTGAATGAAATAAACTCGAACTTGATAAACATTTACAGCGAAATGAAAAAAAACGAGAGCTACAAGAATGCCGACTAAAGCTGGAGAAAGAAAGGTTCCTTTACCAGCAAACAGCAGACAATAAAAAAAATGAAGATGAAGCTAACCAAACTAGAACTATAAAAGGAGGTCCTAGCTGTTGAAGCAAGTACCAACGAGTTGATCTCTAGGTCAAAGCGACAGGCACAGTAAACCAAAAGAGGTATGTATATATACTAATAAGACCGTACCTATTTATAAAAAAATATGTGATTTTACAAAAATGATGCTAAATTTAATATTAATTACCAAATAATTAACCAAATGGACCTGCATTTTTTTTTTTAATTTAATGTATTTGTGTTTTATATTTATTTTGTTTTGCTTTTTACATTAATATTACTATGTACATACCTTTTTATATAGATACATATATACGTAGGTGTATGTGAATTTAATTTAATACACTTATGCTTTATATTCCTTGTTTCTTTGTTTTAGATTAATAATACGTTTGTACATACATACATATGTATATTTATACATGTATTCGTATAGTTTTTTTTGAAAACACCCATACGCATACTTATATATGTATATATATGTATGTATATGTATATATATATTTATATCAACATATGTGCCTTTAAAAATATTGCTTGTTAATTTTACATAATATATATATTTTATATTATTTTTTTTTGTTGTACGTTAATATATATAATATCGCGAGTTAATATCGAGCTCAAGGCCTAACAATAATTATTTTATCATTATTATTGTTATAATATATTTTTTCTTAATTGAAAAAATTTTAAATTAGAATAGAAGAAAGAAAAAATTTAGACAACTGCCAAAGCTCGTTGTATAGATCCATTTCGGGAACTGCTAAATTCCTTCATCGGCAACGTTTAGGCGCCGCTGCTATAACCATTCAGCCATCACAGCGGTTTTTTGTTTGTCTTCATTATTCCTACTTCAATTCTGGTTTTTGCCAATTGATATTCACAGCACTGCGACATCTGTTACAGAATAGTTGTGAAAATTGGACTTTGTTTATGGCGATGATGCCATAGTGTCATATTTTATTGACACTTTTTCCCCGTGCTCTGGGATGTATTAACAATTTTTGTTGTTATATCGGCCTACTGATTTGTAATATAGCGAGTTAATATCGAGCTCAAGGCCTAACAATAATTATTTTATCATTATTATTGTTATAATATATTTTTTCTTAATTGAAAAAATTTTAAATTAGAATAGAAGAAAGAAAAAATTTAGACAACTGCCAAAGCTCGTTGTATAGATCCATTTCGGGAACTGCTAAATTCCTTCATCGGCAACGTTTAGGCGCCGCTGCTATAACCATTCAGCCATCACAGCGGTTTTTTGTTTGTCTTCATTATTCCTACTTCAATTCTGGTTCTTGCCAATTGATATTCACAGCACTGCGACATCTGTTACAGAATAGTTGTGAAAATTGGACTTTGTTTATGGCGATGATGCCATAGTGTCATATTTTATGGCATCATCGCCATAAACAAAGTCCAATTTTCACAACTATTCTGTAACAGATGTCGCAGTGCTGTGAATATCAATTGGCAAGAACCAGAATTGAAGTAGGAATAATGAAGACAAACAAAAAACCGCTGTGATGGCTGAATGGTTATAGCAGCGGCGCCTAAACGTTGCCGATGAAGGAATTTAGCAGTTCCCGAAATGGATCTATACAACGAGCTTTGTCAGTTGTCTAAATTTTTTCTTTCTTCTATTCTAATTTAAAATTTTTTCAATTAAGAAAAAATATATTATAACAATAATAATGATAAAATAATTATTGTTAGGCCTTGAGCTCGATATTAACTCGCGATATTACAAATCAGTAGGCCGATATAACAACAAAAATTGTTAATATATATATAAAATAAAAATAAAATAAATTAAAATAATATAAAATAAAAATAAAATAAATAAAAATAATATAAAATAAAAATAAAATAAATTAATATAAAAGACTGTATAAATATATAATATAAGATTGTATAAACGTATGTGATAATGTGTACAATGTTGAATGAAAAAGTCAGTACGCTTTATTTAATTTAATGACGTAAATTTATTGAAGTGAATTTAATTTTGATTTAATTGAATGCTTTTATGTTTAATTTAACTAAATATATTTACATATATATATTACATTAAAAAATGAAAAAATATTGTACCTTTTATGTATGTTTGTTAAATGGTGTGTTAAGTTTATACTTATATTTAAGAATTCATGAGCTTAACACTTTATAACACAACTTTGAAATTCCATTATTATAAGCCGGTGGTAAGCTCATGAATTCTTAAATATTGTACCTTTTAATTTGAACCATACATACATATATGTATGTATTTACATTAAAAAATGAAAATTAAAAAATTTAAAAAAAATGTACCTTTTAATGCCACAAGTGTATATGTGAACATGTGCGAATTTATTTTAATTTAATATTTTTGTTTTGTATTCATTTTTTTACATCAAACATGTTTAAATTCACATACATTTGTATACATATGTGTATGTAAAAACTATTTCAAAATACATGAACAAAAATAATTGAACAATTCATATATTTTATTTCTTTAGTTTGGGTTTCTCGAGTTAACCATTTTATTTTTAATTTGTTCCCTAATGTTTTTGGCGATATTTGACAAATTTCGGCTTTCTTGTGCATCGACATTGGCACTTGAAGGGTCATTTCGCTCGAAAACAATGTTTGAAGGATCTTCCACTTTGTATAAAATGCAAATATTATGCAAAGCACAGCATACGTTTAGAATTTGAACCACTTTTTCGGGTGTATAATGCAACTCTCTTGCAGCTAAGAGGCATCTAAACCTGGATTTTAATACTCCAAAAGTTCGTTCGATTAACGATCTTCCTTTGCAAAACTTATCATTAAAAAAAATTTCGTCAGAGTTCTCTGCTACGTTTCTGTATGGTGTTAGCAGCCATGGCTCGAGGGGATATCCAGAATCTCCTATAATAAAGTAACATAAGTATGTGGTTAGTAAACTGCGAAGCAAATCCTCAGGCGAAATACCTAAAGTATGTTAATCTTACCAAGAATTCTCACTCCTCTGTCTTTATTTTCAAAATTCGCCTTTAAGCAAGCACGCTCTGAAGATAAGCTCCAGACGTGGGAATCATGCGAAGTATTTCCAAACCTTCCATCTACTGCCCTTATGCGCATTTTGTGGTCACAAATCTAAAATATATAAATACATAAATATGTAGTTGCATTTAAATGTGTATTTATAAATACTGTATCACTCTTACCACCATTGCATTAATGCTATGTTTGAGCTTGCGGTTAAAATATAAATGCTCGTCTCGAGCCGGTCGTACCAATTGAATGTGAGTTCCATCGACCGCACCAATCACTCCTGGAATTCCGCAAGCCGAATAGAAACTTCTATTTGCTTCATTCTTTTCCGCTTCTGACAATGGAAACTATATGTTTTTTACATAGCACTTTTTCAATGGCGCTACACACCTCGAACATGCAACGGGAAAACGTTTGCTGGGCCATACCCGTGTGGCGATCTTGACCAATCAAGTGTTGATACGCCCCCTGGCGAAGAAACTTCAATGTGCTCGACAACTTTAAAATGTTTGGAACTGCGGTTGACCTTCTTGGGCTCTTGAGTTCGCCGTTTATGCTATCTAGCACATATAAAAATGCATCCTTATTCATGCGGAAATTTTGAACAAAACTAAACACAAAAAATAAACTTTCTATAGGTCACAAACTTACAAATTCATAGATTTTGCATACCTCTTATCACTAAGGTTCATTATATTGGAGCTATCACGAATAATTCGTCTTTCAATGCGCTCCTCGTTTATGTCATCCCACAGTGCCGCTGAATCCATTTTATACACTTTTAAATCTTTATTGCAACTATTAATTTAAAACACAAGCCGAATTGAACGCGTTCCTAATCGCAACATACAATTGTTTATTTTTTTACTTTATTTGTTTTGTTCTTACATTCTTTGACATCTTCTAGCAGTAATGCCAACGCACGCAGGAAAATACGCAAACAGCAAAAAGGCAACACTGTTAGCAATGCTATAGCAGTACAGAGTACCATTTGCTTATCGACTCGGATTTGACAATCGC
Organism: Eurosta solidaginis; assembly: GCF_040869045.1. NCBI lineage: Eukaryota > Metazoa > Arthropoda > Insecta > Diptera > Tephritidae > Eurosta > Eurosta solidaginis. Next base: position 138,842,823 of record NC_090319.1, read on the forward strand.
ATCGAAATCGTTTTCGAATCGCAATACAGAGTAGCCCCCCTGAAATCATAGTCGCTTTAACTCAGTAGCATGTTGGTTTCGTGTGTAATACACTGTATACTTCGTTTATTATCGGTTTTTCTTTAGCGCTGTATTCAGTTTAGTTTCGTGTACATCAGAGCCGGCCACACAAATACTAAAACAATTGCATAAGTTTGTGTAAAAATTGAGTGACAACTCCCCACAGTGTGCTAAAAGAAAATATGGACTGTGAAGTTTGAAATTAAAAAGGACTTTGGTTATTTGATTTCAAGCTAATCCTGACTATATTTACATATATTCGTATTTACTTATATTCGTATAACTAAGAACGCGGAGGTCGAGCTAACCAGATACAACTTTTTTATAAAAGAAGGTACGTTGTTTCTTCAATGCAAAATTCATAAGGGCGCCATTGATTTGCTAAAAATAAAGCGACGACAAAAGAAGCCTTCTTTATTTCATAGTTCCCATCTGCTGTATCTGATTCGCTATCCGAAAACAGTTTCCTTTTGGCTTTATCAAATAATCTGAGCTTTTCTGCTTGTGAAAGGGAAGCTATGTCTTTGTGGCAGTTATTAAAATGCCTTTTCAAGGAAAAAAGTTTATTTGATGTGAAAATTCGCTAGCACAGCAAATATTGCAGCACATTGTTTTTATTTAATGCGCAAAAAATAGCATGGACGTTTTCCTTTGCATTCATTCTGGTCTTATTTAGCATGCGCAGCCGTCTTTCTTGCTCAAGCGTTATGCAGCGAATGGCAAGCGATAGCAAAATACAAAGAACTATAAAACAATGTAAAAGTAAAAATATTTTCACATTATTAAGTTTTAAAAAATATGTATGTTCAAAGGAACTTAATAATACTAACTAAAACGTATTAAAAGTCACTTTAACATTGCAGCATACTGTTAGTCATACTGATTCAAATTAGTGCTTTCGTATAACACAGTTGACCTTCTTGTTCAATAAGACAATTGAGTACTGAACTGCTTCGTGGCTTATGAGCAGTTATTCATTTTACGAAGCATGACTATGTAAATGTGTTGTAGTGGATATAAGTGCTTGATATTCTTTGTTTGTGTACGCACTAATACTAATTTTTGGTTAGTCCACTAATAACCTTAAAACATATATAATTGCAGCTCACTGATTTGCAGATCGTCTTTCAACATTCAACGGAAACCATCGTGAGTGGGTACAATTCCATGACATATTTACAGCGGAAGTTATCCAAAACCCGCACCACACAAGGCGATGCCTCCAGACATTAGGGCATTGGCGCCAGCGAAACCACAGCTTTGCTGATGCGTGGCGAACGTTGCGTTTGGCATATGATAACGAATACTTATGTTGTGCGGTACACTGTTTCGCAATATACAACCTGCCATCTTGGCCAAAGGCGACACATGCCGTAATAAGAGATATGCCTGATGTTACCCGAAATAGTATGCGCATGATAGCAAGAAAATTGTGACCCAAAGAGCAACGCGACTTGTTTATATTAAACTTTTTGGAGTCAAGATTAGAAAGCGCATCGCGTTTACACTGAGAAATGGTTTGGCCTGTGGATCGCATTCCAAATTTACAGAACGATTTTTTTTACTTGCCTCGAACGGCGAAGTAGTGGGCTACTAATTCGTGCTACGTATCCTGTCATTGACTACAGAAATAAACAAACTAAAGAAAGAATCTGTCAATAGGGGCGAACGTTTCATTAAATCTAATCCTTGTCATATCGCGAGCGGAGAATAAAGGGTATTTTGGAATTGGGTCAAATAGTTATCGTTCGTAAACTCCACTGATTTGATTACTTGTGCTGCCGTGCTGGTTAACGATGGCCTCAAATAATGAAATGTTTGCATGTTATCTAATTGGGTAGAGTTATGTATCATTGAATGAAAAGTGTTCCGAAATTCAAGCCAATCTCCATACGACCCGTTAAACGACGGCAGAGAAATTGTATGTAGCTTAACCAACGATTGAGAGTTGCATTTAGTACTATCACCAGACCGGTAAGTTTTATTATAGGTTTCTACGAGGCTTGAAATACTAGCCATAGAATTATAGTAGGAATTATCAAATGCTTCACGAATGTCTTATTGTTGCCCGATGTCGCTATCGGGGGTTACTTCTTCAATCAAGATTTGAATCGAATTGAATTCGTTCAGCAGTGACTTGGCTGAGTCGATTCGCAACATAATTTCGGATAGTTTTTTACTTGTTAATTGTGCGCCCTCAAATGAGGCTACAAATTTTGAAAATAGTGTTAGCCTACCTTTGATCCAACTACGCAAAAGCGCTTCCTTTATGTTCGTATCATCGGATTGATGCGGCACGGGAGACTTAACGGAGTCGATTTCCATTTTGTAGCTTATGTAATGAAATTGGTATGTTAACTCCAAACCGCAACGCAACTTGACTATTGCCTGCAAAGTATACAATTTTAATAAAAATTAATGCAATTAAAATTTAAGGAAAAGGAAGGAATAGGTTTGATGTGGCCGAACTCTGACTCGAGCACTTGATGATCCGGCTCGAAAAACCAATGTTCGACCCGGTGTACTCTTGTTCGCGTGGCGAGCCGCATAGTGCTCGATTTTGGCCACTGCCGGAAATTTGAACGCCTCTTCTTTGCTTTGTACGATCGTGCCAATTTGTGGCGCTGTAAACCACCCAATTAAAGTGGGTACAAACGTGTTTGCTTTAATGATTTGATAATTTATTAGAATTGTGAATTTTGATAATTAGCAATTCAATGATCAAAGTACATATTTGTCTTTACAATTTAATGTTCAAAGTATATATAAATAAATGTATGTCACTTCTCTGGTTATTGGCTGCGATTGAAAATTTATGTATGTTTGTTTATCTTCATTGTTTCTACTTCTATCCTGTTTCTAGTTAATTGATTTTCACAGCGCTGCGACATCTGTTGTAGAAACGATGTGAAAATTGGACTTGTTTTATGTCAATGATGCCATAGTGTCATATTCATTGACACTTTTCCACGTGCTCTGGGATGTATTAACAATTTTTGTTGTTATATCGGCCTACTGACTTGTAAGATCGCGGGTCCGAATCGAGCTCAAGGCGTGACGATATCTATTTTATTTTATTGTTGTTATAATTCATTTTTCTTGAATGAAAAATTTTTTACATTAGAATAGAAGGAAGAGAAAATTTAGACAACTGCTAAACTCGTTGTATAGAGCCATTCCGAGAACTGCTAAATTCCTTCATCGGCAACGTTTAGGCGCCGCTGCTATAATCATTCAGCTATCAGAGCGGTTGTTTGTTTATCTTTATTGTTCTACTTCTATCCTGTTTCTAGTCAATTGATTTTCACAGCGCTGCGACATCAGTTGCAGAAACGATGTCAAAATTGGAATTGTTTTATATCCATGATGCCATAGTGTTATATTCATTGATACTTTTTCACATACATCTATAATGTATTAACAATCTGTGTTGTTATATCGGCCTACTGACTTGTAAGATCGCAGGTTCGAATCGCGTTCAAGGCATAACAATAATTACTTTATCTTATTATGGTTATGATTAATTTTTTCTTAAATGAAAAAATTGTTTAAATTAGAATAGAGGAAAGAAAAAAATTAGGTAACTGCCAAAGCTCTTTGTATAGATTTATCTCGGAAACTGCTAAATTCCTTCATCGGCAACGTTTAGTCGCCACTGCTATAACTATTCAGCTATCACTGCGATTGTTTGTTTGTCTTCATTATTTCTACTTCTATCCTGTTTATTGTACTTGTTTTATGACAATGATGCCATAGTGTCATACTCATTGACACTTGTTGCCCATGCTCTGGGATGTACTAACAATTTTTATTGTTACATCGGCATACTGGCTTGTAAGATCCCGGGTTCGAATGAGCTCAAGGCCTAACAATAACTATTTTATCTTATTATTGTTATGATAAATTTTTTGTGAAATGAAACAATTGTTTAAATTAGAATAGAAGAAAGAAACAATTTAGACTACTGCCAAATCTCGTTGTCTAGATTCATTTCGGGAAATGTTAAATTCTTTCATCGGCAGCGTTTAAGTGCCGCTGCTATAACCATTCAGGTATCACAGCGGTTGTTTTTTTGTCTTCATTATTTCTACTTCTATCCTGTTTATTGTACTTGTTTTATGACAATGATGCCATAGTGTCATACTCATTGACACTTTTTGCCCATGCTCTGGGATGTACTAACAATTTTTATTGTTATATCGGCATACTGGCTTGTAAGATCCCGGGTTCGAATGAGCTCAAGGCCTAACAATAACTATTTTATCTTATTATTGTTATGATAAATTTTTTGTGAAATGAAACAATTGTTTAAATTAGAATAGAAGAAAGAAACAATTTAGACTACTGCCAAAACTCGTTGTCTAGATCCATTTCGGGAAATGTTAAATTCTTTCATCGGCAGCGTTTAAGTGCCGCTGCTGTAACCATTCAGGTATCACAGCGGTTGTTTTTTTGTTTTCATTATTTCTACTTCTATCCTGTTTGTTGCTAATTGATTTTCGCCGCGCTGCGACAGCTGTTGCATAAACGATGTGAAAATTGGACTTGTTTTATGGCAATGGTGCCATGGTTTCATATTAATTGACACTTTTTCCCCGTGCTCTGGGATGAACTAACAATTTTTGTTGTTATTTCAACCGACTGACTTGTAACATCGCGGGTTCCAATCGTGATAAAGGCCTAACAATAATTATTTTTTCTTATTATTGTTATGATATATTTTTTCTTAAATGAAAAAATTTTCAAAATTAGAATAGAAGAAAGAAAAAATATATACAACTGCCAAAGCTCGTTGTATAGAACCATTTCGGGAACTGCTAAATTCCTTCATCGGCAACGTTTAGGCGCCGCTGCTAAACTATTCAGCTATCATAACGGTTGTTTGTTTGTCTTCATTATTTCTACTTCTATCCTGTTTCTTGCCAATGGATTTTCACAGTGCTGTGACATCTGTTGCATAAACGTTGTGAAAATTGGACTAGTTTTATGGCAATGATGCCATGGTGTCATATTCATTGACGCTTTTTCTCCGTGCTCTGGGATGTACTAACAATTTTCGTTGTTATGTCTGCGTGCTGAGTTGTAAGATCGCGGGTTCGAATCGAGATCAAGGCCTAACAATAATTATTTTATCTTATTATTGTTATTATTAATTTTTTCTTCAATGAAAAAATTGTTTAAATTATAATAGAAGAAGGAAACAATTTAGAAAACTGCCAAAGCTCGCTGTATAGATCCATTTTGGGAACTGTTAAATTCTTTCATCGGCAGCGTTTAGGTGCCGCTGCTATAATCATTCTGCTATCACAGCGGTGGTTTGTTTGCCTTCATTATTTCTACTTCTATCCTATTTCTTGCCAACTTATTTTCACAGCTCCGCGACATCTGTTGCAGAAATGATGTGAAAATTGGACTTGTTTTATGTCAATGATGAGATAGTGTCATATTCATTGTGTTATGTAACTGCCTGGTGCGGGAGAGGAGGAGTGGCGGGTTGGCATGGCAGTAGCCCGGCTGAGGCTCGTCGGCTTTGAGGCGCGGTTTTTGCCACTTCTCCTTTCCCAACATTTGCATAGCTAAATTTAGGTTCATGCCTGGGGAAAGAATTTAAGCAAAGGAAGAAAAAGACATATAGTAAAGCGGGAGAAAATCTATCCGAGTCAGGTGGAGCCGTCCCACCCCTCCTGTTCACATGATGTGACCAGCCTTCGAACTCTACTATGGCCCCGCTTCCCGAGTAGAGTTCCCTTTTTCCTGACAAGCGTCCGTCACTAAGTCATCAGTCCATGTCCCTCACTCCCTCAACCATCTCAACTCGCCTTGCATCTTGCCACAAGGACAACACCTGCACCAACAAAGAAATACGTTCAGCCTGACATATCTACTATGTTCCGACTAAAAGAAGCTTCAACCCATTAATAATAACGTAACGGGATAATTTCATAAAATTATACAAAATTCTTTATTAGTAAGTATATAACTCACGTAAAAATTGAAATATCCAAAAATAAATCTTCTTAACTTAAGGGTTTAACTCAAGAAACGAAATTCAATTCTTCTAACGATCATCAATTGACAGTTTACCCCAACAAAAGTTATTTCTAATTATTTTATTTCAAAAGCAAAAAAAATATAATTTATCATTATTCAACTAAATACTATAAATTAACTTTCAAAAATTCCGATCTTGGTTAATATTCCTTGAACAAAGCCTATGCATGCAAATTCAATTTCTTTTAAATATGGTCATACGTGTGTACGTTTAGTTATAAAAAAATAAATATATGTGCCTGTGGTGTATATATGTTATTATATTAGCGTGAACTCACCTCGCTTTTGTCAACCGGGTTTGGTACCAAAGATGGCGTATAAAGCTGAAAGTGAAGAAAAATATGCAACAAAAAACATTTAGGGTACTCAGTTACTAAGGCATTGACCGAATACCCAAGATCAAGGACAATTTTAGTTCTTGGTCTCTTTGATGTTTAGGTTTTCTTTTAGTTTTCGATTTTTACTTCGGTCGCGCGGACGTGAAAAAAAATTCATTTTTGTGAAATGAATAAAATGAAGAAAAATAATAGTAATAATAAGTGAAAAATAAAAAGGTTAAGCGCAACCTCAAAAAGTAAAAAAAGAAAATAATTGAATTTAAAATTCCTGACCGTGATCAGATGGCGTGCAAAATGCAAAAAAAAAATTCATAATATCGTTAATTGTTGATGATCAAAAGAAAAAAATTTTGTATGATTTTAATAATCGGGGATTGCCCATATTGCTTTTATAAATGTATGAAAACATTTATTTGAAGCAATTTTTTAATTTTATAATTTATTTAATAATTTGGGAAAAATTTAAACAACGTGACATCAGGACGGACAAGGCGACAGCTGTTTCGATTATACCTTGTAAATCTCTTCAAAGCCTTTTCTCCCGGGAGTGGGAGTCGAACTCACACTCCTACGATAGTTGAAATGGTTATAAACGCATTCAGCTACGTCATGCCTTAGTTGTTGTAAAGTTTTTCCCAATTGCCTTCTTTTAGCATAGTTTAATCTTTTACACATTGCATACTTCGTATGCAACTATGTGCCAAAGCTATGCTTGGTACGGCGGTTTTCAAAGAAACTTTGGTTTTGTTGCTGTTTTTGTTCTATTTATAGAACTACAACGAATTAAACAATTTTGTCTGTTTGTATGATTTTAATAATCGGGGATTACCCATATTGCTTTTATAAATGTATGAAAACATTTATTTGAAGCAATTTTTTAATTTTATAATTTATTTAATAATTTGGGAAAAATTTAAACAACGTGACATCAGGACGGACAAGGCGACAGCTGTTTCGATTATACCTTGTAAATCTCTTCAAAGCCTTTTCTCCCGGGAGTGGGAGTCGAACTCGCACTCCTACGATAGTTGAAATGGTTATAAACGCATTCAGCTACGTCATGCCTTAGTTGTTGTAAAGTTTTTCCCAATTGCCTTCTTTTTGCATAGTTTAATCTTTTACACATTGCATACTTCGTATGCAACTATGTGCCAAAGCTATGCTTGGTACGGCGATTTTCAAAGAAACTTTGATTTTGATGCTGTTTTTGTTCTATTTATAGAACTACAACGAATTAACCAATTTTGTCTGTTTGTATGATTTTAATAATCGGGGATTGCCCATATTGCTTTTATAAATGTATGAAAACATTTATTTGAAGCAATTTTTTAATTTTATAATTTATTTAATAATTTGGGAAAAATTTAAACAACGTGACATCAGGACGGACAAGGCGACAGCTGTTTCGATTATACCTTGTAAATCTCTTCAAAGCCTTTTCTCCCGAGAGTGGGAGTCGAACTCGCACTCCTACGATAGTTGAAATGGTTATAAACGCATTCAGCTACGTCATGCCTTAGTTGTTGTAAAGTTTTTCCCAATTGCCTTCTTTTTGCATAGTTTAATCTTTTACACATTGCATACTTCGTATGCAACTATGTGCCAAAGCTATGCTTGATACGGCGGTTTTCAAAGAAACTTTGGTTTTGTTGCTGTTTTTGTTCTATTTATAGAACTACAACGAATTAACCAATTTTGTCTGTTTGTATGATTTTAATAATCGGGGATTGTCCATATTGCTTTTATAAATGTATGAAAACATTTATTTGAAGCAATTTTTTAATTTTATAATTTATTTAATAATTTGGGAGAAATTTAAACAACGTAACATCAGGACGGACAAGGCTTGTTGTAGTTCTATAAATAGAACAAAAACAGCAACAAAACCAAAGTTTCTTTGAAAACCGCCGTACCAAGCATAGCTTTGGCACATAGTTGCATACGAAGTATGCAATGTGTAAAAGATTAAACTATGCAAAAAGAAGGCAATTGGGAAAAACTTTACAACAACTAAGGCATGACGTAGCTGAATGCGTTTATAACCATTTCAACTATCGTAGGAGTGCGAGTTCGACTCCCACTCCCGGGAGAAAAGGCTTTGAAGAGATTTACAAGGTATAATCGAAACAGCTGTCGCCTTGTCCGTCCTGATGTCACGTTGTTTAAATTTTTCCCAAATTATTAAATAAATTATAAAATTAAAAAATTGCTTCAAATAAATGTTTTCATACATTTATAAAAGCAATATGGGCAATCCCCGATTATTAAAATCATACAAACAGACAAAATTGGTTAATTCGTTGTAGTTCTATAAATAGAACAAAAACAGCAACAAAACCAAAGTTTCTTTGAAAACCGCCGTACCAAGCATAGCTTTGGCACATAGTTGCATACGAAGTATGCAATGTGTAAAAGATTAAACTATGCAAAAAGAAGGCAATTGGGAAAAACTTTACAACAACTAAGGCATGACGTAGCTGAATGCGTTTATAACCATTTCAACTATCGTAGGAGTGCGAGTTCGACTCCCACTCCCGGGAGAAAAGGCTTTGAAGAGATTTACAAGGTATAATCGAAACAGCTGTCGCCTTGTCCGTCCTGATGTCACGTTGTTTAAATTTTTCCCTAATTATTAAATAAATTATAAAATTAAAAAATTGCTTCAAATAAATGTTTTCATACATTTATAAAAGCAATATGGGCAATCCCCGATTATTAAAATCATACAAACAGACAAAATTGGTTAATTCGTTGTAGTTCTATAAATAGAACAAAAACAGCAACAAAACCAAACTTTCTTTGAAAACCGCCGTACCAAGCATAGCTTTGGCACATAGTTGCATACGAAGTATGCAATGTGTAAAAGATTAAACTATGCAAAAAGAAGGCAATTGGGAAAAACTTTACAACAACTAAGGCATGACGTAGCTGAATGCGTTTATAACCATTTCAACTATCGTAGGAGTGCGAGTTCGACTCCCACTCCCGGGAGAAAAGGCTTTGAAGAGATTTACAAGGTATAATCGAAACAGCTGTCGCCTTGTCCGTCCTGATGTCACGTTGTTTAAATTTTTCCCAAATTATTAAATAAATTAAGAAAAAAATTTTATTTCATAAATTTGACAAATTAGAAAAAAAAAATGTTTACAAAAAAAAAAAGGAAATTTGTGTGCAAAAGTGGAATGAGTAAGTTTCATTAGAAGTAACTAACTCAATTAATGTAATTAAGTGAACAAAATTATTCCTACAAAAGTCTAAAAATTATTATTGTAAACAAAGCAGAAAAAAAATCCAAGGAGAATATATAACTGAAACCCACTTACGACCTTTTGCACACAAGTGACGGCTTATGTAAACCAATTAAAAAGAAAACGAAATCAGTGGAAAAAAAATTCAAAAGCAAATAAATTTTGCAAAAATTCAAAAATTCTATCTTACAGCTACGATACTTATGCAAGTTTTACAAAAAAAATAATAATAAATTTTAAAAGGAAAGAAAGAAACGCATATATGATTACATAGAAGACTAAAAAAATTTTATATTTTTGTGTGATTAAATTCTTAAATTTTCCCGTCCGCCCTAATGGCTTATCGGAGTGGTGGGCATGTGAGATGATGAGAACGCCCGTGGTGAAAATTTCATCGGCTCTCCCGATCGCTCAATTCGTGATGTTGCTGATGTTCTGCAATACTTGTTACAAAAAAAGGGTTATTTAGTCAATAAGGGTATAAAAAAAGGGTTTGTATAATTACAAAAAAAAAAAATTTAAATCAATAAAATAAATAAAATAAATAAACAATAAATTACAAAAAAAAAAAATCCAATACTAAAGTCTACTAAATGGTCAATCATGCATCACTACATCGCAATGACGAGATCACAACACTTAACATCTAACACAAGGACTACACATAACATTCAGTCTGCGTCGCTCACATACCTGACCCAATTATTTTGGTTTTTCTTTATATATGACCGAACTATCTGCAACACGGAGTGGTTAACCCTTTCGGCCGCATTTGCTTGTGGTGAATAGGATGCCGTTCGAACGTGTGTTGTCCCATACTTCTCCAGGAAAGACGTGAACAGTTCGGACCTAAACTGCTTACCATTGTCCGAATGGACATATTCGGGAACCCCAAAAATGTGAAATACGTCTCTTTCTAAATATTTTACAACATCTGCTGACGTGGCTTTTCACATCGGCTTAAGAAACACAAACTTAGAAAAATAATCGACACATACAAACACATAAACATTACCATCACGAGTACGTGGGTAAGGACCCATAAAATCGACGAACAAACGTTGAAATGGGCGTTCAAAAATACTTTGGTTTCCCATTTTGGGCTTGCTGAAGTCATTTTGCGTCTTGTTGCCTTTACATATTTCGCACGTTTTTAGATACGTGTGTACGTCAGCCACCATACCTGGCCAATAATATTTGTCTCGAATACGTGATAGGGTCTTATGGATGCCTCCATGGCCCGCAGACGGTGATGAATGACACGCTTCTATTAGACCCCCCGCAGCTTAGTCGGAACCCAGAGTTTCCAGACATGGTCTTCTTGCAACTCGTCTCCTTTGTTGAACTGTGAGCGTTTGTACACGTACCCGTCCGATTCACAAAATTCTGGTAATCGGTCTTTGTTGTCTATCACTGTCTTCCGCAGTTCAACGTATTCGTCAGATTCGAAGTATGGTGATTTAAGGTCAATGTCTAACATTCTGTCATCAGCTATAATCTCATCCATGTTCATCCTTGATAATGCATCAGGCACTATGTTTTGGGTTCCTTCAAGCTCCATCTCGCCAGTCGACCAGCCAGATCCTTCTGGTTCATAAGCCACTTAAGGTTTGCGTGATCCGTTATCACCGTAAAGGGTAGACCCTCCACATAGGGCCTGAACCTTTTTATACTGATTACAGCCGCGTAACACTCTAACTCAGTTATACTATAATTCCGCTGCGATTCATTAAGTTTGGCTGAAACATACGCGATCGGGCGTTCGTTACTTTCGTCGTCGAGTTGGAAAAGTACTCCTCCATGTATGTAGAAATGTCTGGCAAAGTCCGGATGCACTAGTACTGGTGCCGATATCAGTTTTTGTTTCAACGCCTCGAATGCCTTTCTGGCGTCTTCAGTCATAGTAAATTTCTTTATGTCGTCTTTCGTCGGTCGGCCCTGTAGGGGCGCTGCGATGGTGACATAATCCTGAATGAAACGTCTATACTATCCTATCATCCCTAGGAACCTTCTTAGCTGTTTCGGGGTTCATGGTTCGGGAAAATTCCGCATTGCTGCCACCTTGCTATCATCCGTGTGGATGCATCCATCCCCAAAGACGTATCCGAAATAACGCATTTCCTTAAAACTAAATTTGCTCTTTTCAACGTTTATCGGCAATTTTGCATCACGAAGACATTTGGCTACTACAGACAACAAATACAAATGAGACGAAAAATCATCGGAACATACAAGTAAATCATCTAAGTAAACGAACACAGACTCTCGGAGGGAAGCCGGTATCACTTTATCCATCAGTCGACACATTCGTTGTGCAGCGTTGCACAGCCCGAATGGCATGACTGTGAAATGATTTAGGGGTCTACCAGGTACAGTGAAAGCAGTTTTCTCCCTCGACTTTGGCTCTAACGGTATCTGCCAAAACGCGCCTTTCAAATCAATGGCAGATATGCACCTGGTATTCTGAAGACGGCTTAGTATTTCATCGATGTTAGGGAGGGTGTAGGCATCTTTAAAGGTTCGTTCGTTTAACTTTCCTTCATCCAAACACAATCGGTTCTTCGTTCCTTTAACTACAAGTGAGACGGAGGAATTCCAGCAGCTGTTGATTTCTTCGATCACGCCCATTTCCAACATCCTGTCCAACTCTGCGTAGATCAACTTTTGTATAGCCGGAGAAATCGGATAATGCCGCTGTTTAACCGGAAGGTTTTCATCCGTAACCTCGATGATACGACATCCGTTTTACCTAACCCAAGGACTGCGAATGAGGAGAACTGCGCTTTTACTCGGTCTAAAGCCGTTGTTTCATCAAAATTTAACACATGTTGCACCGCATCGAATGACAAGTCCCCTTCAGCGGGTGCGAGCTCTGACACGACCAACCCATTAGACGTAACACTCGGGCCTCTGCTGACTACGTTCAGCTGAAAGGCTTGTCAGAAGTCGATCCCTAGGTAGACCTCCCGTTGTAACCCAGGCACTATAAGGAACTCCAGATCTTTAGTGGTATTGTCCCACAACACTGGAAGACTGACAACCCCTACGACTGAGTTTTCACCTCCGTTGGCTGTCTTCACATTTTGCCCCTGAATCGGCAGAATCAAATGCTCCTTTCCTGCTAAGATCTTGTCGGAATTCTTCTCTAAGCAGCTTGCCCCGGCCCCGGAATCTAAGACCGCTAGCACTTCCTTTCCACCGATCTCCGTTTTCGCGAAAAACCTGTCGTCTCCCTTAATCGTCACAATAGTTGCAACAATTTTCTGTCGTATACGTTGAAACCTTTTATGTTTTTCCCTCATTTTCTGTATTTTTTTTGAAATTCTTTCCATTACACTTCCTAGCCTTAATTACTTCGCAAAATATTCGTCTACGTGCCTCATCATATTTCATTTTTCGCTCATGTAGACTTTCACCTACAGGCTCACGTTTCTTTACAATTGTATCACTAAAATTCACCTCTCTATTTCTCTTTAAAATTGTCAACTTCTTATCTCCATCTAAACCTCCCCCGGGTGATTTGGAGTCTGGACAAAGTGCCCGGTCATCTCTGCCAGTGCTCGGTTCTCCCGCTTCAGGCTTAAAGACAAAACGACGAGTCCCCGCCACACGCGAAACATTTCATGAAGTGGAAGGACGATTAACACTTAGTGTCTTTCGCTGCTTCTGCCGGTTCTTTATGTAAAAGTCCACCGACATTCCACAGGAAAAACACAACATTAGGTGGAATGGGGAAGGACAAAACATCTGGTTTTGGATGGGGTTAACACTTTTATTAGGGACATTAGACGAAACACCTACACTAGGACGATTGGAAGGGGTTGGCATAGTGGACTTTGGCAGGTCTCGTGTGCCTGACGCACCTGGTCGGTTCTTATCTTTGCTGAAGGCTTCCAGAACTACCTCCTCCTGGCACTCTGCCAATGGCTTCCCATTGACCCCTACCTCGCTCACTGGTTTTGCCCTCGATCTATTATCTTTCATTAACTTTTCAGCCCTCTTACATTCTAGCTTCAAATCGGCTAATGTGTCGGTCTTTGTGACAAAAGTAAGGTTCGCTAAATATGGTTTAAGGCGAAATGTGAGATCGTGGACGTCAGCGTAGAACTCCTCGAAACTTTCCTGAGGCAGATGCTTCCTTTCCATAATCTCCCGGATTACCGCGTAATCTGATTCTGCCGATTTGAATTAGGCCAACATCTCCCTTTTCAACCCAAAATAGTCGAATCCCTCATCGTCGGCATGGTCCTCCAGTATTTGCCAATACCACTTAAGAGCTGGCCCTGTCACTAGACAATGAAAATCTGAGCAAATTTGTTCGAACGAAAGTTGATGTTGGACTCGCATACGCTCTAAGCGGAAGGCAAAGCTCTCCACCGTCATACCCTTTGCCGATCCATCAAATTTGAGATGCCATTTGTCCAGGTCAACTTTCTTCCTTGGCGCGTAGTTGTATGATGTCTCTTCTCTTTGGGAATGGCTGTTGTTAGTATACGATGGCTTGTCGTACTTTCCCTTGTCTGCGCTGGTGTCGACATCGCGACTTGAGGGGGTGTTGCAGCTTGATTGTGCATAGAAGTTTCCACGCCAGCAACGCGATCGCTAAGTTTGGAGACATCAGCTCGCATCTTACGCACCTCATTCATATGCGCTGTCATCTCTGCAATCTGTTGCATCATCCCCTCCATCATCAGTCCCAGCTGCTCAATCCTATCCGCCAGCGGTGCTGCACTGCTCCTAGTCCCTGCCGCAGTAGTCCCTGGTGGTGGTGGTGGTGGTGGTGGTGGTGGTTGTGGTGCTCCTCCAACTGCCCCCTCTTCCGACTCAGGCATCCCTAAAATCCGCTCTAACTTGCGCGAGAAATTTAAAGAGGTATCGGAAGTATCTATCGTGATCCTATCCGTAATATTAAACTCCTGTCTTTGGCCGAAAATCCTAGCTGTGAACTGGTTCAGGAGGTCTATAGGGATGAAATCAACTGGATGTTCAATACCGGTATCTATTTGGGTGAACAAGGATCCTGCCACCTGGTTTTCTAACTGCCTAACGTAATTACGGGTAACTCGTCTACTATTATTTAAAATTCCCAGACCTGGCTTTGGAATGCTCCCTGATTCCTGAAATTCTCCATAAAATAATATGAATATGAAAGTATGGGAATCCAAGAAAATTTGCAAAAAGGTTTAAAATTCACAACTGAAGCAATAATTCTAAATAAATGTGCATATGTAATATATGTATGTATGTATGCATATTAACAATTATCAAAGAATTGAAAAATTCATAACTAACAACAAAATTATAATGATAACTAAAAGTGTATGTGTATAATTATGTATGTATGTAAATCAAAAAAATATAACTGAAAGGTTTAAAAATTCACCACAAAACTATAATAAGCGCATATGCATACACGTATATAATAATAAAAAATCCAAAAATTAAAAATTCCAAAATTAAAAATATTAACAATGTTACTAACTAAAAAAAAAATTGTGTTTGCTTAAATTCAAAAATAAATTAATTCAAGGTGTGTGTATGTGTGTATACACTTTCGTTACCTAGCAAATAATTAAGTAGAGTATGTGTGTATGCCACCTATGCTAACTAAAACTGTTCAAAAAAAAATTGTTTTTTTTTTTTTTGTAAAAAGAAATTTAAGTTTTACGGTGTCTTTTTATATGTGCAATGATGAAAATTTTATATTCAAACCAAAATGCATAACCTTTGAAACTTCACGAGTTTGAATTGAAGTGCGATAAAAAAATATATTTTTACTCAAATGTGTTTAATTGTTGGTGCCTGCTAGGTGTTGTCCTCGCCTGAATGCCTCAGTGAGTTGAGTGTTGTTGGAGTGTTTTCTGTCCGAAGTCAAAGTCACTAATCCCCTGTTTACGAGTTGTGGCACTACAGCATCTTAAGATGTTGCATTCATGACCCTAAATCTGTCCGGAAAGATGGAAATAAAAATACAGAAAGATTAATAGGATGGTGAGGAAATAAGTTAGATAGATTGATGGAAAAAAGGTATAAGTGAATGAGTCATGAGAAATTAAGTAGAAAAACTAGAGGGCTATTGCGTTGGAAATTTGAAGACATCGGGCTATTACGTTGGGCGCCATTGTTATGTAACTGCCTGGTGCGGGAGAGGAGGAGTGGCGGGTTGGCATGGTAGTAGCTCGGCTGAGGGTCGTCGTCTTTGAGGCGCGATTCTTGCCAATTCTCCTTTCCCAACAGTTGCATAGCTAAATTTAGGTTCATGCCTGGGGAAAGAATTTAAACAAATGAAGAAAAAGAAATATAGTAAAGCGGGAGAAAATCTGTCCGAGTCAGGTGGAGCCGTCACACCCCTCCTGTTCACATGATGTGACCAGCCGTCGAACTCTACTATGGCCCCGCTTCCCGAGTAGAGTTCCCTTTTTCCTGACAAGCGTCCGTCACTAAGTCATCAGTCCATGTCCCTCACTCCCTCAACCATCTCAACTCACCTTGCATCTTGCCACAAGGGCAACACCTGCACCAACAAAGAAATGCGTTTAGCCTGACATATCTACTATGTTCCGACTAAAAGAAACTTCAACCCATTAATAATAACGTATCGGGATAATTTCATAAAATTATACAAAATTCTTTATTAGTATATAACTCACATAAAAATTGAAATATCCAAAAATAAATCTTCTTAACTTAAGGGTTTAACTCAAGAAACGAAATTCAATTCTTCTAACGATCATCAATTGACAGTTTACCCCAACAAAAGTTATTTCTAATTATTTTATTTCAAAAGCAAAAAAATATAATTTAACATTATTCAACTAATTCCTATAAATTAACTTTCAAAAATTTTGATCTTGCTTAATATTCCTTGAACAAAGCCTATGCATGCAAATTCAATTTCTTTTAAATATGGTCATACGTGTGTACGTTTAGTTATAAAAAAATAAATATATGTACTTGTGGTGTATATACATATGTTATTATATTAGCGTGAACTCACCTCGCTTTTGTCAACCGGGTTTGGTACCAAAGACGGCGTATAAAGCTGAAAGTGAAGAAAAATATACAACAACAATACATGTAGGGTACTCAGTTACAAGGGCCTTGACCGAATACCCAAGATCAAGGATAATATTAGTTCTTGGTCTCTTTGATGTTTAGGTTTTCTTTTATATTTCGATTTTTACTTCGGTCGCGCGGACGTGAAAAAAAATAATGTTTGTGAAATGAACAAAATGAAGAAAAATAATAGTAACAGTAAGTGAAAAATAAAAAGGTTAAGCGCAACCTCAAAAAGTGAAAAAAAGAAAATATTAATTGAATTTAAAATTCCTGACAGTGATCAGATGGCGTGCAAAATGCAAAAAAAAATTCATAATATCGTTAATTGTTGATGATCAAAAGAAAAAAATTTAAATTCATAAATTTGACAAATTAGAAAAAAAATGTTTACAAAAAAAAAAAAAAGAAATTTGTGTGCATAAGAGGAATGAGTAAATAATTATTATTAGTAATTAAGTAAAAAATTAAATTAATTTTAATTAAGTAAAAAAATGTGTACTACAAAAGTCTAAAAATTCTTATTGTAAACAAAGCAGAAAAAAATCCAAAAGAGAATATATAACTGAAACCCACTTACGACCTTTTGCACACAAGTGACGGCTTATGTAAACAAATTAAAAAGAAAACGAAATCAGTGGAAGAAAAATTCAAAAGCAAATAAATTTTGCAAAAATAAAAAAATTCTATCTTACAGCTACGATACTTATGCAAGTTTTACAAAAAAATAATAATAAAAATTAAAAGGAAAGAAAGAAACGGAAATATGATTACTTAAAAGACTAAAAAAAAATTTTATATTTTTGTGTGATTAAATTCTTAAATCTTCCCGTGCGCCCTAATGGCTTATCGGAGTGGTGGGCATGTGAGAGGATGAGAACGCCCGTGGTGAAAAATTCATCGGCTCTCCCGATCGCTCAAGTTGTGATGTTGCTGATGTTCTGCTCCGTTGTTCCTTGTGAGTGATGTTGCGTGTTACATGTATTAATATTTTTGTGGTGGTGGATTTTTAATGTTACCAATGTTGCTGTGTGTTGTCTTGACTTGTTGCCAGCCACCGTGCAGAATGTTGCTGGGTTTCTTACCAGTTTACCAGTATGTTGCGTGATTTTATGTTCATGTGTGCTAGTAGATGATGTGTTGTGTCGTGTTCATGGGCATAGCTGTCGCGGCCTATGGCTGCTTCGGGCATCTAGACAAATTTAGCTCCAACTTATTTACATCAGGATGCTGTGCCGTAGGATGGAAGTAATCCAGAGATTTAATTTTTCACTTTTTCTTTGTAGGTATATCGGCGCGACACTTATCGGCAACCCGCACTTTTAAGCAAAACTTTAAACTTTTTTTATTATTTTCACTAATCCACTGAATAACGCACTGTTTAAATAAAACTTTCACCTTTTTTTCACTCGGTGCATGCAGCACAGACCGCGATTTTGACTTTTAATAAGCAAACTGTGAAGCGGACCCCCTTGTGTACCCATTTTTACCTGGCGGCACTTATCGTTGTCACCGTTCAGCAAAGCCTTTCAGCATCGATCAAACTTATCCGTGCTCGACGTCATAGCGGGTGCACCTATGCACGTATATGCATCCCACTATTCAACTAACTAATACCTACTCTTGTTTGGCATCGTATTGGCGTAATGCAAGAAGGGGAAAATTGTGTATGCCGTTGCATACACATCTGTGCATATACCCGGTTGCGTGAAGGCAACAATATTTTTTTCTAAACGTCAAAGGCTGTCGTTACAATTGACACTTTTTCCCCGTACTCTGGGATGTACTAACAATTTTCGTTGTTATATGGGCCTACTGTCTTGTAAGATCGCAGGTTCGAACAATAATTCTGTGGGGGGACGCAAAAGTTCACTTCGCTCAGAAGGAATGGGCTCGAAATTGATCCATTTAAAAGTTTTGTCATAAATATTACACCAAGCATTCCCTTCGACTAGCAAGAGGCAAAGAGTAAAAATTGTTTTTGTATTGATTCGAGACTGTCTGCATGAACTTGATAACGCGGATTCCAGATTGCTGAGCCGTATTCTAAAATTGGCCTAACTAATGTTGTAAAAAGTGTTTTAGTTATGTAAGGGTCGTTAAATTCTTTTGACCACCGTTCAACAAATGCAAAAACACCTTTGCCTTTATTCACTGTAGAATTAATATGAAGATTGAAACTAAGTTTGGAATCCATCATGACTCCTAAGTCAACAAAATTATTTACAGTTTCTAGAGAATAATTGTTAATTGCATATGAAGCCGGTGGCGAAATTCTCCGACTAAAACACATGAGTTTACATTTTTTGAGATTGAGCGGCATATAATTTACATTGCACCAGGTAACTAAGTGATTTAAATCCATTTGAAGCAAGGAAGCATGAGGCATATGATTTGAAAAGTTTTACATCGTCTGCGTACATCAAGATTTTTTAGTATTTAATTGTATTAGATACATCGTTTATGAACAACAAGAACAGAATCGGACCAAGATGGCTGCCCTGAGGAACACCAGAAGAAACATTGATGACCCCAGAAAGTGTATTTTTAAACATTACTTTTTGCGTACGATTACCAAGATAAAAAGAAGAAATCGAACATATAAAACCAAGTTGATCGAGCTTTTTCAATAAGTAATGGGTGTGGTATTTTGCCGAAAGCTTTACTGAAATCGGTGTAAATTACATCGGTGTTAAGGCCTTTTCTAAATCCATTAGAAACGTGAGTGGTAAATTCCAGTAAATTGGTGATAGTTAATTTGCCCTTATAGAACCCATGTTGCAAGCTTGCAATTATGGGGGAAATAGAGAACGTTAGGTGGTGGGTAACAATTGCCTCAAATAACTTTCTATTGAAGACCTGCTTCCATTTTTATGAAGCGGGATAAATTCCTTCCACATTGTTGGGAAAACACGATATATTAAAATAAATTAAATAAATCTGTTAGCGGCTGATAGATGTTTGCAGCACATTTTTTAAGAAAGTGTATCGGGATCCTATCAGGGCCGTATGAATATGATATTTTTAAAGTTTTTAAATAAGATAATACATCTTCTGAAGATATAAATGGAGCTCTGATCGAATAACATGAATCAATATGGTATCGCTATTCATTAGGCGAAACGTTGGTCTCAATAGAGTAATTTGATTTGAAAAATTCCGCAAAGAAGCCAGAAGCCCTTTAACCTTGCGTTTAGAATTTACGAACCCGTAAAATGCCTTCGGGTTGC
Organism: Eurosta solidaginis; assembly: GCF_040869045.1. Classification (NCBI taxonomy): domain Eukaryota; kingdom Metazoa; phylum Arthropoda; class Insecta; order Diptera; family Tephritidae; genus Eurosta; species Eurosta solidaginis. The sequence continues at coordinate 138,862,806 of NC_090319.1, forward strand.
AAATTATATTTCTTTTCATTTTACAAAGATAAGCCTTGTAACACTTTTTGTTCAATTGAAAATACTTGCAGCGCAGAATCGAGTACTGTAAGTAATGGTTATGTAAACCCGGCTTTTTGAACAACTTGAAAGACCGAGACTTTTTATTCTTTAAAATTTTCAGCTCTTTAGTGAACCATACTTGGCTTGTATCGGAATGTACAAAAATCCGCTTAGGTACGTATTTTTCAAAAAGACAATAAATGGTATTGTAAAAGTGAGAAACGCTTTGCTCCACATCAGCATTAAATATTGGCCACACTGTTCGAGATAAATCACGATTTAATCTTTTGAAATTGGCCTTCGCAAAGTCAAAGCGATAACAGGAATTGTATCGTTTATTGCCGCAGTTACGAGCACTACTTACCACTTCGTAAACTATTTTGAGGGAAGGGTGGTAAGCATCTTCAGGTACAATAATGGGTTCGCATCGACTAATGGGATATTTAGAGTCATAATCCACAAAGGCTAAATCTAATACTTTTCCGAATTTAGTCGATTGAATATTGATTTGTTGAAGGCACAGTTCAGCCATTCCGTCTAGAAATTCATTGTTGGAAGACTTTGACGAAACTGGTACGATATTAAAGTCAGAGATGCACTATGATATGTGCGGCATATTGAAGTCACCCAAGACAATAATGGAATCGCACGGCTTTAGTATCGAATTAACAGTTTTTAGCAGGGAAATATGATGCATATACAAGTACAGTTCAGAAGATGGCGGGATATAACAGATGGCTAAATAAATGTGGATATTGGCTAGTTGAGTGCGTAAGCACAAGAACTCAGTTGTATCGATGGCGGGTACGCTAATCTCTTCAGATGGTATTGAAGAGTGTACAGCAAGCAGAACTCCACCTCCAACTCTGTTCAGGCGGTCATTTCTATATATGGTAGTCATTACAGAGGATCTCTGAATTAAAGACATAAGGTTTCAGCCAAGTTTCGGTAAAAGCAATTATATCGTAACTTAAGTTAAATGATTTTAAAAACAGTTCTGTTAATTTGGTGTTTAAGCCTCTAACATTTTGGTAAAATATATCTAAAGCAGATTTTACGTTCAGTTTTTTGACTCAAAAGAGATCTTTGCTAAGTTTGGAACACTCTTATTCCGCCTATATTCAAATTCCCGCACAAGTGTCCCAGGGGCCCAAAAATCGTTACTAGTGTCAAAATGTTCAGTAGGTACATCTAATCTTTTCTTTCATAACTAAAATTTAATTTCCGAATTGTTACGTGGTCGGTTTTCCTTTTTGAGGAGATATACGATTTCAGATCCTCCTCAGTAGTATCCCTCTCGAATCTTGACACAAACATCGATTTTTTAGGAGGGACTACAGCCAACTTCCTAGTTCCAGGCTCAGTCGCCTGAGAACGGTTTGCAGGTTCAATATTTTTTTTCTAGCTGCTGGTTTTGTTGGAAGTGCCTTTGATGTTGAAGGCTCTACTGTAAGTGGACTTGGACATGCTAAGCTTATTAATTCTGTCGTGCTGGGTGCGGGAACGATTTTCAAAGCGCTGTGACATCTGTTGCATAAACGTTGTGAAAATTGGACTCGTTTTATGGCAATGATGTCATGGTATCATATTCTTTGACACTTTGTCCCAGTGCTATGGGATGTACTAACAATTTTTGTTGTTATGTCTGCGTACTGACTTGTAAGATCGCGGGTTCGAATCGAGATTAAGGCCTAACAATAATTATTTCATCTTATTATTGTTATGATAAATTTTTTTTTTTTTCAATGAAAAAATTGCTTAAATTAGAATAGAAGAAAGAAACAATTTAGACAACTGCCAAAGCGCGTTGTATATATCCATTTCGGGAACTGTTAAATTCTTTCATCGGCAGCGTTCAGGCGCCGCTGTTAAAATCATTCTGCTATCACAGCGGTGGTTTGTTTGCCTTCATTATTTCTACTTCTATCCTGTTTTTTGCCAATTGATTTTCACAGCGCTGCGAAATCTGTTGCAGAAACGATGTGAAAATTGGACTTGTTTTATGTCAATGATGCCATAGTGTCATATTCGTTGACACCTTTTCCCCGTGCTCTGGGATGTACTAACAATTTTCGTTGTTATATCGGCCTACTGGCTTGTAAGATCGCAGGTTCGAATCGAGCTGAAGGCCTAACAATAATTCTGTGGCAATTTGAAAAAACAACCTAATTCGAGTTAGGATAAAAGTGATATTCTGGCTTCATAAACGAAATCCTATACAGATCTCCCTGTGTTACTTACTCATAGCCCTAGCGCCAAATGGCTGCTACAAAATATAGGCAGTTACAATGGTGAATTGTGGCCAGCTTTTCAGATAAAGGTCTATGTATCGCCATTATCCTAACTCAGGTTAGGTTAGGTTAAGAGGGCGTGCGTGGGTGTTACCCACACTTCCACTCGGAGACATTTTTGTCCATTGTGAGTGCCCTCAGTAAGTACAGGGTGGTGGCAAATTCGTTTAGCCCCATTACCTCTTAGTTGTCCTCAACGAACCACTTGCTTTCCCTGATGAACCCAAGAAGAAGCGAGACGTCCACCTTCCCAACCTCTGCCAGGCTGTCGAAGAACCGTGAGCCTTGAAATCTGAGTCTTCTTCTTTAAAGGGCCAGGCATCGGCAGAGAAAGTGGTGGATCGACTCCTCTTCCTCCTCATCCTGACAGCTTCTGCAGAGACATTGAGATATAGAAGCCTGAGAGGCTCTACACCTCCGCACGATGTCCGATTTTATCATGTTGGACTCTAATGCCCTTAAGGCGGCTTGACTGCCAACAAAGATTGTTACGTCGCACAGTGTTTCGTGTAGACCAGGCTAGCTGGACAAAAACAAAGTTCTTATTCCAAGAAAAGTTTAATGAGAAATGAAAGAAAACAAACAAAATAACGGGATTTTTGCTTTTTTTTTTGATATTTTTTCTCATATATATTGAGTAATTGAAGTAAGAAGGCAGGAGTGGCCGTAAAATGCATTGATTAATTTGCAAAATTCTTGTTGAATATTAAGCTTCATATTTCTTTTAAGTGAACACTTTTATATAATTTTTTTGATGGATTCTAAGCTCGAAGGTAAGTAAAATTTTTTAATAGTAATTCTTTCGCAATTAGAGTATTTTCAATATATTTAACATTCCGTTATTAAGAAGAAAAGGTATTTTTTCTCTATATTTTTAGCATTAGGGACAAAAAAGTTACATACATCCGCTGACATCCGGGCTAAATTTTACATATGTTATAGTCGTAAGTGTTCTCTAATAGTAGAAAGAAAAAACCATTGCGAATTCTTTGCACATCTATTTTAAATTTTTTTTTGTAGATTTAGTTATCTCTACATATAAAATAGGATGTATGTACGTACCAGTTCCGACGAGATATTTGAACCTTTAAAGCTGATCTACAAACGGCAAAACCAATTCCCAGGTACAGGGAACAAACACGTAGCCATAAAACACACAAAAATAGACGCGCAAGGTCAACAAGAGCACACCAAAAGCAAAAAGGCGAAGATCACTGACTTCAACCTGCCACAAGCTACCGCACCAGTCACCAAGGCATAAAAACAGGTACATACAAAGCAATCCTAATGCAGGTATAACCACACAGGAACGCTACACAAAACAACCCCATTTGGTAGCATCTACGCCAATACCTTAATGTAATATAAATACTGCACAACTGATAACAAATCAGAACGATCAACGACACTTAAGATGGCAGCACAACAATCATCAACTATTCACCCTGTCGGAAAATCAACAACACAAAGCAGTTTAGTTATAACCGTACCAAGAACGGAGTTTTTTGACATTTGGGTTCAACATTCGAAGGAAAGCAGATATAAAGAATTATTGAGTTTTGCCGAGTATTTGATAAAAAGTTTAAGCTTACAAATATCGGCATATTCGTCGAAGCTGGATCAAAAGTGAAACACTTCTGGAAGACATAAGGAGCAATCTTTGAATAAAAACTCGGAGTGGCTTTCGGGTCCAGACTTCATATTTACAATAACGGTGGATTCAAAGTTGCCATCAGACCAACCAACCACTTCTTCAGGCAACCCCGGCCCCGGAAGACGAAAGAAGGACTTCGTTAGCTGCAGTGAAAAAACCAAACGGCATCGAGTGGATGACCTCTTGCAATCTAGAAGTCCTGGTGAGTTACTTTATGCGGCAGAAGTATCAACGCGTATGTCCGGCAACAAAAATGTTGCTAACATTATAAAAAAATTACAGGAAACCACTCAAGAATCCGGCAAAAAGATGACATGTGAGCCAGATGCAAGATGCTTGAGCAATGTAGAAGATTTAGCATACTACGTAGATAGCAAGTCGACGACTCATGGGTACAAAACGACTCGGAAGTGGAGCATCAAGGCAGGCTATAAGATTTATCCATCATTTTATAGTCTAAGAAAAGCTAAGGCAGAATGCTATCCAAATGAAATTGATGTGGGTGAAACACGTGCGGAAATTAAAGTCCAGTCCGTATTAGATAAAACTGTTTAGCGTTTAGTTTTAGCAAATAAAGAAGTTTTTGTTAGTTTATTACCTACAAACTTGACGTATACTTTAATCAGCAAGTGGGGTTGCGATGGAAGCTCTGGCCATAGCACATACAAGCAAAAGTTTACATGCAGTTCTGACACTGATGAGTTTTTGTTTATATTTTCTTTCGTTCCTCTTCAATTACAGGATGAAAAGGTAACATTGTTTGGCAGAATCCTCAACCTTCTTCTAACATGTATTTTCGTCCAATTAAATTTATGTTTTCTAAAGGAACAAAAGATTTTATTGTTTTTGAAACGAACAAAGTTTTAGAGGAGATAAATGCGTTGTTGCCAACAAAGTACATGCTCGAAGAATACGAAGTTTCCTTAAATCACAATATGCTTCTAACAATGATTTACGGAAAAGTTTGCAATGCTTTGACTGAAACTTCTTCCGCACAAAAGTGTTATATTTGTGGTGCCACTCCAAAAGATATGAATAATGAGTTACGGGACTTCACGCCTTACCGGGGTAATCTTGGTTTTGGTTTGTCTACTCTCCATGCATGGATAAGATGTTTTGAATGCTTGCTTCACATAAGTTATCGCCTCGAAGTAAAAAAATGGCAGCTTAGGAATGATGCATATAAAGAGAGGGTAAAGCTACGTTCCAACGAAATCCAGAATAAATTTAAAAGTGTACTTGGATTGATAGTAGATAAACCAAAACTAGGTTTCGGCAATACCAATGACGGCAACACTGCTCGTAGGTTTTTCGAAAATTCTGAGGCTAGTGCTGAGATTACGGGATTGGATGTAACGCTCATCAAAAGATTCGACACTCTCCTTCGCGCATTAGCATCTGGGTACAATATAATATCCAAAGATTTCAAAAATTTGCGGTCGAGACTAAAAAACTATACATAGATCTCTATCCATGGTTTAATATGCCTGTTACAGTTCATAAAATCTTAGTGCATAGTACTGATATTATAAAATCAGCAATTTTACCTATTGGTCAACTTTCTGAGGAAGTAAAGGAAGCCCGTAACAAAGATTTGAGACGATTCAGGGACGATAACACACAAAAGCAGTCGCGTGAAGCCACGAATAGTGATCTTATGAATATGTTGCTTATAACATCGGATCCTTTAGTTAACAGTTTTAGGGAGATACCTAAGAAAAAATTTAAAAGTCTGACTTCAGAAGTCTTAAATTTACTGTCCCCCGATAATGTTGAGGAGTCAATAAATACCCCAGTTGATTCAAGCTTTCGCAAGTGACTCATCGAATGAAAGTGATGATAGCGAATAATAACATAATTATAAAAGATAACCTATTCACATAATTTAATTATTTACATTGTTATTATTATTATTGTAATTCACTTTTACATTCCTGACTGGTACTGTAAAATAATTTTGTAAAAATTGTAGTGCCAGGATAAATACTCAAATAAATGCAAAATATGTATGTACATATGTACAGTCTCTCACATAAATAAGTAGACACACCTTTTTGGACAATTCTTACAATTTTCGCTTTCGCAAATTTATTTTAACTAATTTCCCATAAGAAAATTTGTCACGATCTATAACAAAAACTAAATTATATTTAAAAAATGTTTGAAAAATTCGACGAATTTTCATATTTTAACTAATTTCCCATAATAAAACAGATCTATAAAAAAACTAAATTATATTTAAAAAATGTTTGAAAAATTCGACGAATTTTCATAAAAAATTTTAATTTTTCCCGAATTTTTAGAATTTTTTTGAGTATTGAGATTTGTAGTCCATTCAATTTAAGTACAATAAAGTAAATTTTTTTGGATATATGTCACTTATTCACATGAGTTACTGTATATGAAATAAGCAAATGTATGCATATGAAGTAAAATTTGGAAAAAAATAAAAAAGGAACATATGGCTGAAAAAAATGACGTAGTTGTAATAAATGACTGCATATGAAACGGAAAATGTCATAAAATAAATTTGTCCAGCTAGCTTGTTCTACACGAAACACTGTGCGTCGGCGTTGGAGACCGCACTATCTTGGAGCAGCTTTGCCGCTCTGTCTATGGCATAGACCTCGGCTTGGAATACACTGCATGCGCCAGGAAGTCGGAATGATTGGCTTAGCTGTAGATGTGTTGAGTACATCCCAGCTCCAGTTCCCTTTTCCATTTTCGAACCGTCGGTGTATATTGTGATGCCCCTGCCGTTGTCTAGGCATACTTCCCATTCCTCCCTTGAGGGATATCGTATGGATTTGGATGTTAGTTCGGTTATTATTCCGTTTAATTGCCCCTTCGTCACATGGTCTAGAATCGCCGCGTGTCCGTGCTTAGCTGTTTTCCACATGTTGGATTCTCTTAGTCGTGGAGTTCCTCTAGCGGCTAATCCCTGCACGAAGACTTGTAGAGGTGTCAAGTGAAAGATTACATTTAGCGCTTCCTGAGGTGCGCTGCTCACGGCGCTTGACATTCCCAGGCATGCCAGCCTTTGTACCTTCCCGATCCTCTGTTCATTACTCTTTTTGTCTAGCGCCTTCCACCAGACTAGAACTCCATATGTTAGTATCGGTGAAATTACTGTGCTGTACATACCATGAATGACATGTGGTGCCAGTCCCTAGTTCCGCCCAAAAGCCCTTTTGCAAGCGTAGTGTACTGTTAGAGCTTTCTTTGATCTCATCTCAACGTTCCTTCTCCAGCTTAACTTGAAATCGAGTATAATTCCAAGATATTTCGCTTCCGAAGATAGGTTTAACATTGTGCCGTTTATCCTAGGTAAGTTAAAGGAGGGTATCTTTGTCTTTGTCGTGAACAGGACAAGTTCGGTTTTTGTTGGGTTAACCCCCAGCCCATTTTGCCCTGCCCATCGCGAAATGTCGCAAAGTGCCAATTCCATGAGTTCGCTGATAGTTGGCAAGAATTTGCCTGTGATCAAAATCACTAAGTCATCGGCGTACGCAACTACCTTTCTTCCTTTTCTCCTACAGATTTCAAGAATTTCGTTGACCACCAGTATCCAGATAAGAGGCGATATCACCCCGCCTTGGGGGTGCCTCTGGTGGTAATTTTGCCAATAGAACCAGTCCCTAAAGTCGCGTTGACAACTCTACTCCTAAGCAAAGAATCGATCCATGCGACTATAAAGCTTTGGGTTCCATATCGTGTAAGAGCCTTGCAGATGGCCTCTGTCTGCACGTTGTTGAAAGCGCCCTCACTGTCGAGAAAAGCTGCTAACGTGTACTCCTTGCAGTTCAGTGAGTTTTCGATGGCACTGACTGTCTCATGGAGGGCACTTTCAACTGATTTGCCTTTTTGGTATGCGTGCTGAGCTGCTCCATCTGCCAGAGATTGGCACTGCTTCTAATATGTAGATCGATAAGTCTCTCCAATGTTTTCAGGATAACGGAGGATCGGTCTATAGTCTTTGACTTCCGAGTGGTTAAGTTTTCCTGCTTTAGGAATGAAAACCACCCGTACATTTCTCCAGGCTTCGGGTACATATCCATCTTGTAGGCATCTTGAGAAGATGCCGTGTAGATGTGGTATCAATTCGTCACAAGCGGCTTGTAACATAGCCGGTATCACACCATCCGGTCCCGCCGATTTGTAGGGTTCGAATGATTTTATAGCCCATGATATTTTATCTCGGTCAACGATGTCCGTTACGTCGGTTTCCGGAGGGTTATGTGCGGTTTCTTGGCATCGTCGTGTTTGTCGTATCCATGCATCCCGGAAAGTGTGTCTCTATCAAGACCTCTAGAGTTTCCTGACTGGTGACGGTCCATGAGCCATCAGACTTCCTTATGCTACTAGGGGCTGAACTAGATCCAGATAGTATTTTGCGAAGTCTTGATGCCTCATTTTTCGTCGCCAAGTTCTCACAGTGTTGTTCCCATGATATCCTTTTTGCCTTCCTGATGCAGCTTTTGTATTTGTTAAAGCTACATCTGTAGGCATCCCAGTCCTCTTCCAGCCGGCTATGTTTGGCTTTGTTGTAGAGTTTCCTTGTTGTTGATCTGAGTTGGCTTGGCTCTGTGTTCCCCCACGTAGTCCTCGGTTTTGTCCGTGGTCTAGTAAGAGGACAACAGAGTTCAAAAGTGTTGGCCAATATCGTTGTCAGTCGGTTTACCGCTCTGTCTATATTATTAGCTCCCCATCGGACTTCCATTTCCGCGGATGCCAGTTTGTATCTCACATCTACTTCAGAATATTTTCATCGTCACTGGAACATATATCTAACAAAGCAACCAGTTCTGAGTTATACGCATCTGTAAGATCTTTTTGTGTTCTTACATACCTAATAGATGATATGACTGGATCAGAAGAGATAGCTAACATGGTGAAAAGGTCTTCGTTTTTTCTAACTCGTGATACTTTGCAGGTGTTCATACATCTATATCTTTTGTACGTTGCAGTAATGACTTACGCAATATAATATATTTTTTTTTTTGTTAAACCGAGATCTATAAATATCGCCAAAGCTTCTTCGGGAGTGTATTTCCTAGGTTGCGCATTTGGTGGTGTGGGAATGCTGTTTTTGATCCTCATCAGTCGCACTGGACTTGCTACCGCAACTGCTTCTGTTATATGAGACTTCACGTTTTCTTCGTCTTTTTTATATTAAATAGCCAGTGCTTCTGAAAGATGAGTAGTGGCCGTAGCTTTTGTGGTATTAGACAGCTTCCTTTTCCTTGCGTAGGTAGAACACTCTTCTATGGGTTTTGTTGGTCTCCCTCTAGTTGGATTGGTTGACGTGCTAGGCGTTTCTTCGTCCAAAAAAGTTTTGTCAGCTAGCCACTTTTCATGCTTACTTAGACATTTTGAATTGTTACGATAGAAGTCCTTCTATTTTCTTTCTATCATAATGTATTGTAAACCAATTTTTTCTTCCAGGCCTTCCTTTTCTTGAATGCTTGTTTCACTCGCTAATTCTCTCATAATAGCCTCAACGAAGTCCCCGCAAATAGTTTCGAGTTTTCTAGATACATATTAGAATTGGCTTCGAGTGTATCTAGCGAAATATAAAACTGTGAACTATATTTAAAAATACTATTCACTTTTTTTAAGTAAACAGAATACTTAGTTCCTTAATCTCCAAAAGACGAATGATAATGTGCATTGTATGATGGATAGCTTTATATACCTACTCAAAATATTAAAATTAATTTCAGGTATACAATTCGTAACTAAAAAAACGTATGTTGTTAACAAGTTCCAATAACAAAAACGACCTTACGGCCGTACTGAATTATATATACCTGCTCAGGCGCGTATTTAAGCCCAAGGTTGTTTAACTTTATTTGATGTAAAAAGTGAAGTTGCAGCTGGACGCAGGTAGACTTTATGAATTTAGGTAACTGAATATTTCACAAATAACTACTGTTAATTTGACGGAGCACATATTTTAAAATTTTTTATTTTTTCCATCAAAGTTTTAAAAAGGGCCTAAAAATCGGCATTTCAAAAAACAGGTATATCCGCCAACTTTTACCAAAAAAAAAACAATTTTTTTTTTGTTTCAATCCTAAATTAAATTATCTTTAATAGCTATACAAGAAAACGACAACCGGCCGCCTTCTTTACTCACAAAACCATTTTAAATACAACGAAAAATAAGAAAAATTTTAGATTTTTCCCAATGTTGAAAATTGGTCAAATTTGACCGGCTCTACCTGGTAAACTACAATTTTCTGTGAAAAAACAGTTGTATATTCTTGATCCCTGGAAAATTCTCTATTAGAAACATCTATTAGATTTAGCGAACGCTTTCATGATTATTTTGATTTTTGCCATGCTTTAACGGCAGAGGCGCCACTGTGCGTCAGTAATCAGTTAATAGCGTCGAGCTGCGTGATTCAATGGCGCGGTTGGGAGCAATGATCTCCGACCGCACTGGCCTTCGTGACGACAATCGATGTGCACGATCCATAGCGATCTGTAATTACAGTTGTAAAAGTATTTTAGTGGAGAGAAATACTGATACAGGGGATTTCAGCTGGCATTATGTTGAGTAATACGACATATTAGTGACGGTGATGTGGTAAGAGTGGACAGAGGTGGTTTGAGAGTTACTATGAATTCTCCAGGTTTGCCCGAGATTGTGGGCTTTCAGTCTGAGGGAGGAAACAGAGCCTAACAAGTGGTCGTGTGAGGGTGCCGGTTTGAGTACGAACGTCAACAACACGTATATGGCCGTCAGGTCCTGGATGTATTTTTTCAATACGTCCAAGGCGCCATTCAGTCGGGGGAAGTGAGTCATCGTGAATGCAGACACATTCATCGAACTTGGGTTCGGGTTGTGGATTTTTCCACTTCTGCCTTTTCTGGATATCCTTTAGGTAGTCTTCCTTCCACCTTTTGCTGAATTGATGATGTAAACTTTTTACCCTGTCCCATCGGTTTATAAGAGATAAATCCGCGTGATCCACTTCAGGGATAGCGAGGAGGGGGCCACCTCTAAGAAAGTGGCCGGGGGTCAGAGCGGTAAACTCGGTGGGATCTTGGGATAAAAGTGAGATAGGACGAGAGTTCAACACGGCTTCTATTCTTACCAAGAGGGTGGTAAATTTTTCAAATGTGAACTTGTGGGCTCCTGCAGTCTTTTTGAAGTGCAGTTTGAAACTCTTCACTGCAGACTCCCACAAGCCGCCCATGTGGGAAGCTCCGGGCGGAATGAATTTCCAATTGATGCCCTGAGGAGAGTATTTCGCAGAGGCAGTTTTCATGAAGTCAACGAACTCCTTTTCGGTCGCTCTTTTAGCTCCAATAAACGTCTTGCCGTTGTCACTCATCATTGTGGAAGGATATCCACGACGTCCGACGAAGCAAGCAAATGCTGCGAGAAAGGCATTGGTTGTTAAGTCCGAGCACAGCTCAAGGTGGACAGCTTTTGTCACGAAACAGACAAAAACGGCCACGTAGCCTTTCAGTAAGGTGTGAGACCTTAGCAAGGAGGCTTTTGTTTGAAAAGGCCCCGCAAAGGCGACACCGGTAGTGGTATGCGCATCGTTCTGGGGGCAAGGCCGCCATGATTTGCGATCGCATTTGCTGCTTGTGGAGGGTACAAGTTTTGCACTGATGTATGCATCTCTTTATGAGGGGTTTGAGTCGTGGAATATAGAGATCCTGTCTGAGGCATTGCTGCATGAGACGTATTTCGGCGTGAAGAAGAAGTTCATGGAGGTACTGTATATAGAGGACAGCGAATCTTGATTTTTGTGGGATAATAACGGGATGTTTTTCATTCTAAGTTAACGTCGAGTGAACTAATCTACCATGAACCCTGAAGAGCCCGTTTTCATCGAGGTATGGGTTGAGGGTTTGTAGAGAGCTTCTTTTATCAATTGGTTTTGCATTTTTCAAGCATGCTCTTTCGCGAGGAAAATATCGGGTTTGCGTTAACGTCACAAGTTTAGTTTTCGTTTTGCGGAGATCTTCATGAGACAGAGAGGGAGTGTAAGCGGGTTTAATGCCTCGAATTCGGTCCTTGAGATTATCAATGAACCTAAAGGCATATGCCAAAACTCTGAGGGCGCGAGGAAAAGAGGAAAATCGATCCAATACATCGGGGTCATCTTCAGCTGAGTGTAGTGCTTCGACTCGGCGCATTTCAGGCGGGTTGATGCTGCGGGTAGATGGTTTTGGCCAGGCTTCGGGGGGCTGGGTCAGCCACGCAGGGCCATTCCACCACAGCGAAGAATTTGCCAAGTCCATGGGTTTGCATCCTCTTGTGCCCATATCTGCTGGATTGTCACGACTGCCTACATGCTTCCAGGAGGCGCTTCCGGCGAGATCCATAATTTCAGCTGTTCGATTGGATACGAAAGTTTTCCAAGCGTGGGGAGGCTTTTCGAGACATGCTTACACAATTTCCGAGTCAGACCACATGTAAAAATTTTTAAGAGAGAGCTCGAGATGGGATTGTACGACGGCGATTAGTCGGGCAAGGAGTAGAGCTGCACATAGTTCTAGTCTTGGAAGACTGGTAGTGCGAAGAGGGGCAACCTTGCCTTTAGCGACCAGAAGGTGGGACGAAGTGGTGGCACCGTGGGTTGTTCGCAGATATATAGTGGCGCAATATGCCTTTTCTGACGCATCGCAGAAACCATGCAGTTCAACCTGCTGGTTCGGCATGTAGTCAACCCATCGAGGTATCTTTATCTCTGAGATGCTGGGTAAATTTTTTGCGAACTGCGTCCATTTAATGAAGCGGAGGGGCTTCACTGGTTCGTCCCAGCCAGTTCCGTCTATCCATAGCTCTTGGAGTAAAATCTTGGCCTGAATCATAATCGGCGTAAGCCACCCTGCGGGGTCAAAAAGTTTTGCGACCGAGGAGAGAATTTTTCGTTTTGTACTAGTGGACGAGAGCGGTATTGAGTCCACTGTATACGAAAACGTGTCGGTCAGGGCGTTCCACTGTATGCCGAGAGTTTTGGTGTTGCTGGCTTTCTCGAATTCCAAAAGATTGGTGTCTAGCAAGTCCTCTTCTTTGATTTTTTTTATTATACTGGGATAATTGGCCGTTATTTTTCGTAATGGAAATCCTGCTGACGCTAACACTTGGATGACTTGGGAGAGAGATGTTTCAGCAGAGAGAATTTCATGGCTGCCAGAGAGAATGTCATCTACATATGTTTCTTTCGTCAAAACAGGGACGGCTTTGGGGAAAGTTTCTTCTACATCTTTGGCCAGTTGGTGAAGAGTACGTATGGCGAGGTAGGGAGCACAGTTCACACCAAATGTGACTGTTTTCAGACGATAGTCTTTTATGGGGACGCTCGGAGATGAGCGAAAGACGATCCTCTGATAGTCTCTGTCGTCTTCGTGCATTATAATTTGACGATACATTTTTTCTACATCTCCGTTGAAAACAAACTGGTATGTCCGCCACTTGAGAATCAGAAGCATCAGATCGGGTTGGAGGGTAGGGCCGGTATAAAGAACGTCGTTGAGCGCATGTCCAGATGCCGACTTCTTTGAGGCGTTAAACACGACCCGCACCTTTGATGTCTTTTTCTCGGGCTTAATAACTGCGTGATGGGGAAGATAAAATGAGACGCATTTACCTCCGTCAAATTTTTCATAGGAGCCGGTTTCCTCCATATGATCGAGGGTGAGGTATTCTTCTAAGACACTATCATATTGAGTCTTTAGATCCCCTTTCTTCTACAGGCTTCTCTCCATTCCAAGAAACCGGCTTAGAGCTGAAGACCGATAGTGGGATAATGAGATTGACTGTGGGAAGCTGGGTTTAAACGGCAGCCTTACGATATAACAACCGTTATCGTCGCGTGAGGTTGTGGCTGCGTAGAAATTCTCGCAAAACTCGTCTTCTGGGGTTATTTGGGGTTTGGAGGGAACTTCCTCCAAGAAAGAGTTGACCATCACAGGGGCTCTACCGCTCAGAATCCATCCAAAAATGGTTTTATGCGCTAGAAGATGGAGGGAAAGTTTCTCAACGCCATTTTGGATGATTTGCGGTATTACATCACTGCCTAGGACGAGATCTATTTGCGAGGGGGAGTGACAGTTCGAGTCTGCGAGGTTGAGGTGTGCCCATTTTGCTTGGAGCTCGCTAGTGAGCTTAAGCGAGGGGAGCATTTTTGTTAGCCGGGGTAATACTATTGCATCTGCACTTATTCTGGTTTTAAAATCGGGGTATACCAAAGTCAGAGAGCACAATTTGTTTGAGGTCTGAACTACCTTGCCGCCCATCCCTGATCTTTCAAATCTTGAGGGTTTGAATTGGAGTTTCAGTCTATCTTGGGCTCTGGTAGAGATAAAGGTTCGTTCAGATCCCTGATCTACAAGAGCTCTGAGTTTGAAAATGTCTCCTTTATGCTCTATGGGTACGATAGCCGTGGGTAAAATTATTTCACAATCATTTTCGGAATAAAACGATTGGACTTGGCTTTTCTGCGAGCATGAAGGGCTTTCATCCAGGGGATTCGCTTTATCGGGAGTATTACCGGAGGAGGTTGTGGAGTTCGCGGTTGTGGCTTGTGAGGCTGTCTTTTGAAATCGTGAGGGCTATCTTTTCGGCACTTGAGATGTGTCCTCGTGAAGAACTGAGTTGTGCCGATCTTGATATTGATTGCAAGTTTGAGTACTGGAACAGTCTTTCAATATGTGTGACTGAGAGAGGCAATTGAAACACATATTGTTTTCTCTCACAAACCTTCTGCGATCAGAGGTCGACAGCTTCTTAAATTTGAAGCATCTTATAAGGGGGTGAGATGAGGTTTTACACATAGCGCACTTGTACATTGTCCGCTGCTCTGTCATATGAGACTGGGTGTGGGAGGTCGATCTATTTTGAAAGGGATGCGACTGCTGGGGTTTAAATGATGGCCTAGTTTGGGGGATGGCTTTATTTTGTCGCCATTGATCCGACTCGCTCTACGACTTCATATCGAGTTGTGAGGAACTGGACCAGTTAGGAAGTTCTCTTCTTGAAGTCGGATACTGCTCCCATAACGTGACTGTATTTTCAGGGAGTTTAGAGGTCACGAGATAAATAAGCATGGGGTCCCAGTTATCTGTGGATACTTGTTGCGTAGCGAGAATTTGAAGGCAATTATTTACCGACGATTGCAACTTTTGTATATACTCACTGTTTTCGGTAGTGATAGTTTTTAAGTTCATCAGGGTCCGTATTTGGTTATCTACGAGAACTCGTCTGTTCTCGTATCCGGACTTTAGGGCTTCCCACGCTAAGGCAAAGTGGTCATCAGTCAAGGGAAATTGGTTGACTATTTGAGCTGCCTTTCCTTGGGTTTTGTATCTGAGGTGATAAAATTTTTGCGCTTGGGAGAGTTTCGGGTGGTTAATGTATACAGCTGTGAACATGTCACGAAATGAGGGCCATTTTTCATAACCACCATAAAATATTTCGGTATCGCAGGGAGGGATTTTTAGCGAAATACCGGAGTTGTCGGATGGACCTGGTGTGACGGTAGGGGGCGCGGGGGCATTTGCTTGTTTAAGCAATTGAAGCTGGTCTTCGATCTGGGCTTTCGTGTCTTCATACGCTATGAGACAGGACCTGTATTTGCTATTAGCAGATGTTGGAAAATCTTCGGGCAGGTCCGGATCTGGAGTTTCGACAATTTTATCGAAGACGTGTTGGACTCTATTCCAGAATTTTTCTATGTTTGAATTTTTTATGTTAAGCGAGGACTCAGTATTGTCTTGGAGCGACGTCGACCTAACCGAGCACAATATTCCATAAAATTGTCCGTTTCGGATATACATTTTTTGGGGGCAGACGAGAATTTAAATCTTTTAACTCCTTGAGTTTCGGAGCCACTTTGCCTCGTATCATCGTCACTCATTTTTGAGCTTATTTTTTGACGCTTACGAATGAGAATTAACAAAAATTTAACTTCAGAGAGAAAAACTTTTTTTTTGAAGAGAGAGTATTTGCTTTTAACTATGTGAGGGAGTTACGTTTAAATATTCACGTTAAATAGCAAGAGAGAATAATTTTCAAAACCAACAAAAGTTTTTTAGTTAAATTTATTTGAGGGTGAGACTGAGCAAATTTGACCACTGTGCTGCGTTTGCACTATATTTAATATATTTAATATGTATATGAGAGTGGTTTCAATATACGTGGGAAAATAATAAGATATACATATATATATATACTAGGCCGGGCCGATTTGTGGGGAGGCAAAAAAATCGCCCATTGCTCTGTGAAAATCATATACTAGGGATCAAAATAAGAAACTTTGCTGAAGGAACTATACCTCTAAAACGAATTCTGATGTCCCCCCTTTGGGTCGTAGGAGCAAATTTTGAAAAATCCCACTTTGAAATGCCTATGTTTTTTCTTTTTGGAGTTTATTTTTCTCTTTAGAAATTTAATTAGTCAGAACATATGTAAATGAAAAAATGAATTTAACTTAGTAATAGAAAAGAAATTTAAAAAAATTAATAGAAATTAGCGTTTTTACAACCCCCTTTTAAAACCAAGGCATCACTGCGATGCATTTGCATGTCGTAAACATAGTTGTGTGTTATTCAACCGTTTTAAAAAATGAAGGTATCACTGTGACACAATTGCAGGTCGTAAAATTGTTTGTGTTATTTTTTTAAGCCACCACAAGACACAGCAGGTAGAATTGAAATTTCCCCTACCCAAAAGTTCCATCCAAAGGGGGGGGGGGGGGGGGGGGGGGACATCAGAATTCGTTTTAGAGGTATGGTTCCTTCTGCAAAGTTTCTTATTTTGATCCCTAGAATACGATTTTCACAGAGCAATGAGCGATTTTTAAATCGACCCGCCCTAATATATACGTATTAACAAGTATCTAGGGGTAAATTATTATAATTTTGATACGGGAAATTAATTCGTATGAGACTATCTTAAAATTGTTTGTGTTTTCGGTGTGACTTAGAGGAGTCTTATTTAACTTCGATTTGTTGGACTGTAGAGGCTTTGAGGAGAGAGAAATTAGTAGCTTATCGAAATTCTTAATGGGGATTGAGGATTTATAGCGTGCAAATTTAATGCGAGAAAAGTGCTATTACACGCACTGCACCACTCTTGTACCACTGTGCACGAGATTTTATTTCACCGCTTATGTCGTTTTCTTTCTTTTGTATATCCGTATGTATGTATACGCAAGTATGGAGATTTACAAATATTTTTTGCGTTTTATATTAATTTAAATGGGAAGAAATCAGAAGTTTGCAGAGGTTGTGCAATATATTTAATTAACGACAAGAGATCTTTTTAATTTAACTTGAGAAAGTATTAATATTTTAAGATGTCTTAATAAAATTTGAGGGATAATTTTTGCAAGTGTACTCACTGTAGCTAAATATTCGAGTTTTTCGTATTTGCTTTACACATATACCGTACTGAGTTTTGCAATATGGGGTTATTGCTGTATATATATATATATATATAATATATATATAATATATAGGCCGGGTCGATTTGTGGGGAGGCAAAAAAATCGCCCATTGCTCTGTGAAAATCATATTCTAGGGATCAAAATAAGAAACTTTGCCGAAGGAACCATACCTCTAAAACGAATTCTGGTGTCCCCCAATTTGGGTCGAACTTTTGGGTAGGGGCAAATTTTGAAAAATCCCACCTTGACCCATTTAGAGTGTCCAATCGAGTCCAAATGTATGACCGACCCCCACTAACTTTGTAGACCCGACCCACCGATTCCAGTGGCACACCCCCTGGGGGTTTACCATACAAACATTTCAAAAAATCGCCGGTTTTGCACTTTACATGAAAAAATCAGCGAAATGCCTATGTTTTTTCTTTTTGGAGTTTATTTTTCTCTTTAGAAATTTATTTAGTCAGAACATATGTAAATGAAAAAATGAATTTAACTTAGTAATAGAAAAGAAATTAAAAATAAACTTATTAGAAATTAGCGTTTTTACAACCCTTTTAAAACCAAGGCATCACTGTGATGCATTTGCATGTCGTAAACATAGTTGTGTGGGTTTTTTATGCAACCGTTTAAAAAAATGAAGGTATCACTTTGACACAATTGCAGGTCGTAAAATTCCTTGTGTTGTTTTTTTTAAGCCACCACAAGACACAGCAGGTAGAATTGAAATTACCATTTCATTCTTATTACCTCGGCTCGTAGACCGCATATAACGCAACAGTTTTTGTGAATGCATTAAGTCGTTGTGAAGAACTCAAAGTGTGAAGTGCTAATTTCAGATAAAAAAATATTTAAAAAAAAAATAATAAGTGAAGTGACCATTCCAAATCAAAAAGTTGACAATGAATCCACCATCCTCTATACCGCAAGATGAAGCAACTACATCAACAACTATCGAAAACCCAATGAGTCATATACCCAAGCATGATGTTACTGTTTCTGGTGTGTCTACTGATTTAACTGATCTTAATTTACCAATCCATCTGGATATCTTGAGATATTATTTTTACTTAAGCGAACGTGCTAAAACAGAACAAAATAAGTTTTCCCATAAATCATTCACTATTCAAATAAAAGATAAGTTGATTGGAATTTGGGAAAAACTTGGTATGGAAATAATGCTGAAAAAAGTGTATTTAATAAATTGAATAAATTGCTTGACAAGTATCAAGAGCAAATCAAGAGAAGAAACAACACCCAACAATTTACAGAGTATGTAAAATCTCTGGAAACAATTTTTTACATTGGAACATGTAAATGCGATTTGAAGGTAGCTCCATGTGCATGCGGCTGGGTTCCCGAACGCCTCGAAGAGTTCATGCACGATCAACATAATCAGAGAAGACTAACAATGGATGCATTTATGATGGAAACTGAAGAGCAAGGAGCAAAGTCTATGTCATCAATGCCAACATACCAAGATCCCGATGATTCAACATATGCACCGCCACCGGTTCAAGAAGATATGGATAGAAGCACAAGTTCACAATACACAGAGAGATACGATTGTTTTAACTTTGCCTTGGTATGTGACAGATTTGGTGTGCCTGACAGAGTGGCATCAGCATTGGGAACCGCTCTTTTGCAAGATTTTAAATTTAAAGATAAGCATGGGAAACCTCTCATCATGGATAAATCGAAAGTTCGCAGACAAAAAGAGAAATGCAGACAAGAAGTGCTTCGCAAACGGTTAGATGATACCAATTTGTTAGCGTTTTCATTCGATGGCAGAAAAGATGATACTTTAACGATAGATAAAATTGATGAGAAGTATCATACTAGGATGGTAAAAGAACCTCATCTTGTTATTTTGAGAGAACCCAATTCTGAATTGATTGGTTACGTAAGACTGGAACATGAAGCCGCTGAATACAAAACAACCAAATTAAATGGGGTTTTCAACGATAAAAATATATCACTGGATGCATTAATTGGAATATGCACTGATGGTGAGCCAACAAACACTGGCCCACACGGTGGAATTATGCGACGATTCGAATTGCTGTTAAAAAGACCATTACATTGGTTCGTTTGCCTTCTACACTTCAACGAACTTCCGTTTCGGCATTTGTTTGAAGCTTTGGATAACCCAACCAGCACTGGACCAAGATCGGCAACCGGAAAACTGAGCTGTCAAATCGAAACTTGTGAAACTCTTCCGGTAAGTTGTTGCTATCACTCATTTATTACAATTGTCAGCCATTTTTAATTATTTTGTTATTATATATTTTCAGGTGGTGGACGGCTTCCAGAAAATTGAGTTGCAAAATATGCCCCCTGCTCCAGAAAAAATTGAATTTTCCACCGATTCGAAGTACTTATACGACATGGCCCATGCAATTTCTAGCGGCGTGGTTCCGGTGGATCTGGCTAACATCAAACCAGGGAAAATTGTACATTCTCGGTGGCTCACCAAGGCCGCTAGATTATTGCGATTATATGTGACAACGGAAAATGCAGATGCAAATTTAAGAATTCTGGTTGAATTTATAATTAAATGTTATGTGCCAATGTACTTCAATATCAAGTATTACAGCTCTGTCGTGTACGGCAGTGCATTATTTTTCAAGTTCATTGGTTGGTCACAATTTCTAGAACCTCGTTTACGCAAAATTGTCAATCAAGTAATTAAAGATAATTCATATTATGCGCATTCGGAAAATATCTTGTTATCAATGTGGTTTGATGATAGCAAAGAAAAGCGCGACTGTGCCATCAAGAAAATTCTACGCTATCGAACCGATGTTGACGAGCCAATGGAACTTAGAGTTTATAAAAAACCAGATATAAACTTTAATTGCACAAGTTATACGGAAATGATCAATTTGAATGATATAAATATCGTATTTGAACCACCATTCACGCGAAGCATTCCCTACGATACATTGAAAGAATATTTAAATCAAGATGATGCACCATTTAATGATCCAAAAATTCCATCACACATACAAGAAACGGAACGACATGTTCAATTGCTAGCTAGCGTTTCCAAACGGGTTATACCGGAAAATGTAGAGGCTGTTATGGCGACGACATTAGAGAGCCGTGCAAAATTGCCCAGACTTGAAAGTAAAAAAGACTTGAAACAATAATTTTTTTTAGTTTCTTTTCTATAACTCACTTAAAATAATTTTTTCATTTACATATGTTCTGACTAAATAAATTTCTTAAGAGAAAAATAGATATTATTATAAATAAATAATAAATATTATTATAAATAAATAAGTAAAAGTAAAGAAAAAACATAGCCATTTAGCTAATTTTTTCATGTAAAGTGCAAAACCGGCGATTTTTTGAAATGTTTGTATGGTGAACCCCCAGGGAGGTTCCAGGGGGTGTGCCACTGGCGTCGGTGGGTCGGGCCTCCAAAGTTAGTGGGGGTCGGTCATATATTTGGACTCGATTGGAGCACTCTAAATGGGTCAAAGTGGGATTTTTCAAAATTTGCCCCTACCCAAAAGTTCGACCCAAATTGGGGGACACCAGAATTTAGAGGTATGGTTCCTTCGGCAAAGTTTCTTATTTTGATCCCTAGAATACGATTTTCACATAGCAATGAGCGATTTTTAAAATATATATATATATACGGTGTATTTCTGTCATGAAAAGCTCTCAGTGAAAACTCATCTGCTTTGCAGATGCCGTTCGGAGTCGGTATAAAACATGTAGGTCCCGTCCGGCCAATTTGTAGGGAAAATCAAGAGGAGCACGACGCAAATTGGAAGAGAAGCTCGGCCTTAGATCTCTTCGGAGGTTATCGCGCCTTACATTTATTTATATATACGAAGTGGTATGTGCAAGTTTTGGCGGGAAATGAGGATTCTTGGCGGGAATAATAATCCTCGAAAAATGAAAATTGCCTTAATTTTTCGTTTATGTGTATTTTTTTCGTGATGGGGTGTATTATATCTCATTTAATACTCACGGTTTCCGAAAAGGGGGAAACTACTTGCGGTTTTCTTGCGCTGGTGGCGTCGAAGGACCACTGTTTAGGGGGTTGGCAGGATAAAATTTACCTTCCTTTTGTTGGATTTGCGGAGGCGGCGGTGATGGCGATGATGTGGTGGTGATATGGTGAGGATGATGTTACAATGGAGTACGATGGCGGTAGATCCTGTTCAGGTCTGCCGGATGGTGAACACAGCTATCTTTTCGTATGCACAAAGCGCTTGTCTATATCTTTTGCACAAACTTGGCTGCCTTTGTATATGCACAAACAACTAAGAAGCGTTAATTTTAAAATAAAAAAAGCACCTGGGTTTTGTTTAAACTTTAGAGAACACTATTTTCCTTTTATATAAAGGGTTTATTATTTTAACTATAGAATTCACAAAATTTGAGTCACACTCGAGAGGGTAAAGAATTTCGAATTTAATAAAAAAAAGGAAATGTCAAAACACATCATATGTGTATGTGTATGTACACACCAACCCGATCTCTCAACTCACGGATGGGGTTGCCAGAGCGGCGAAGTGTGGACTGTTATAGTATAATAGATATAAGTATCGATATAATTCATGGATTTAACGCAATTCATGAGTCTTAAATATAATAGCTATACATCAAATAGTAATGTATAAAAAGGTTCAATGTACATATTTATATATATATGTAACTTAGTTACGGTAATTACAAATAAGGTACATGTTCAAACTCAATATAAAAAATTCAGGTAAAATTCAAGTTTTGCTTTTTAATTTGAATATGTTGATGCAGTTGGCTGTTGGTGCCTAGTCACTCAGCCAATCCTTCTCTGCATATCGATCCTGATGTCATAGTCAACTAAGAAATCCACTCCCAATATGACTTCATCAACGATCTCTGCCACAACGAATTTGTGTAGAACCATGACCTCCCCAATTAAGGCTTCACATACCACTTCTCCCTGGACTTGGTTATACTCGCCAGTAATCGTACGCAATCTTGCTCCAGGTAATGGCTTTACTCTCCTGTTGACCAAATTGGATCGGATTAAAGAATGAGATGCGCCAGTATCTACAGTCAGTACACGCTCCTTGCCATCCACATTTCCTTTGACGGTAAGACTGCTCGATTTCCTTCCAGTTTGCGAGATAGGTATCACACGACATTCAATAGGTGGGGCAAGTTCTCGATCTTTACATTTGATTCGCTCTTGCTTATCTCCTCCAGCTTTGCGTTTACGACCAGCCAAGTTGGAACTACCATGACCGGTGCTGCAATGACGTGCAATGTAACTTGGGTTACCGCACTTGAAACACTTCATAACTCCGACATTTTTTTGTTGTAATCCCTTCAGTGCTTCCAAAATTGTGTCTTCCTAATCTGGCCTTTCCACTTCCACGCGATGAGCTTTGTATGCGGGCTTACTCAAAATTGACGCTGTTTCCTGAGTCAGTGCATGGGATACCGTTTCAGAAAATGTTGGCTTTGGGTTCGCATATGCAGCTCGTTTCGTTTCGGCATCCCGTATTCCATTTATAAAGCTCTTAATTTTAACCCTCTCGGTGTATTCCACGGGTGCGTCTGCATTTGCGAGATGAGCCAATCTTTCAACATCCGACGCAAACTCCTGCAAAGTCTCATTCGCCTTTTGGTAACGATTTTGCAACTCAATTTGATATATCTGTTTCCTATTCTCGCTTCCGTAACGTCTCTCTAGAGCGCTCATCAATGTTTCATAGTTGTTCCGTTCGTAGTCTGGAATTGTCTGTAAGATTTCAGCTGCAGGCCCTTTCAATGCCACGAACAATGCAGCAACTTTATCTTCAGCATTCCAGTTGTTCACTGCTCACGTCTTCTCAAATTGAAGCTCGAATACCTCGAAAGGAACAGAGCTGTCAAAAGATGGAGTTTTTACCTTCGGATTGCTCGCTGGAACAGCTGGACTATTTAGTTGTATCTGTTGCATAATACCTTTCAACGCTTCTATCTTGGCATCAATTTTGTCCTCGAGTTGTAAAATTTTTGCATCCTGCTCTTGCAGTATCGCAAAGAGCTGCAATGATACCTGTTCCGAAATTTTTGTCGTCATTCCAGATATACGTGCCTCCTGCGCTTCCAGTTTAGATGACATATATGTCTTCTGTTTTTCCAATTGAGATGACATTTGCGACGCCATTTCTGAAATGCGTGCCTCCTGTGACTCCAGCTGAGATGCCATTGTCGATGTTTGTACAGATATTGTGCTCGTCACTGTCTGTGGTGTTTCGTTTTTTTCTTCCATTTTTGTTGTTGTTTTGTCGCTATCATAATGAAAGACATACTCCTCAGCATTGATTCCTTCAAATACCATAGCTACACTTAGTCGTTTTTGTAGCTGGGATTTATCGCCAAAAGTAGCCAATCCACGGACTTCCAACCCCTCCTTCAGTTGCTGGATCGTCAATTCACTCAACTTTGCCATGTCCAAGTTGTATTTCCAATCTTCGGAATTTATTCAACAATTCCTCTTCTGACACCAATTGTAACGAATTTAATGAAATTTCTCTTATTTGCAACCTACTGCTAACGTTCGAATCAGTTAACTGTTGAACAAATAACTTCACTTTTCAATAATGCAAAATGGCCTTTATTAGACTACTTTCAAAATAACACTTCTATTGCTCGACAGATAGCGTGCTTAATCAAAACTGATTCTCGCGCCTCTGCTGTTGTTGCCTTTTATACTGTCTGATTTCCTCGTTGCATACTTCTAAGCTGTTCCATTCCAGAACTTACTAGTTAGTTATCAGC
Source organism: Eurosta solidaginis (assembly GCF_040869045.1). Classification (NCBI taxonomy): domain Eukaryota; kingdom Metazoa; phylum Arthropoda; class Insecta; order Diptera; family Tephritidae; genus Eurosta; species Eurosta solidaginis. The sequence continues at coordinate 138,886,979 of NC_090319.1, forward strand.
TATAAAATCACCAGCTACAACTATGTTTATAGCTTCTCATATGCGGCGTGAGTAATACTTGCACAAATTATTGCCCTCTCTTGTGAGCACCTCAGATAAGATATATGCATGTGTTTGTGTGTCTCTTCTCCGCTCCATGTACGTACATATGTGTAGACATAATGATTGAATTATTGATGTGCATCGTCACTGCTTAGCATCGGCTTAGAGATGATAGTATCCCTTAGTGCTGCTAATATTCGTTACAATATAAATGTGATGGTTACTATTATTGTGATTATTACTATGATCATCAATAGTGCTATTATGATTATTAGAGCATTATTATTAAAACTAATAATAATATTACAGAAAATGAAATTAATGTAATTGTAATAATTATTAGGGCAATGATTGAAATTTATGAAACTTGTTCATATTGTGATTTACCAACAGATTTCTTCGTGCTACGCCTTCCTTTGTAGTTTTCGGTGATTTTACTCTTCGGTTGTGTTTGCAAAGATGTAGATGGGCATCTGTGGAGGGTTTTGTTGCGCTTTCGCTTCTCTCGTTGATTAACTTGTTTTCATAAAATGGTTTAAGCTCGCTTAGATGCGCTGTTCTCTTCTTGCCTTGAACCGTTTTGTCCAGTTCGACGATGACTGGCGTAATAAAATTCGTGATTCTATGGGGCCCGCTGAATTTTGGTGCTAGTTTGTCCGCAAAGTTGTCGGTTGCCTTAGACAGATGGTGTTCCTTTACCAAAACTCTGATTCCTATCGTCGGATTCCACTTCCTTCTCCGCAAATTATAATATCGTGCCTGTTTTGCCGATGCACGTTGCTGGTTTCTTCGTACCATTTGAAATATCTCCTTCATTTTCGCTACTTTTTCATTTGCCGTTGTTGTGGCGTCGCCTGTGCCAAGTGTTCGCTCGTCGTATATGGCGTTGGGAATCTGTGGCTTTCGTCCTTGTACCAAGAATGCCGGGTTGTACCCTGTTGCCTCGAACACTCTCGAATTTAGTGCTAACATTATCTCTGGTAATAACTCGTCCCAGTTGCGTTGTTCTTTTCCCGTGAATTGTGCTAACATCCGTTTGATGTTTCCGTTTGCCCTCTCCGTCCGTTGGGGTGTATAGGGTGCTGTTTATTGGTGCTTTACTCCATAGTCCTGAAGGAGTTTCTTGAATTGTCTGCTCGTGAACTGGGCGCCGTTGTCTGTAATAAGGACTTTCGGAACTCCAAATCGTGATAATATACGGTCTCTAAGTGCTTTGATGATGTTATCCGCAGTTGCCTAATGGTACGATCTCTACCCACTTGGTGAAACGATCTAGAAATACTAGAACCATGGTATTGTCGTACTTTGAACGTGGTAATGGTCCAAAGAAATGTGCGCACACCGTTGCCCACGGTTCTTCTGTTATTTGGGTTAGCATTTTCCACGCTGCTTGCTGTTGAGTAGGCTTGTAAATTTGACAGGTTGGTCATTGTTTTACATACCGTTTTATATCGCGAAACATCCCTGGCCAGTAGTACCTTGTGGCTGCTCGACCTATTGTCTTCCGGATACCCATGTGTCCGGCGCTTGGAATGTCGTGCACTTCCTGTAATACTTTACCGCGTTGTGGTTTCGCTACACATAGCTTCCACGGGATCGTGTCTTCATCATCGATCTGAACTGCTATGTGCCGATATAACTCACCGTTTTCAACTATGTAGTCTGGAAACTTCTCCGGGTTTCGTTTAACTTCCTCCTTCCTTTTTTCAAGCCATTTGCACGATGCTTCGTTTTCGTGTTCCAGTCTGTTGAGTTGTTCGTCTTGCGGCTGTCGTGACAGTGCATCGACTACTACGTTCAGCTTACCTTTCCTGTACTGTATATCGAACGAGTATTGTTGCAACTCCAACGCCCATCTCGCGATACGTCCCGAAGGACTTTCGATAGCGTTCAACCATTTCAATGATAAGTGGTCCGTGATTACCGTGAATTCGTAGCCCTCCAGATATGGTCGCATTTTGCGTATAGCCCATAAAATGGCTAAACACTCTTTCTCCGTGGGTGAATAATTAATTTCTTTGTTGAGGCGGCGGCTAGCGTACGCGATTACCCGCTCTCCGTCGTCTAGCTCCTATGTGAGGACTGCTCCTTGTCCAAAATCGCTCGCGTCTGTTTGTAATGTGAATCTTCGTGTAAAATCTGGGCACGCCAGTACTGGTGCTTCGGTGAGTGAATTCTTCAGTGTCTGAAATGCTGTTTCTTGTGTTTCGATCCATTTCCATCTGTTACCCTTCTTTAACATGGTTGTCAGCGGATGCGCTATTCTTGAAAACTCTGGTACGAATCGCCGGTACCAAGATTCTATATCTAAAAATCGTCTTAATTCTCTTACGTTTGCTGGTGCTTGCAGTTCCTTAATCGCTGCTATTTTATCTGGGTCCGTGTGTATACCCTTTTCGCTTACAACATGCCCCAGATACTTGAGTTGCTTCTTGAAAAATTCGCACTTTTCGGCGTTGATTCTTAAATTTGGTTTTCGTAGGCGTTTAAACACTTCCGTTAGATGCTTAATATGCTCCTTTAGCGTTGGCCTTGTAACTATGATGCCATCTAGGTATGCGAATGCGTTCGATTCTAATTCGGGGCCGTTTACTTGATCAAATGCCCGTTGAAATGTTGCGGGTGCTGAATGAAGGCCAAACGGCATCACGCGCCATTGAAACAGCCCGCGTCCAGGTACAGTAAATGCCGTATATTGCTTACTTCCTTCCTTCATAGGATCTGCTAGTAGCCGTTTTTCATATCCAGGCTACTTTTGTACTTCACGTTTCTTAGCCGGTCTAGTATGTGTTGGATCCGCGGTAGCGGGTATGCATCAGAGACTCAGCGTGCGTTGAGCTGGCGATAGTCTACACATAACCTCCACTTACCATTCTTCTTCTTTACGAGTACGATCGGTGCACTATGCGGGCTTCGCGATGGCTCGATGCACCCCTTCTCCAATAGATCGTTTATCTCCATATTAGTGGTTTCCTGCATCTTCGGATTCCGTGGGAAGTATATTTGTTTTATCGGCCGATCATCACGCAATATTATTTTATGTGCCGCGATATTGGAGGTACCAGTCATATTTTCCAAGCTAAGAATCTGTTCGTCTAGGAAATCCTTAACTCCTGTAGTGTTTTCAGACGGGCTTTGTTGGTCCGTAGTTAGTCCTTCCGTATCGTTTACATCGGACTCGCCTGCCTCAGTTATTGCCCTGCACATAACCGTGTCTTTGATTGCCTCTTCTGCTTGTAGCGTTACCGTGTGACCGCCGAAACTTAATGATGTGTTTTCCCTGGCAAGTATGTCCATGCCGATGACAACTTCTTCTATTAGCCCTGGAAGAACGAGTATTTCGCTGTTGCTCTTCTCTTTCTTAATCTCTACATCTGCCACTATTGCTTCCTTTATCGTGCTGGCTCTACCAACGCCCAATACCACTCGGCTTCGTACCTGTTTCAAAATCGGCTCACCTAATCTCCTCGAACATGTCTCACCCATACAACCTTTTGTCGCTCCTGTATCTACTCTTGCTGTTACTTTGCAGCCATTTATCTTTACGTCGAGCAAAATACGCCCTCCTGTTTGCTTCAAAATAGTAAGACCTCCCGAATTTGTACTGCTGGAGACCGCACTCCTAGGGTCTGGTCGAGTCTCCGGTCGTTTCCCGATGATGCGCGCCAACAACTTTTGGTGAGACTGTTGTGCCGACCACATTCCCAACAAAAGTCTCGACGTGCATTACGGCACGCATAGGCACGATGTCCGTTTTCACCACACCGAGTGCACGCGGTCCTGGGATTCGTATATGGTTGTATTGTTGGTCGGTTACTTCGCTGTGTATTGCCATTGCCAATCCTGCTACTTCGCTCTACATCTGGTAATTCTTGTATGAAAAAATGCCGGTCATCTGGACGCCTTGATGGAAGTGCTCTTTCGTGATATTTTCGAAGTCCTCTGCCAGACTCACCAAGCCTTCGAGCGTCTGAAATGCAGTTCGCTTTATATATAATTGATACTCACTGCGGAAATTTCGGTATATTCTGTGCAGTCTTTGTTCCTCGGTGAAGTTCGCGTGTCTCAAGGAGTTCTGTGGTTCCAAAAAGTAATCCCTGAACCACTCTCGTGGTCGTTGTGTTCGCTGACGTACCTCGTCTTTCAGCCTTTCGAACTATGATGCGCTCAAGAAGAAGCGTAAAAAGTCGTGTTTAAAACTGTTCCATTCATTCCAGTGACGATTATTGTTCCGCAGCCATACCAGGGCTCGGTCCTTGAATAATTCTTGTAGCGCTCGCGGTAGTGAATTAAGGTCCACTTCATATCCCTCCGCCAGCTCTTCTACTCTCTCGACGAAACTGAGTGGGTCACCTTTGCCATCGTACTTAATTCCCCATTTTCGTGCTCGGTTCATTACGTTGACGGTAGCCGGAGGTTGGGTAAGTTGTCCTGCAAATTGATATGACATATTAGGTATCGCAGGTATGCTTACGTTTTCAATGTTGTTGACCGGGGTCGCCGGTTGAATTCCGGAAGCGGTTCCACTGTTGCCTTGACCTTTTTGATTAGTGGTTAATGTTGTTTTGGAATGCTTTGTTTCCAACTCTGCGAGACGTGTTTCGTAAATCGGATTTTGGTTAACAAATTGGGCGAACTCCTTCCTCAACTCGTCGACGGTTCCGCTGTTGTTGAATCCAAACTCGGCCGCGTATGTCAAAAGATCTTCCTTCTTCAGGTAATAAATCCAATTTACCTTGACCATGTTGTTTTGTTATATGTTCCGGTGAAATAAAATATATGTCCCCTTATATGTATTAAAGGCCCTGCTCGGGCGCCAATTGTAGCGAACCCCGTTAGTCGGGTTTATAGCTGGGTTATAACTCAGCGAATGGGTTCGCCTATACAATAAAAGATGTTAGTTAAACGTTATAAAAAATGATGATTTATTTCAATCCTTCGGAAAATCTATATATATATATATATATATGTATATACGTATGTGATTATAATATGTTTAATCACCGAGTGTTTTACACGCCTCGGTGGTGTGCCTGGTATAAAAGGTGGAAAATGAATAGGGTGTTTGTGAGGTGTAAGCGTGAATGAGTGAATGAATCTTTATTTAAATATTGTTAGCTTATTTATACTAAATTATTCTAACCATATTTTTACATACATATTTACTTTAAATATACATACTTACATACCTACAACAAAGGTACATATTTGTGTTGAGTTGTGACGTCTGTGGGAAATGCAATGTCAGCAAAATTGCCTAAATGCAAATTTGGTTTAGTCGTGCGTACCTACATATTTGTGTTGAGTTGTGAAGTCTGTGGGAAATGCAATGTCAGCAAATTTGCCTAAATGCAAATTTGGTTTAGTCGTGCATTGTACACACATCTGCATTAAATCGTGTGAATTGCGCTGTCAGCGACAATTAGCAAATGCCCCTTTTGTGGTGATTAAAATTTAGACTCTTTTTGTTACAGAGTAGCACATTAACTGGTTTACTCATTTGGCATTGAAATTGTTGGCTGTTTACACTACACAGGTGAATATACGTAATCGGTGAGCGTTTTACACTACTCACCGTATCCCTAGTAAAATATGTAGTCGTCGAACGTTTTACGCGACTCGGCGGTATACCTATCATAAACAGCTGAAGTTCGACACCACCAGCTGCTCCGTAGTGGATGTTCAACACAGCCCACCATATACCTCACTTTACGACTTCTAAGCCAAGAGTCCCTTGTTCTTTGAATTTGCCACTCCTTTTATACGATTTTTGAGTCGGCTTCCGTTGCATTACAATAAAAGTTCTTATAACTAAGCTAAATATATGCATGTGTGTTCGCTGTCGTTTGACAATTCCATTTCTCCTTGTTCGCTTATACGTAAGTATGTATGTTTGTGCATAATTATGTGAGTTCTTACACTCTGCGATAAAAGTTTTCATCTCCCATATATAATTTAATATGTATTCTCATTATATATGTTTTAAAATGTATGTATGATTGTACAAAGTATATTTAATTCAAAATGTATATACATCTATGTATAAGTAAATTCATTTCATGCCATATATATATAAATTATTATAATTCAGTTTATAATCTTAATATGAAATTGTATTATCTACAATGAAAAATCAAAATTTGTGGAGGCCCCGAAAGCCTGTAATTTTGGGGTCTTCACAGTGTCTGAGAATTTTATGCTTGAAATCCGCCAGGATTCCTATAATTTGTGGAGTTTTTACACCAGACATAACCAAGCATACCAGCATACCAAGCAATGATTCCAATTAATGCAGAAGTGAGGAGTTTTTTGTGATCGTATGAACGGAAAACTGTTTGTTAGTTGCCCACCGGTAACTAGCTTCGAAAATCTCTTTGCAATTTGCACTATTTAATATATAACTGATTTTAGATAACCAAAAGCACAATACTATCAAAAAATAAAACTAGAGATTTTTTATTTCAAATCTCCACGCATACGAAGCGCAGGACACGAACGCAGTTCGCGCTGAACCGTTTCTTCCTGCAGCTCGCACTTCCTACACCTGCAGTTACTGACGAGACCAAACTTATAAGCAAGGGACGCCGGAAGGCAGTGTCTAGTTAACATGCCCATCGGGAGCCTTAAGTCTTCTCTCTTCACAGATATGCGCCAATATATATATTGACGTTTAGGCACGGGACCATATATTCCGTTTGCCCGATATTAGATGGCGCTATACTGCTATAGCATTATGGCCCGCACTCAAGGTGCTCCGAGGTTTTAAGCCCTTTTGCAGAGTTGCAAACGCGATGTGCGGGCGGGATGTGCAGAACCCCCTCAAGTTTTTCGGTATACGTATTTTTAAACGATTTTAACTTATATTGACTCTGTGTAGCGGCCGGCCGGTCCACCGACACGAATTTTGTAATTAAAATTTAAGTAACTTCCCGATAAGCTACACTTCAATCCTGGAGTATAGCGCAGAACCCGATGACAATGCAATAATAAGAAAAAAACTCCGATAGGTGGCGCATGGATCGAAATATTAAAAAAATCAATTTGTGGTCCGATTTGGCTCATATTTGGAACAAATATTACATTGAGTCCGGTAGAAGTGACATCAAAATACTTTGGAGTTCGAGGACTTAGATTGTAACAAATTGTCAGGAAGGAGTCCTTGTAATAAATTGTCACTAAATGAATTAAATAGAATGAGAAATAATAGGCAATTAAGACTAAAAACCTGAAAATAAAATAATTAAAAAACAAGTAAGGACGGGACTTTTCATGAATGGGGCTGAACAATAATCTTATCCCATTCGTAATATCCAAATATTCGGCTGTATAGATAGATAGATAATTAATTCAGGATCGCACTGCGACCATTGGTCTATTGTGCCCCAGCTACTTCACAGCACCTTATCCAAGCCGACATCTCTGATGAACACTAGCAGTTCGCCTGGCTTGAGGGATTTGATGTGAGAATGCTCTGGCTATGCTGAGCCCATAAACTTAGCCCTGCGTCTTGAGATCTCGTCACACTCCAGGAGGATATGGTCCGTCGTCTCTGCTGATCGATCCCAAAAGCGGCATGTGTTGTTCGATATAATACCCAGCTTTTGCAAGTGGCTGTTCAGTCTACAGTGTCCTGTAAGAATAGCTGTTAGGATTCTTACGTTGTCTTTCGAGAGACCTATTAATGCCCTATATCGTGTGGTGCTGTAACCCCCTAACAGTAACGTAGATTGTCTCAGGCCTGGCATATTGCGCCAGTGTTTTTCCCTCTTTTACCTTTCTTCTGGTTTCACAATGGGCCTATAAAGGCCTAAGTGTGCCGCTCCAATGTGGACGGCATCCACTTTAACCTAACCTAACCTAACCTTCCCTTTCTTTTACTAATAGATGCCCCCTAATTTCCTGCCGGCCTACTGGCAGGAACGGCTCGGGACCAATGGGACGTGTCATTGCTGCCTCTCTGGCCAGGCTGTCCGCCTGCTCATTACCCTCAACTCCCCTGGGGCCAGGAATCCAGGCCAACAGTAGTTCGTTGTGTGCTCCTAGTTGATTTAGCTTTTCAACGCACTCAAGAACCAGTGCTGATTTTATTTCAAACGCCGCCATTAGGGCGGCCTGACTGTCACTGAGTATGGTGATTGTTTCATTGGAGTATTCGCACTGAAGGTTCACGTCAGCGCACTGGCTTATGGCGAATACTTCCGGTTGAACAATGCTCGGGTATGCTCCCAGGGGTATTGATATCTTGGCTCTGGGTCCAACGACTCCAGATCCAATCCCCTCTGTCGCCTTCGAGCCATCGGTATACTTTACTATTCTATTTAACTGCTGAGTGCTCTCAATTCTTCTTTCCTTCCATGCAACCTTGTCTCCCAGTTCTACTTTATACCTTCTCTCATAAACTATTTGCCTGAGCATATCATCCCTCCGGAGTTGAGAGATTGGGATTTTCTCTCTCAATTCCTCCATGTTCCGGGACTTTATGACTTTACCATTGTCCGAGCCCTCCTTGACGATATTCAGGAGGGTTCGCTTGATTGACTGCTCTATCGCTATATGCAACGGGGTTAGATCGAGGATAGCTTCCAGCACTGTTGTACGGCATGTGCGCATAGCTCCCGTGATGAACACACATGCCAGTCGCTGAAGTTTTGACAGTGCTGCCTCGTCGTCGCCCGAGTTGTTCTCGATGCCCAGGCTATCAATCCTTATGTTATCATAGGTTTTACTATTATGGTATACATCCATCTTAGTACATGTGGGCTACAGCCCCATGCTTTGCCTTCTAGACGTTTGCATACCATGATGGACCTCGTGGCCCTATTTTTCATGTAGTCGAAGTGTTGTTTCCATAGGAACCTGGTGTCAAAAATGACCCCCAAGTATCTCGCAGCTGTTCCACATTCTAGTGCTACGCCATCTATTGTCATTGCTCTCAGGGCTGGTAGGACCCTTCTTCTGGTGAAGGGGATGGTGGTTGTCTTACATGTGTAATGTTCAATGCTCTTTGTATTGTCACAGAGCATACTCTCGAATTTACCCTTTGCAATTATGACGATGTCGTCAGCATATCCTTGGCATCTTATGCCACTGTTTGATATGCAGGAGTTCATATACTACTAGGTTCCACAGAAGGGATGACAGGACACCTCCTTGGGGGCACCCCCTCGTGGTATTAACCTTAACTGCACTGTTGCCTACATGCGCTTCAGCGATTTTTGTACGGAGTAGATTGTCAGTCCATCTCTGTATCGGCATCTGAATTCCTCTTTTCTACAATGCTATGTTTACGCTTTCGTGAGATGTGTTGTCAAAGGCACCCTCGATATCAAGGAAAGCGCAAAGCACTGTTTCCTCTGTTTCGAACGCCCTCTGTATTTCAGATGTTAATTGGTACAGAGCTGTGTTCTTGGACCTACCCGCTCTGTAGGCATGCTGGCTATGATGAAGGGGCTGTCGGGGTATCGGCTGTATAAGGTAAGAAATATATATTGAACAGATGTACATACCTAAGCGATTTTTAAGATAAATATAAAATAAAAAATAGGTAGGTACTTTGTGTGAGGATGTAAAGTTTCACGTTTTTTGTGGTTTGCATGGAAAAACTATGGTTACGGATCACTTACTTCAACAATATATGACGTAAGCGTAAGTATTTGATGAAATTTGAAGCTTCTAGCCGTAAAAAGGGGCAAAAATTACAGTTTATATGGGGTATATAATATATATCGGTGGTATCTCTATGATTTTTTCAGACAACAAGATATGCTATATACATAAGCATTTGGTGAAATTTGAAGCCTCTATCTCTTAAAATGGGGTAATAATCACGAAAAGTTTCTTATCTGAACAATCGGTTGTGGGGGATATATGCTATATATACGACCGATCTCATTCATTTTTTCACACAATAATATGTGCAATATACGAAAACATATGGTGATGTTTGAAGCTTCAGTATGATAAATTGAGGAAGATATGACAAAAATCCTCTTTTTTCTGAAATATCGGTTGTTTGGAGGATTATGCTATAGTGGTGCGATCCGGCCGGTCCCGACAAATGTCTAATCGGACACCTAAATACATCCGCTCACCAAATTTTATCAAGATATCTCAAAAATTGAGGGACTAGTTTGCACACAAACTGACAGACGGACAGACGGACATGGCTAAATCAACTCAGCTCTTCATCATCCCTACAAGAAACGCTGATTGTTTTACTAATACACTCACACTTGTAATTGACAATGCTGATCCTGCGATGACGTAAACATTGATACTCAAATTTATGTATGTTCCTTTGTTCGCTCACGCATGTCCGCATGTACCCAACGACAGCCTATAATCATGAAAAAAGACTCAAACTGGGAAATCTTCGGACACCTGGTACAGAACAAAATAACATACAGAAGATACCATTATGCATGTGAGACAGATAAATAATTCTCAACGGAATTTTATGTATGCGAGAACAGTTTATCCGATTTAATCATGTTCTCTCTACTGACTGTCATATGACAATCAAATGATTATCACGGTTGTTTTGTTATTTTTTAAATTCCGCCATTTTCAACCGACGAAAACCATATAAAAAATAAGTTTAAAAAATGAAAAAGAGAGCATTTCAAAGCTCCATGCTAATAGAAAAAAAAACGAAAATAATATTAAAAAATACCAAAAGCTGTCGGAATGTGTGGGGCGCACTCAAAAAATTGATACGCGAAAATAATAGTGGTAACTGGTGATTCATTTTTAAATGTGTTTCCGCATGAGGAAAGCGCTCTTCTTTTGTTTTGTTATTTTCTGAATTTAAATTGAACAATCTGAACTCGAATTCTTATAAAAATATTTATTTTAAACAAATAAGAAACACGTATGCTTTTATCACGTACAAAATTAAAAACGTAATGAATAAAGTAATGAATAAAGTAAGTGTATAAGAAGGAGACAAAAACTCACACGTACACAGTTGTTTACATCACATTTGCGCAAGTCCCCTTAAGTTTGTGATAGAAAGTTTGTATGAGGCGCTGATCGTTAGGTTGACATTGCTGACAATCAGATGATAGTCATATGATAGTCAGTATTCTTGTAGGGATGATTATTTCAGTATACTTAATGGTGGGTCTACCTATTTTCCTTTAAGAACTTACAATTTTGGGATTCATGGCGAAGTGAATATACCATTTCATTTTCATGAAAGGTATAGAAATTGTTTAAGTTAAACGGTTTTATTGAAAACAATACTTATATTAAGTAATAACGAGCCGGACCCGTCCGCATCTTGCGCAACCAATATAAAAGTTTCTTATCAAATATCAACAGAAATCAGCTGTTCTATCAATCAATTAAAACTTTCAGCTTACGCTGCCATCTGGCGTATGGTAGCAACTGCCGGTAATGCAGTGCAAATATTCACAATATTGCCGTAGTACAAAAAGATATCTTTGTGTGCTCACAATCGTTTGTTTTTAACAAATTATTTTAATAACATATAGCTAAACAACATAACATATAGGTCAACGAACTGGACTAAATTCCAGAAACAGGTAGAGACGAAACTGGGACAACCGAAAGAGGTTGCCAATGTGAAAGAACTGGAAGAGTTTAATGAATTCCTAACAAGAACGCTTATGACTGCGTATTACAAAGATTGCCCTCTAAGAAGATTCAGAGAAAAAGCAAAGCCGCCATGGTAGAGCAATGGGCTGAGCCTTCTAAGAAGACAGATAAAGGAAATGTTTAAGCTAGCAAAGACCGCGGATAGCGAAGGGTGTCGGGACGAGTACTGAGGATCTACAAGCGTGAAATTACCAGGGCGAAGATAAACTCATGGAACGTTTCTGTACGGACATAGAATGCTCCAGCGAAACAGCATGGTTGCAAAAGTCCTAGCAAGGGGAAACATAGTCCAGGGGCTAATAAAGAAAGAGAACGGGGAATGGTCACTTAATAGTAAGGGATCCCTTGAGGTGCTTCTCGACACACATTTCCCATCGGGAGACGGTTTAGAAGAGCCAGCAGACATCACTCACACTTCGATCACGGAGCTAGTAGTACCGGGTTTGGTGACCGATACCAAGATAGAATGGGCAGTGAAAACGTTTTCTAAGTTTAAATCGCCGGGCCCAGACGGTATATTCCCGGCCATGCTACAAGTTTCAAGTATGGAGGTCGTGGAATGGCTTAAAATAATATTCGATGGGTGCATAAGGCTGAATCATGTACTGCACTCTTGGAGAACTGCTCGTGTAGCTTTCCTACCAGAGGCGGGGAAAATTGGTCACGTGTATCCCAAAGAATATAGACCCATTAGCTTAACATCATTTCTGCTCAAAACCTTTGAGAGGCTGATAGATGTGTACATAAAGTCCAACGTGGATGAAAAGCCGCTCTCCACAACACAGCATGCGTACACTAAAGGCAAGTCGGTAGACACCGCATTGCATAGGGTGTTAATTAGCATAGAGAAATCCCTGGAATATAAGGAGTATGCTCTAGGCGTCTTCTTGGACATTGCAGGGGCTTTCAATAATGTTGCAAAATGGGCGATTATGGATGGTCTTAATTACATTAGAGTGCATCCTGTCTTAATCAGATGGATCGGCTGCATGTTAAATTGCAGAAAGATTACATCACAGTGGGGATTGTACGAGGCCACGAAATCAGTGGACAGGGGCACGCCGCAGGGAGGGGTGCTAACACCTCTGCTGTGGACGCTGGTCATCAACCAACTGCTCAGGCAATTCGATCCGTAAAACTTACGGCTTACGCAGATGACGTTGCAATTGCCATAAGTCGAAAGTGCCTTCCAACGATTAGTTCTTTGATGGGTCGGGCGCTTCGTGATATTCATACCTGGGCATCTAATGTCGGGTTGAAAGTCAAAGCGGAGAAGACGGATATGGTCTTGTTTACAAAGAGGTACAAGGTCCCAAATTGGACCAGGCCTAAGTTAGGAGGGGTGACCTTACAGAAGAAACCTTGGACAAAATATCTAGGAATCATCCTAGACAGTAAGCTGTCATGTAAGCTCAACGTGCAGGAGAGGGTCAAGAAGGCCTTAACGGCACTCTATGCTTGTAAAAGAATGCTGGGGTGTACGTGGGGCCTATCGCCCTCTCTTTCTCATTGAGTTTTTACAGCGATTGTAAGCCCTATTCTATACTATAGAGTTCTTGTTTGGTGGAAAGCCACACAAAAAACAATATACCTCAAAAAATTAGAGGGGGTATGCCGACTATCGATGCTTAGCATTACGGGAGCCCAGAAAACAACCCCGACCTGGTAGCAAAGAACAAAGCATTAACGACCGCAACCAGGCTCGGTGCTTCGGGGCAGCTTGAGCGCGCAAAAGGCGTGGGTTCAAGCGCGGGGCTGTAAAGTGTCGAAGATTGTGTGTAGGTCTTACAACAGTTGCTTCTATCATTAAAAAGAGAGGACTGTAGACTCATGACGGGTATTCTGACTGGACACTGCCTTCTGGCGTCACATGCCTTTAAATTAGGCTTGGTCAGTGATAGCAGATGTAGGAAGTGCGGGTTGGAGGAGGAAATGATCGAGCACGTTCTGTGCTCGTGCCCTGCACTTGCCAGGCTAAGACTCCAGCTATTAGGAGTGATACAGCTGTCAGATCTAGAAGCAGCAAGTGGCTTAAGTCCTAGGAAGCTTCTAGTATTTGCCAAGAGGACGGAGTTATTTTATAACATAGGTCCTGGTTTTTGATAGGGTTTTTTCAGTTTGGTCGTTAAAAACAAACTTCTGGTAACACTACGGACTCAATCTGTCTATGTGAGGTCCCATGGACGGGCCAGTTCAACCTAACCTAGCTACACAAAAGCACTACGACCAAAATTGCCCAATGTTCGCTAATAACACGAATCTCCTTCTTAACAACCAAAACTTTATTTATAGATTTGGATTCCAAATAAGAGCAAAAAAGGGACCCGTACATAAAAAGAGCAATTAGAAATAATATATATGATAATACTAAAAGCTAGAAAATAATTAGGTAGGTCCTAGGTATTAGTCATCACACTCCTCATCAATCTAATCAGACAATTAAATAAAAGCGTTGGGAGCGTGAAATTTCTAAAAATGTGGGGCGTAGCATAACCTGATTAAGGTTGTTCTTACTTATGACTATCAATAGAAATTTGACGCGTCCAACGCTTTAATTGTCTGATCAACGCCCAAGATTGATGAGGAGTGTGATGACTAATACCTAGGACCTACCTAATTAATTTCTAGCTTTTAGTATTATTATTACTTAGTGTAAGTATTGTTTTCAATAAAACCGTTTCACTTAAAAAATTTTGTAATTTATTTAATAATTTGGGAAACATTTTTAAAAACGTGCCATCAGGACGGACAAGGCGACAGCGGTTTCAATTATACCTTGTAAATCTCTTCAAAGCCTTTTCTCCCGGAAGTGGGACTCGAACCCTCTTACCAACATGCATAACTTCAACAAATAATTACATACGAAGTATGTCATGGGTAAAAGAATAATATATGCAAAAGAAGGCAATTGGGAAAAACTTTACAACAACTAAGGCATGACGTAGGAGTGCGTGTTCGAATCCCACTCCCGGGAGAAAAGGCTTTGAAGAGATTTACAAGGTATAATCGAAACAGCTGTCGCCTTGCCCGTCCTGATGTCACCTTGTTTAAAATTTTTCCCAAATTATTAAATAAATTATAAAATTAAAAATTGCTTGAAATAAATGTTTTCATACATTTAAAGCAAAACGGGCAATCCCCGATTACCTCATAAAAACATAAAAAAAATTGTTTAATTATTTTATTTTGTGTGACTATCCACCAAACAGGAACTCCATAGTAAAGTATTAGTTTCACAATTGCCGTAAATACCCAATGAGAGAGTTTGGGTGATAGACCCTACGTTCATTCTAGCATCCTCTTGCATACATAGAGTGCCGCGGAGGCTTTCTTCGCTTCCTCCTCCACATGGAGTTTCCACGACAACTTACTATCTAGTATAACTCCTAGATACTTTGTGCTATATTTTTCTTGTAGGGTTACCACTCCCAGCTTAGGCTTAGTCCAATTAGGGACCTTATACTTCCTAGTAAATAATACTAGATCGGTATTTTCAGCGTTCGCGGTTAACCCGACTCCAGATGGACCAGGCATGCAACATTTAGATGTTGTTTGACACGTATGCAAAGAATTAAATTTGCATACATTCTAGTTCTCATGTAATTAAACTTTTTCAGGTAACGGTCGCGACGCCAATTTGTTTAAATTTTACATATATACTGTGGGCCCTACATTCTTCTAAAGACCTTGAGGTTTGTTTCGAAATATTTTAAAAGTATGCCAAAGTCTTTGCAACTACGATAATGATTTTAAAGATTTTCAAACTATCTTGTTATCAAATTTGAGCTGAACCTACTTACGTCTTCATCACAGTATCCAAATGTAAATAATTTTTTTTATTATAATTAAGTAGCCTTACTTGAATGCATGGAGGGTGGGGCCGTATGTAGAAGTCCACGAAAGTGGGGAAAGCTTCTGACCGCCATTCACCTGGGAATGGCCAGAGCGCCTCTTTTACATGCGGTTCAAGCAGCTCACTACTGCCGGTCGCTTGCGGCCAAGTATCCTCTGGGTAGCCGCTAAACGACCGTTTAGCGGTGAGATAATGTGAGAAGGCGACAACCTGGCTAGGCCACTCTGACATAATCGGTTTAAGGGCTAGCCGGGGGAGATCTCATCGGCAGCGTCTGTACACTTCTAGGTGCGGCTGCTAGCGGGCGTCTGTCTTCGAGCAAGCGGCTCGCTATATAAACGTGTCAAGTAATATTTTCACGCCCGCTGAGCGGGTTGTGCGCTGGGCTTGGGACCCGCCACGTAAAACCATTCTCCAATGAAATATAACAACAAGCCTCGGATAAATACACTCTATATTGATGACGACCATGGCAAACGTTTGAAGGACAATGAATTGAGGGCATGCACCTGGAACGTCCGCTCCCTGAATGGGATTAGTGCAGATGCCCGGCTGGTTGATGTCCTCGTCATAGCAAAATCTGACATCACCGCCATCCAAGAAATGCGTTGGACGAAGCAAGGAAGAAAGAAGATCAAAAATTGTGACATATATTGGAGTGGCCATACGAGTAAGCGCATTTTCGGCGTCGGATTCGTGGTAGGAGAGAGACTTTGTCGCCAAGTTCTGGCGTTCACACCTGTGGACGAACGTCTCGCCGCCATCCGAATAAAAGCAAAATTTTTTAATATATCATTCATCTGCGCCCATGCGCCGACAGAGGAGAAAGACGATGAGGTGAAAGACACTTTTTATGACGGACGGCATGCCTCCAGTATTTTAGATGTGCGCACGATCCGAGGACCTAACATCGACTCAGACCATTATCTCGTTGCAGCCAAAATACGCACCCGCCTCAACGCGGCTAAGACCAAGGAACAAAAAACACAAGGGAAGCTAGACGTCGAAAAGCTTCAATCACAACAGACTGCCAATGATTTCGCAACTCGACTCTCACACCTGCTCTCTGAGAGCACAACTCATCCTGAAGGAAAACAGGAGCAGTGTGAGCATACTTCCAAAGCACTTCGTGCTGCCGCCGAGGAAAAAAATGGTTACCGGCGACCACGAAAAAACAACTGGTAAGATGAAGAATGCCGCGTTGCAACTGAAAGAAAAGACGCTGCCTACAGGGCGCCCATGCGCCGACAGAGGAGAAAGACGATGAGGTGAAAGACACTTTTTATGACGGACGGCATGCCTCCAGTGTTTTAGATGTGCGCACGATCCGAGGACCTAACATCGACTCGGACCATTATCTCGTTGCAGCCAAAATACGCACCCGCCTCAACGCGGCTAAAACCAAGGAACAAAAAACACAAGGGAAGCTAGACGTCGAAAAGCTTCAATCACAACAGACTGCCAACGATTTCGCAACTCGACTCTCACACCTGCTCTCTGAGAGCACAACTCATCCTCAAAAGACGCTGCCTACAGGGCTACGTTAAGAGCGAGCGAGACAAGAGGAGTGTGTGAACGCTATCGTGAGTTGAAAAGGAAGGGAGACGCCTTTTCAGGAAGAAAAAAGCAGAAAGGCGTGAGTGCCAGGAGCTTGAGCTGCTAGCCACCAGGAATAACGCCCGAAGATTTTACCAAAAGGTTTTAAGACCGGGGCAAACTCCTGTAGGAACGAAAATGGCGACCTTGTAACTGATGTCCAGAGAGTGTTTAGATTATGGAGGGAACACTTCTCTGTTCTCCTAAATGGAGGCAGCAATTCAGCGCGCGGAGATGAAGAACCCGATCCCGCAATCGATGATGATGGAATATATGTCCCCCGCCCGATTATGACGAAGTTAGAAACAACAAGGCCGTGGGCGCTGATGGATTGCCTGCGGAGCTATTCAAGTACGGCATGCAGCAGCTTCTTAGCAAAATATGGGCGGAAGAGTGCATGCCCGACGGTTGAAATCTAAGTGTTCTTTGCCCAGTCCACAAGAAGGGGGATACTGCAAAATGCACCAACTATCGTGGAATCAGCCTTCTCAATATCGTATATAAGGTCCTTTCAAGTGTATTGTGCGAAAGATAGAAGCCCGCCGTGAACCGGCTGATTGGACCTTATCAGTGCGGCTTCAGACCTGGTAAATCTACCATCGACCAGATTTTCACAATGCGGCAAATCTTGAAAAAAACCCGTGAAAAAAGAATCGACACACATTACCTCTTCGTCGACTTTAAAGCCGCCTTCGACAGCACGAAAAGGAGCTGCCTATATGCCGCTATGTCTAAATTTGGTTTCCCCGCAAAACTTATACGGCTGTGCAAAATGACGTTGAGCAACACCATCAGCTCAGTCAGAATTGGGAAGGACCTCTCCGAGCCGTTCGAAACTAAACGAGGTTTCAGACAGGGTGACCCCCTATCGTGCGATTTCTTTAATTTGATGCTGAAGAAAATTATACTATCTGCAGAACTTAACCGCACTGGAACAATATACTATAAAAGCGTGCAATTACTGGCATATGCTGATGACATTGATATCATCGGCCTAAACACCCGCGCTGTTAGCTCTGCTTACTCCAAACTGGAAAAAGAAGCGGTAAAGATGGGTTTGATGGTGAATGACGACAAAACGAAGTACCTCGAGCAAAGAGTCAGCGCATATGCGCCTTGGCAACCACGCTACTGTTGGCAGCCATAATTTCGAAATAGTAAAGACTTCGTTTATTTGGTTACCAGCATCAACACTAGCAACAACATCAGCACCGAAATCCAGCGAAGAATCAATCTTGCCAATAAATGCTACTTTGGACTAGGTAGGCAATTGAAAAGTAAAGTCCTCTCTCGGCGAACGAAAATCATACTCTACAAGTCACTTATCGTACCCGTCTTGCTATATGGGGCAGAAGCATGGACCATGACAACAGCAGATGAAGCGGCTTTGGGAGTGTTCGAGAGAAAAGTTCTTCGAAAGATTTATGGACCTCTACGCGTTGGCGATGGCGAGTACCAAAGAAGATTTAATGATGAGCTGTGCGAGCTATACGCAGACATCAACATAGTCCAGCGAATTAGAACGCAGCGGCTGCGCTGGCTGAGCCATGTTATGCGAATGAAAGATGATGCTCCGGTCAAGAAAGTGTTTCTATCGGAACCCGCCTATGGAAGCAGAGGTAGAGGGCGCCCCCACTCCGTTGGAAGGACCAGGTGGAAAACGGTTTAAACTCCCTTGGTGTGACCAATTGGCGCCGGTTGGCGGAGCGAAGGAGCGACTGGCGCGCCTTGTTGGACGGCCATAACCGTTTAGACGGTTAAGCGCCAATTAAGCAATTAAGTAAGTACTTGAACGCATGTAGCGTTTCTGGATAGTGCAATATGGAATTTGTCTATTAGCTCAGTGATCTGATTTAGTGGAAACTCCCATATATAAATGTGTGATTTAATTTGATGAACGTGATTGAAAGAACTGAGTAGATTTTTCTCAAAAGAATTCAGGGTTTCAAAATGCTGAACTAATTTTCAGTATTACAAAATTGCTTCAATTTAAATTTGGAAAATATTGCAGCAACAGAAAAAAGCAAATCAAACAAATTTTTTTTTTTTTTTCATTTTACTGCAGATGTAACTTGAATGGATGCGAGCTATCGTCGTAAGCAGAAAAAAAAAACTTTAATATTTTACTGTGCTTTGAAGCTATAAGTATTTCATGATCAACTATTTTTAAGTAAACAATTTTCAGTTTTTTAACAGCCGAAATTCTGGTTTCGAATTACTTGCTGAAAATAAGTAAAAGTAAATTTTTTTTTACTATTTCAGCAGAAATATTTGATTTTCAAAGAGACATACAAATTGTACGATGTATTGATCGTAATAGCCTTCATCTACGAGTAGTGTAATATGTGAACACAAAAGGGTTTAGTTCAAACGCTGATTTAAAACGAGATTGACTTTATTTTACAATTGTCTATTCAATACATACGTATCTGTTCAATACATACGTAATTACACTAACACTAATACACTACATTCTTAACATTTACATACTGAGTCAGCATATTAGTTCGATCTATTTTTACAAATTGTAACTGTGAATATTTTGACAGGCATATTGTAACTAGATCGGGTCTTGCCGTCGGCACTAGTGAGTGATGTTGAACTCCCGCTGTGTGGGGTAAATGAAATGTATTTGGGTCAACATAGTAATGTACATACAATATGGGTGGTCTGTATAGACAGTATTAGGGTATTAGAATAGGATGAATAATAGTGCAAACATATTGACATAAATTGGTATCATGCATAATACCACAGTAGGTATTCCTTGTTTTTATGTTGTTTTAACACCCGACACACATATATACGCATGCTTCTACTGAAGAAAAAAGACAAATACGTAAGTACAAAAACTGCACCTCCACCGGTAGCTTGGTATATGTACTGGAGTCATTCGGGGCTTTTTCCGGGACAAAAGCATGGCATTTCAATGTAGCACAGTATTAGGGTATTAGAATAGGATGAATAATAGTGCAAACATATTGACATAAATTGGTATCATGCATAATACCACAGTAGGTATTCCTTGTTTTTATGTTGTTTTAACACCCGACACACATATATACGCATGCTTCTACTGAAGAAAAAAGACAAATACGTAAGTACAAAAACTGCACCTCCACCGGTAGCTTGGTATATGTACTGGAGTCATTCGGGGCTTTTTCCGGGACAAAAGCATGGCATTTCAATGTAGCATGGCTCAATTTCTCGCGGATCGTTCAAAATGTGTCATCCAATGAGTAGCTCCTTGTGGAGAGACTGTCCTTCATTCGGTCCTAGAGCCTAGCACTGCCGCGTCTACCGAAGAAATGGATATTTATAAAACGGGCACATATATGTCACATGCAAAACGCGATGTTTTAGGCTAACCCCTAATACTTGTTGTCGACGGGATTTCTTTAAAACATGTATGGCTCCCTTCTGTTCACAAGCAAGAGCGATTCACGCCGCGTTTAAGCGCACCTCCGCTCCTTCCTCATCTATTAGCACCAAAGCTGGTCTGAAGGCTTTGGGGAGTGCTATCGAAGTTGATGGTCCTTTGCTGGATATAGATCCGGTACGTTCCGGTAACAAAGCACTATTAAGGTACTAGCCTGATCATATCGGGAACGATTAATATGACCACATTAAATCTTCTAGGCCATTCCGCCCACGCCATGGTTCCATGAGGAATTTAGGGTCGCCAGAGCTTCGCCCGTTAAATATATGTATGATACAATCTTATTTGTAACAGGATTACCTACTACACCGAAGGAACTGGGTTATAGTACCTAGAAAATCAACATCAACATCGCCCCTTAGCAGTGGGCTCGCAAATACTCAGAGTGTATTTCTGCTATGAAAAGCTTTTCAGCGAAAATACTGCTTCCTCACAGATGCCGTGCGGAATGGGTTTAAACAACGCAGATTGAAAGAGAAGCTCGGCCTAAATCGCCTCGAATGTATATCGTGCCTTATGTTGATTTTTTTAATTTTTTTAAGGGACATTGTGTCAGGGTCGTCAGAATAAGTGCAATAGTATACATGGGGCAATAAGCCGTTGCCACGCCAGTTTTTCAAAATTGTAAAATACGTAATTTGTCATAATCACGAGGATATCCCCCTAATTTTTAAGATTACAGCTCTTCGTAAGTTTCAGAGATATCTTATATGTATATGTTTGTATTTTTATAAAGAAAGTGGACTTAGTTGTCTGCCGATTGTATTTTTTTTTTTTTTGAGCACTTCCTCCTTGATTAGGAATATCTGAAGATATTGCTCCCGACTTGAAGGCAATAGCTCTATTAGGATATATTTGATATACATATAAAAACTCTGCGTGGCTATAAACCGATTAGGGCCACTTCTTGTAGGAACCTTACTCGTGTCCGAAAGTAGCAGCATGACAAATTTCATTACAAAAACTAGCAACAAACGAGAATTTTGTGTGGCTATCAGACCAGCTTTGGTGCTAATAGATGCTAAAGGAACGGGGGTGCGCTTAAACGCGGCGTGAATCACTCTTGGTTGTGAACAGAAAGGAGCCATACATGTTTTAAAGAAATCGCGTCGACAACAAGTATTAGGGGTTAGCCTAAAACATCGCGTTTTGCATGTGACATATATGTGCCCGTTTGTAAATATGTATTTCTTCGATGGATGTGGCAGTGCTAGGCTCTAGGACCGAATGAAGGACAGTCTCTCCACTCATTGGATGACAAATTTTGGACCATCCATGTTACATTGAAATGCCATGCTTTGGTCCCGGAAAAAGCCCCGAATGAATCCAGTATATATACCAAGCTACCGGTGGAGGTGCAGATTTTGTACGTACGTATTTGTCTTTTTTTCAGTAGAAGCATGCGTATATATGTGTGTCGGGTGTTAAAACAACATAAAAACAAGAAATACCTACTCGTAGATGAGGGCTATTACGATCAATGCATCGTACAATTTGTATGTCAATTTGTATGTCCGTTTGAAAATCAAATATTTCTGCTGAAATAGTAAAACAAAAATTTACTTTTACTTATTTTCAGCAAGTAATTCGAAATTTCGGCTGTTAAAAAACTGAAAAATGTTTACTTAAAAATAGTTGATCATAAAATACTTATAGCTTCAAAGCATAGTAAAATATTCATGTTCTTTTTTCTGCTGACGACGACAGCTCGCATCCATTCAAGTAATATCTGAAGTAAAATGAAAAAAAAAAAAATGTGTTTGCTTTGCTTTTTTCTGTTGCTGAAATATTTTTCAAATGCAAATGTAAGCTGTATACAAAAATTCCAAACCGACAAAAAACTCATTGCTGGTAAAGTCCATGATGTAATAACGACAAGGTGGTCTATGTAGTGACAGCTCATTTTGAAAACTTCCATACAATACGAATAATGAGAGAAAGGGGGAAGAATAGAAGAGGCCGTTTTGTGAAATAGTATTAAATAAAGTACTTTTTTGTATCAATGCACTAAATCCACAAATGGTGACGAAATTGGGTGTTTATTTAAATTGTTTAAAAAGATATTACTCATATTAATATACGCTAGTCAAGACAGAGCAAAGCAGGTATAGAGTAGTGGTGTTGGCCTTTTATACCGAGAGTGATAATTTTTTTTTTTTTTGAAAGAGACTGTCCTAGAAAATAGCTTTACAAGCCCTTCGAGTAAATTTCTGCCATAATAGATACGGATTCTGAATGCGGATCTTCAATCCTGAATTAAGAGGACCACACTATCTCCGCAAAGCTGCAGCCTATGAGATAATAAGTGATAATACTTATCTGTTATTATATTTGATATAATTAGCTAGGTTTAGATAAAGCAGCTACCCTGCTGAAATTACTTTCGCTACCTCGGGCGTTTTTAAGAGTAGGAGAGCTCGTTTTTTATGTAGATGCTGGGGGAGGAAAAAGGTTCGATAGAAATGTGGATCGGTAGCCAGTTAACACAGTTGGCTAAGCATGTGCTGACGATTGAATTTCCAGTGCGCCCTTATAGTTTTGATGAGAGGTAGGGCTGGTGATTGATATGAAATACCCGGGTATTCAGGTAGCGGGAATCCGGTTACCCAGACATTACCCGAGTATCCGAAAATCCCTATGCCCGATGATCACACCAAATATGTGAGCAATGTGGTGTTGAAAAATTGTTTAAGGGCTTTTTCATGAGCGGACATGAGTTACTGCAGAGTTCAAACAAACGTCAAATAATACCCGGCTATCCTATTATGCGGTTACCAGGCATTAACCAAATTATTCGGGCGGCTGGCTCCAGTAACAACGTGAGAGATTGCCGTGTCAGGCATTGTTGTTTTGACGAGAACATCGAATCGTGTGACTGCTGTATTTTTTGGGGCACATTTTACAACCAGATCCGAGATTCACTTCTCAGCACCGCAGAGGTGAGATAATATGCAGGGCTAAAAATTACAGAAGGATGAAGTAACAAAAAATGCACACAATTATGAAGCTTCCTAAACGCCATTCACCATAAAATCGCCTACGGGTATACTGACTATCAGTATAGTGATGTGCTTAAGGCTAAAGCCAGGAGGGATCACTCGGTCCTAGTTTGTTTGAAGTTGAAGGTTTTCTGATGAACAACTGCTTTACAATGTGTAATCAAACACTATTGCCTGCACACCAAGATATGCGTTGGAATTAGCACTTGCCATATAAAACAACACACACAAGAAAACAAAACATCCACAAAGGGATGCGATAGAAATATGGTTAACTCTAGAAAAGCTTTGATTTGATGGCGGATCTGGGGTATTTCAATACATCACATTGTAATGCACATACGAGCGCCACCTCTGCCATAATATAAAAGTGATGTTTGCCGACTTTGGCAAGGGTTAACAAGAGTGTAGCTGGTCCAAATGAAAGTATAGCCTCTAGCACGCTATATCACCCAATAAAGCCTAATCAATTTTCCCAACTCCCGAAACATTGGCAAAGTCATTACATATCCTGTCTTTCGATCCAACCACGTCGACCATGTTGCGACGGGTGGAAGAAATGCTTTTGGACCACACTCGGAGCGGCAAAAATCAGGAAAAAAGTACCTGGAAAGGATAAAAGAATTTAGATGTACATTATGATTATTATTTTAAACAAATTACCTTCATTTTGTGTGGATAATATTAAAATTTCTCTAATTTTGTTAAATAAACAAAATTATTTTTATGAAAATTGTCATCAATTTGAATGAAAGAAAAGTCAACACAAAACAGAGTTGGAGAAAAAAGTGATGTCGTTGCATACTTTTCCAGGAAAATTAATTTGTATGGTTTTTTCTACAATCTTTCTTCTGAATGAAAAAGTACTTTAGCAAAGAGGCAAATTGAGTTTCAGAGTGGGAGTTCAAGATGGCGGATTAGAAAGAGAAGCTGCCAACGTCAGTCACCTTGTAATTGCATCATGGGTAAAGTCAAAATTTTTTAAATTTTACTATTTTTCAGTAAGCAATTCAAACCCTGAAAGAATTGCACCAAAATTTATGCGGCGTTAAGCCACCACTTTTAATAGAAAAATACTTTAATGAAAACTAAATGATGTAAATCAATAAAACATATCAATATGAGTGCTGATATAATTATTAGAAGCATTACATTATAAACTTTTTAGTATCCAGTAAAAGTTTCTAAAATTAGTGGGAGCTTTTTTTAAATGTGTATGACACACAATCATTTTTTTATTTTTATCACACCGAAGATCCTAGGAACAAGTTTTTTCAATAAGAAAGAAGTTTTTCTAAGCGGGGTCGATCCTCGACAGTGATTTGGTAAACACTCCGGGTATATGTATTTCTGCCATGAAAAGCCTCTCAGTGAAAACTTACCTGCTTTGCGGATGCCGTTCGGAGTTGGCGTAAAACATGTAGGTCCCATCTCGCCAAGTTGTAGGAAACGGAGCACGACGCAGATTGGAAGGTAAACTCGGATAAAATTCTCTTCGGAGGTATATCGCGCCTTGCATTTATATTTTATTTATATATACCCATTTACATGATTTTTTTCCTATTGATTAAAAAAATAATGAAAAAACAATCACGATTTCTTACTATTGTTGCAAAAAATAAAAAAATACTCAAAAGTAATAATAAAGTACTTTCTGATTAATTTTCATTACTTACATTTTTTCTGGTTATTTTTCCACTTTGTTGGAAATATTATCATTTATTGCATTCAGATAATTTCTACATACAAGCACATTAGGGAATGCTATAGTAAATGTTAAGTGCTTATCTATCTAGTCATACAGGGCAGATGCAACATGTAGTGCGAGTGGTACGGTAAATATGATATTGTAACGATTTTAGTGAAATTGCGCTTATTCCAAATCTTCTGCTAACGTTCGAATCGCTAAAATGTTGAATAGATAACTCCAATATTTAATAATGCAAAAATAGTCCTTATTAGACTACTTTGAAAGTACTTCACAACCAATAGCGTGCTTAAATCAAACTGATTACACTCAGCTTGTGCTGCTTTTATACTCTCTGTTTTCTCATTCATCCGTTTCTCCTAAGGTCTAGTAACTTGGCGAACTGCACGCTTGGATACGCAGCCGTATATGTATATTAGGCCGGGTCGATTTGTGGGGAGGCAAAAAAATCGCTCTGTGAAAATAATATTCTAGGGATCAAAATAAGAAACTTTGCCGAAGGAACCATACCTCTAAAACGAATTCTGATGTCCCCCCTTTGGGTCGAACTTGCAAATTTTGAAAAATCCCACTTTGAAATGCCTATGTTTTTTCTTTTAGGAGTTTATTTTTCTCTTTAAAAATTGATTTAGTCAGAACATATGTAAATAAAAAAATGAATTTAACTTAGTAATAGAAAAGAAATAAAAAAAAATTATTAGAAATTAGCATTTTTACAACCCCCTTTTAAAACCAAGGCATCACTGTGATGCATTTGCATATCGTAAACATAGTTGTGAGGGTTTTTTATTCAACCGTTTTAAAAAATGAAGGTATCACTGTGACACAATTCCAAATCGTAAAATTGCTTGTGCTGTTTTTTTTAAGCCACCACAAGACACAACAGGTAGAATTGAAATTGCCCCTACCCAAAAGTTCGACCCAAAGGGGGGGACATCAGAATTCGTTTTAGAGATATTGTTCCTTCGGCAAAGTTTTTTATTTTGATCCCTAGAATACGATTTTCATAGAGCAATGAGCGATTTTTAAATCGACCCGCCCTAATGTACATGTATATTTGTAGTTTATAGTCTCTCGCATAGCCATAATATGTGAGTACTACTTCGGCCGATGATGACATGCGTTTGTGAGTATCTCTCTGCTGCCTTGTATGTATGTGTGACATGATGATTAACGTGTTTATGTAGCTTGCTTTAAGATTGTTGTTGTGCATTTACTTAGCGATGTGAAATTCGCCACACTGCCCTCCACCTAAGTCGGATCGTCCCGATCAGACAAATTTCCTGATCTAAATGCTGCCAGCCTTTCCAAATGGACCACTTTCATTTTGGTTCGTGGTTTACCAAGGGTTTGTATGCTGTAAACTACATCGTTGATCCGTTTTCCAACTTTGTATGGGCCTTCCCAATTGCACTGTAATTTCGGGGACAAACCTTTTTTTCGTTGTGGGTTGTATAACAGCACCAAATCTCCTTCCTGAAAACCTTCCGAATTAATTGCTTTATCGGTCCTGGCTTTCATCTTGTCACTCATATTTTTGTTCGTTGCCTTACAAAATCGTGGATTTCCCTCATCTCTTCTTCCTAGACGCCAGTGGATTTCTTGGCATTTCTCTCCGCATCGGCATCTATCCCAAACTCCAAATCAGCTGGCAGTCGAAGGTCATTGCCAAAAACTGGTTTTGCGGCGGTTTGTCCCGTTGTATCATGCACTACCGATCGGTAAGCCATCAAGAATAATGGTATGCGTGTATCCCACTCTTTATGGAACTTGTCCACTACTTTCCTTAAGTGCTCCTCCAATGTTCTATTGAATCATTCCACCATACCATCGGACTGAGGATGCAATGCATTTGTCCGAGTTTTTCGAATGCCCAATTTCTTAAACATTTTTTGAAACACCGCTGATTCAAAATTTCTCCCTTGGTCAGAATGTAACTCCATTGGTACACCATACCTTTCAACCCAATTGTTTATGAACACTTCTGCTACTGCTTGCGCTTCTTGATTTGGGAGTGGGTATACCTCTGGCCATTTGCTGAAATCCATAACCACCAGTACATATTCGTTCCCCAGTTGCTAGTAGGAAATGGATCTGCGACATCCAAAGCGATCCTTTCAAATGGCGCACCTGAGTTATATTGCTTCATCTGGCCATGATTTCGGGTTTTGGGCCCTTTTGCTCTGCTGTAAACCTCGCAGTTCGCAATCCACTCAGTGACCGACTGACGGCAACCAACCCAAAAGAATGTCTTCTTAATATTCTCGAGCGTCTTCGTGATTCCCAGATGACCTCCACTTGGACCATTAGATAGCTCGTTCCTGACGGAATCCTTTTCCTGGGAACAACTATCAGGTTCCTCTTACATTGACCATCTTCACTCTCCTATACTCGATGGAAGCAACCGGATATCAACTCTAAACTGTTCCACTGCCCAATATGACTTCGCAATGGGACTCTCTGCTGCCATCTCCTCTCTATTTGGTCTTTCGTTTCGTTCGAGCCCTTGCATAACATGTGACAGATCTGTATCTTCTAGCCGACACTTCCTTAGTTGTTCCTTGTCCCATTCATCCGTACATGTTATAGTCATTAGCCGGTCATCTATAATGTCTTCTTTAGCCTCGGCCTTCGAGCAGCGTTTGCATTCCAAATTACATGGTCATCGTGACATTGCATCGGCATTCCCATGGGTACTACCTTTCCGATGCTCAATGGGAAAGTCATAGCTTTGTAGTCGCTCAATCCACCGTGCCTATTGTCCTTCTGGATTACGGAACTGCAGAAGCCATTTCAACGCTGCGTGATCTGTCCTGGCGCGGAATCGCTGTCCGTAGAGCTGCTTGTGAAAATGTTTAATGCACTCTACCTATGCTCACAGCTCTCTCCTTGTAACGCAATAGTTCCTCTCTGGTTTTCCAATTGATCGGCTGTAATAGGCAACTGCCTGCTCCTGTCCATCGACCAGTTGTGATAAAACGCCTCCTATAGCTTATCCGCTCGCATCTGTATCCAGAATAAACCTTGCTCCTGGAATCGGATATGCCAACATAGGGGCAGTGCACAAACGCTCTTTCAATGTTTGGAAAGCCACTTCTTGCTCCTTCTTCCATTCAAAAGCTTTATTTTTTCTTGTAAGCTCGTGGAGGCTATGTGCTACGCTGACAAAATTTGGTACAAACCGGCAGTAATATGTGCACAGCCCAAGGAAACTTCTTAATTCTTGCAAGATCTGTGGTCTTGGCCAAACGTTTACAGTTTCTATCTTTTCATTCGCAGTGCAGATGCCCTCTGTCGTTACCTTATGACCCAAATAATTTACTTCCTTTTTAAACAGCGAACATTTTTTGGGACTTAGTTTCAGACCAGCGCCAGCTATTCTCTAGAAAACTTCCTTCAAGTTCTTAAGATGTTCTTCAAAGTTCTTGCCCAATGCGATGATGTCGTCCAGGTACACCAAGCATGTTTTCCAATGTAGTCCTTTCAGTACCTGGTCCATGAGTCTCTCAAAAGTAGCTGGTGCATTACAAAGTCCAAAAGGCATCACCGTAAATTGCCAAAGACCATCACCGACACTGAAGGCTGTTTGCTCTTTGTTTTCGTCCTTCACCTCCACTTGCCAGTAGCCGCTTTTCAAGTGCAGTGTGGAAAACCATTTCGTACCAGATAGCGAGTCCAGAGTATCGTCAATTCTTGGCAATGGGTAGCTATCCTTTTTCGTAACGTCGTTCAACTTGCGGTAGTGTCCACGCAAAACCTCAATTTTCCATCCTTCTTCTTTACAAGTACTACCGGCGAGCTCCATGGACTAGCTGATGGTTCGATGACGCCGCTGTCGCCCATTTCTTGTATGATTTGACTCATAACTTCCCCCCTCGCCAGTGGAATACTACGAGGAGCTTGACGGATTGGCCTCGCATCTCCAGTGTCAATTTGATGTTTCACAACGTTGATGCGGCCTGGTTTTGAGCCATCTTGGTCAAATTTCTTCGCGTAGTTTAGGAGCAGTTATTTTGCCTTACTCTGATAGGCTTCCTCTAGCCCCTCCGTCCATGCCGTGATGTTATTTGAAAGATCAGTATTACTAGTTGAAACGTGTTCTTGGAGCTGTTCACAGTTAATAACTACATCAGCCCCTTGGCATCCTCCCAATATAGCTCTTTTGGTCAGTTTGAGTGGTGACTTGAACTCATTGAGTACTCTTACCGGAATACGTCCATCTTGTTTTGTCATAGCCAGGGTTTTTCCTCCAAGTACATTCGGTGTTGATTTGTTTGCTGCTTCAACAACCCACAATTTGTTTGTCACACGATATCCATCAACCTTTGCCCAGATGACTACTTCGGATTTTGGTGGTATTTGCTGACTCTCTTCCAACAGCACTCGTTTACTGCTGTAGCCTCTCTCGTAGACGAAATTAAGTGGCACATCCATGTTCTTATATAGAATCGTCTTTCTTTACATATCGATCTTGACGCCTTGGTCGATTAAGAAGGCCACTCCAATTATTATTTCATCAACAATCTCTGCCACTATAAAGTTGTGTAGTACCGTGACGTTCCCAATTGCTGCTTCACATGCTACTGCCCCAATTATCTGGGTGTCCTCTCCCGTGGCTATACGTAGTCTTGCTCCAAGCAATGGTCTTATCTTCTTGTTGACTAAATCTGATCGAATGATGGAATGAGATGCACCCGTATCTACAGTCAGTAAACGTTCCTTCCCATCCACATGTCCTCCGACTGTAAGATTGCTCGACTTTCATCCAATCTGCGAGATAGAGATTATGCTTTCCACACTTAACGCATTTGACTGCATCATTATTCTTCTGCTGCGTACCCTTCAATGCTTCCAAAATTGTGTCTACCCATTCGGGGCTTACTACTTCCACACGATGAGCCTTGTATGCTGGTTTACTCAATAGGGAGGCAGTTTCCTGAGTCAATGCATGTGACACCGTTTCTGCGAATGTGGGTGTTGGGTTTGCGTATGTGGCTCGCTTCGTTTCGACGTCCCGTATGCCATTTATAAAACTCTGGATTTTTACCCTCTCGGTGTATTCCACGGGTGCGTCTGCCTTTGCTAAAAGGGCCAGCCTATCGACATCCGATGCGAACTCCTGAAAAGTCTCATTCGATTTTTGGTAACGGTTTTACAACTCAATTTGGTATATCTGCTTCCTGTGTTCGCTTCCGTATCGCCTCTCTAGAACGCTCATCAATGTTTCATAGTTTTTCCGTTTGTACTCTGGAATGGTCTGCAAAATCTCAGCAGCTGGTCCTTTAAAGCCACGAATAATGTAGCAACTTTATCTTCGGCATTCCAGTTGTTCGCTGCTGACGTCTTCTCAAATTGGAGCTTAAATACCTGGAAAGGAACAGAACCATCAAACGTTGGGGATTTTACCTTCAGAGTAGACGGTGAAGTGATTGGACGGTTCAATTGTAACTCCTGAATACGATCTTTTAAAGCATCTATTTCAGCCTCCATTTTATCTTGTCGGCTACTGAACCCTTCCTGAAACTGCATTAGTTTCTCTTCCATACGCGCTTCTAGTTGTGCAGAGATCTGCGATGATACCTGTGCTGAAATTTGTGCCGACATTTCTGATATACGTGCTTCTTGTGCTTTAATTTTAGATGTTATTTCTGATGACATCTTTGAGATACGTGTCTCCTGTGATTCCATTTGGGATGATATTTGCGACGACATTTCTTGTGCTTCAATCGCATTTCTTGTGCTTCAATCTTGGATGTTATACGGTTCTCCGGTGAGTCTAGTTGTGTTTCCATCTTGGATGTTATACGTGTCTCCTGTGATTCCAGTTGGGATGCCATTGTCGACGTTTGCGCTGATATTGCAGCCAATATCATGTTAAAGTGTGTGCTCGTAACTGTCTGCGATGTTTCGTTTTTCTCTTAAATTTTTGTTGTTGTCTCGTCCCCATCAGGATGAAAGACATCATCGTCCACATTGATTCCTTCCGACTCCATTACCTCTCGTAACCGTGTTTGAAGATCGATCTTATTGCCGGTTGTATCAATCCACGGTTCTCCAACTCCTTTTTCAGTTGCTGGATCCTTAATTCACTTCAATTCCTCTTCTGACACTAATTGTAACGAATTTAGCGAAATTGCACTTATACCAAATCTTCTGCTAACTTTCGTGTCGCTAAACTGTTGAATAAATAACTCCAATATTCAATAATACAAAAATGGTCTTTATTAGACTACTTTGAAAGTACTTCACTTAACTTCACAACCAATAGCGTGCATAAATTAAACTGATTACTGACTACTCAGCTTGTGCTGCTTTTATACTCTCTGTTTTCTCGTTCATCCATTTCTCCTAAGGTCTAGTAACTTCGTGAACTGCACGCTTGGTTACCCAGGCATATATATAACTGTATATTTGAAGGTTATAGTCTCTCGAATGTATGTGTATATGTGAGTACTACTTCGGCCGATGATGACATGCGTTTGTGAGTATCTCTCTGCTGCCTTGTATGTATGTGTATACATGATGATTAATCTGTTTATGTAGCTTGCTTTAAGGTTGTTGTTGTTGTGCATTTACTTAGCGATGTGAAAATTCGCCACACTGCCCTCCACCTAAGTCGGATCGTCCCGATCAGACAAATTTCCTGATCTAAATGCTGCCAGCCTTTCCAAATGGACCACTTTCATTTTGGTTCGTGGTTTACCAATGGTTTGTATGCGGTAAACTACATCGTTGATCCGTTTTCCAACTTTGTATGGGCCTTCCCAATTGCACTGTAATTTCGGGGACAAACCTTTTTTTCGTTATGGGTTGTATAACAGCACCAAATCTCCTTCCTGAAAACCTTCCGAATTAATTGCTTTATCGGTCCTGGCTTTCATCTTGTCACTCATATTTTTGTTCGTTGCCTTACAAAATCGTGGATTTCCCTCACCTCTTCTTCCTAGACGCCAGTGGATTTTTTGGCTTTTCTCTCCGCAACGGCATCTATCCCAAACTCCAAATCAGCTGGCAGTCGAAGGTCATTGCCAAAAACTGCTTTTTCGACGGTTTGTCCCGTTGTCTCATGCACTGCCGATCGGTAAGCCATCAAGAATAATGGTATGCGTGTATCCCACTCTTTATGGAACTTGTCCACTACTTTCCTTAAGTGCTCCTCCAATGTTCTATTGAATCATTCCACCATACCATCGGACTGAGGATGCAATGCATTTGTCCGAGTTTTTCGAATGCCCAATTTCTTAAACATTTTTTGAAACACCGCTGATTCAAAATTTCTCCCTTGGTCAGAATGTAACTCCATTGGTACACCATACCTTGCAACCCAATTGTTTATGAACACTTCTGCTACTGCTTCCGCTTCTTGATTTGGGATTGGGTATACCTCTGGCCATTTGCTGAAATCCATAACCACCAGTAATTATATTTGTTCCCCAGTTGCTAGTAGGAAAAGGACCTGCGACATCCAAAGCGATGTTTCGTTTTTCTCTTAAATTTTTGTGGTTGTCTCGTCCCCATCAGGATGAAAGACATCATCGTCCACATTAATTCCTTCCGACTCCATTACCTCTCGTAACCGTGTTTGAAGATCGATCTTATTGCCGGTTGTATCAATCCACGGTTCTCCAACTCCTTTTTCAGTTGCTGGATCCTTAATTCACTTCAATTCCTCTTCTGACACTAATTGTAACGAATTTAGCGAAATTGCACTTATACCAAATCTTCTGCTAACTTTCGAGTCGCTAAACTGTTGAATAAATAACTCCAATATTCAATAATACAAAAATGGTCTTTATTAGACTACTTTGAAAGTACTTCACTTAACTTCACAACCAATAGCGTGCATAAATTAAACTGATTACTGACTACTCAGCTTGTGCTGCTTTTATACTCTCTGTTTTCTCGTTCATCCATTTCTCCTAAGGTCTAGTAACTTCGTGAACTGCACGCTTGGTTACCCAGGCATATATATAACTGTATATTTGAAGGTTATAGTCTCTCGAATGTAAGTGTATATGTGAGTACTACTTCGGCCGATGATGACATGCGTTTGTGAGTATCTCTCTGCTGCCTTGTATGTATGTGTATACATGATGATTAATCTGTTTATGTAGCTTGCTTTAAGGTTGTTGTTGTTGTGCATTTACTTAGCGATGTGAAAATTCGCCACACTGCCCTCCACCTAAGTCGGATCGTCCCGATCAGACAAATTTCCTGATCTAAATGCTGCCAGCCTTTCCAAATGGACCACTTTCATTTTGGTTCGTGGTTTACCAATGGTTTGTATGCGGTATACTACATCGTTGATCCGTTTTCCAACTTTGTATGGGCCTTCCCAATTGCACTGTAATTTCGGGGACAAACCTTTTTTTCGTTATGGGTTGTATAAAAGCACCAAATCTCCTTCCTGAAAACCTTCCGAATTAATTGCTTTATCGGTCCTGGCTTTCATCTTGTCACTCATATTTTTGTTCGTTGCCTTACAAAATCGTGGATTTCCCTCACCTCTTCTTCCTAGACGCCAGTGGATTTTTTGGCTTTTCTCTCCGCAACGGCATCTATCCCAAACTCCAAATCAGCTGGCAGTCGAAGGTCATTGCCAAAAACTGCTTTTTCGACGGTTTGTCCCGTTGTCTCATGCACTGCCGATCGGTAAGCCATCAAGAATAATGGTATGCGTGTATCCCACTCTTTATGGAACTTGTCCACTACTTTCCTTAAGTGCTCCTCCAATGTTCTATTGAATCATTCCACCATACCATCGGACTGAGGATGCAATGCATTTGTCCGAGTTTTTCGAATGCCCAATTTCTTAAACATTTTTTGAAACACCGCTGATTCAAAATTTCTCCCTTGGTCAGAATGTAACTCCATTGGTACACCATACCTTGCAACCCAATTGTTTATGAACACTTCTGCTACTGCTTCCGCTTCTTGATTTGGGATTGGGTATACCTCTGGCCATTTGCTGAAATCCATAACCACCAGTAATTATATTTGTTCCCCAGTTGCTAGTAGGAAAAGGACCTGCGACATCCAAAGCGATCCTTTCAAATGGCGCACCTGAGTTATATTGCTTCATCTGGCCCTGATTTCGGGTTTTGGGCCCTTTTGCTCTGCTGCAAACCTCGCAGTTCGCAATCCACTCAGTGACCGACTGACGGCAACCAACCCAATAGAATCTCTTCTTAATATTCTCGAGCGTCTTCGTGATTCCCAGATGACCTCCACTTGGACCATAGATATGCTGACATCTCCTCTCTATTTGGTCTTTCGTTTCGTTCGAGCCCTTGCATAACATGTGACAGAACTGTATCTTCCAGCCGACACTTCCTTAGTTGTTCCTTGTCCCATTCATCCGTACATGTTATAGTCATTAGCCGGTCATCTATAATGTCTTCTTTAGCCTCGGCCTTCGAACAGCGTTTGCATTCCAAATTACATGGTCATCGTGACATTGCATCGGCATTCCCATGGGTACTACCTTTCCGATGCTCAATGGAAAAGTCATAGCTTTGTAGTCGCTCAATCCACCGTGCCTATTGTCCTTCTGGATTACGGAACTGCAGAAGCCATTTCAACGCTGTGTGATCTGTCCTGACGCGGAATCGCTGTCCGTAGAGCTGCTTGTGAAAATGTTTAATGCACTCTACCAATGCTCACAGCTCTCTCCTTGTAACGCAATAGTTCCTCTCTGGTTTTCCAATTGATCGGCTGTAATAGGCAACTGCCTGCTCCTGTCCATCGACCAGTTGTGATAAAACGCCTCCTATAGCATATCCGCTCGCATCTGTATCCAGAATAAACCTTGCTCCTGGAATCGGATATGCCAACATAGAGGCAGTGCACAAACCCTCTTTCAATGTTTGGAAAGCCACTTCTTGCTCCTTCTTCCATTCAAAAGCTTTATTTTTTCTTGTAAGCTCGTGGAGGCTGTGTGCTACGCTGACAAAATTTGGTACAAACCGGCAGTAATATGTGCACAGCCCAAGGAAACTTCTTAATTCTTGCAAGTTCTGTGGTGTTGGCCAATCGTTTACAGTTTCTATCTTTTCATTCGCAGTGCAGATGCCCTCTGTCGTTACCTTGTGACCCAAATAATTTACTTCCTTTTTAAACAGCGAACATTTTTTGGGACTTAGTTTCAGACCAGCGCCAGCTATTCTCTAGAAAACTTCCTTCAAGTTCTTAAGATGTTCATCAAAGTTCTTGCCCAATGCGATGATGTCGTCCAGGTACACCAAGCATGTTTTCCAATGTAGTCCTTTCAGTACCTGGTCCATGAGTCTCTCAAAAGCTGGTGTATTACAAAGTCCAAAAGGCATCACCGTAAATTGCCAAAGACCATCACCGACACTGAAGGCTGTTTTCTCTTTGTTTTCCTCCTTCACCTCCACTTGCCAGTAGCTGCTTTTCAAGTGCAGTGTGGAAAACCATTTCGTACCAGATAACGAGTCCAGAGTATCGTCAATTCTTGGCAATGGGTAGCTATCCTTTTTCGTAACGTCGTTCAACTTGCGGTAGTCCACGCAAAACCTCAATTTTCCATCCTTCTTCTTTACAAGTACTACCGGCGAGCTCCATGGACTAGCTGATGGTTCGATGACGCCGCTGTAGCTCATTTCTTGTATGATTTGACTCATAACTTCCCGCCTCGCCAGTGGAATACTACGAGGAGCTTGACGGATTGGCCTCGCATCTCCAGTGGCAATTTGATGTTTCACAACGTTGGTGCGGCCTGGTTTTGAGCCATCTTGGTCAAATTTCTTCGCGTAGTTCAGGAGCAGTTGTTTTGCCTTACTCTGATAGGCTTCCTCTAGCCCCTCCGTCCATGCCGTGATGTCATTTGAAAGATCAGTATTACTAGTTGAAACGTGTTCTTGGAGCTGTTCACAGTTAATAACTACATCAGCCCCTTGGCATCCTCCCAATATAGCTCTTTTGGTCAGTTTGAGTGGTGACTTGAACTCATTGAGTACTCTTACCGGAATACGTCCATCTTGTTTTGTCATAGCCAGGGTTTTTCCTCCAAGTACATTCGGTGTTGATTTGTTTGCTGCTTCAACAACCCACAATTTGTTTGTCACACGATATCCATCAACCTTTGCCCAGATAACTGCTTCGGATTTTGGTGGTATTTGCTGACTCTCTTCCAACAGCACGCCTCTCTCGTAGACGAAATTAAGTGGCACATCCATGTTCTTATATAGCATCGTCTTTCTTTACATATCGATCTTGACGCCTTGGTCGATTAAGAAGTCCACTCCAATTATGACTTCATCAACAATCTCTGCCACTATAAAGTTGTGTAGCACCGTGACGTTCCCAATTGCTGCTTCACATGCTACTTCCCCAATTATCTGGGTGTCCTCTCCCGTGGCTATACGTAGTCTTGCTCCAAGCAATGGTCTTTTTTTTTTTTGCTGACTAAATCCGCTCGAATGATGGAATGAGATTCACCCGTATCTACAGTCAGTAAACGTTCGGCAAATAGTGGCACAATTGTGCACACTCAATTCATGCGTATTCTTATTCTCTTTAATTTAGTTGTCGCTAAGCATTTGGCGCAGTAACATCGATTGTGTTCGTTGCTCGCTGTGTTGACGAATGTTATTAGCAAGCAACAAGCAAAGATCGTTTGTTAGTTTTTTCAATGCGCAAATATAATAAGAAACGATTATCGCGCTCTCACACATCTGCACGATGCCTGCTTTAAGGTTTTTGTTGTTGTGCATTTACTTAGTGATGTGAAAATTCGCCACAGTATATATACACATATGTAGCGAATTGCTAAGGCAATATGTAAAAAAAAAAATAGATTCATAGCTTGGTGCCAAAAAGTTTTATTTAGAAACTAAAACGATCCTGTATGCATTCAACCTTAAGTCTGACCATGTTACATAAATATATCCAAAATTAATAAATAATGTAAATGGCACAATATCTCGACATAAGCATAACGACTTCCAAAAAAATTAAACGTAATCTACATGGACATATGTTAAAAAATTCATCTGATTATAATTAAGGATGACAACATAGAGTATCGTTCTAGTTGGAAGTCAGATTATCAACCAAGTATTACTCATACATATTTTTTTATAGCAAATCGATTCGCAAAGCCCTTGCAATGTATTCGTCGGATACCGTAATAGGCACGATAATTTGTTGGTAGGTAAATCTGCTGCAGTTTTTTTAAATATTTTTTTACTTACATACTTAATTGGGGCTTAACCCTTTAAACGGCTATGGCCGT
Organism: Eurosta solidaginis; assembly: GCF_040869045.1. Classification (NCBI taxonomy): domain Eukaryota; kingdom Metazoa; phylum Arthropoda; class Insecta; order Diptera; family Tephritidae; genus Eurosta; species Eurosta solidaginis. The sequence continues at coordinate 138,924,491 of NC_090319.1, forward strand.
CCAACAAGGCGCGCCAGCCGCTTCTTCGCTCTGCCAATTGGTCCCACCAAGGGAGTCTAAATAGCTTTCCACCTGGTCCTTCCAACGTAATGTAATATTGTTCCAAAGCGGTTAAGTTCTGCAGCTAGTATAAATTTCTCCAGCATCAAAATAAAGAAATCGCACAATAACGAGTCACCCCGTTTGAAACCTCGTTTAGTTTCGAACGGTTTGGAGAGATCCTTCCCAATTCTGACTGAGCTGATGGCGTTGCTCAAAGTCATTTTGTACAGCGTATACGTTTTGTTTGGAAACCAAATTAAGACATAATTGCATATAGGTAACTCCTTTTCGTGCTATCGAATGCGGCTTTAAAAGCGACGGAGAGGTGATCTGTGTCAATTTTTTACGCGGGTTTTTTCTAAGATTTGGAGCATTGTGAAAATCTGGCCGATGTTAGATTTACCAGGTCTGGTCAGGATAAGGTCCCATCAGCCGATTCACGGTGGTCTTCAATCTTTCCCACAATACACTTTACAGGACTTTACATACGATTTTAAAAAGGCTGATTCCACTATAGTTGGCTCAGTTTAACGGATCCCCTTTCTTGTGTACTGTGCAAAGGACATTTAAACTCCAATCGTCGGGCACGCACTCGTTCGTTTACGCAAAAGCGTTACACTTTTACCCTGCATAAAATGATAGTGTGCCAGTGCAACCCAGCCAAACCAGCGGATCGTGACAATTTTTTTCATAACTTCACATATTTTTAGCGATAAAAATTGAAATGAAGGAAATAATTGCTAATGAATTTTTATTATTATTGACAATGCGCTTGTGAGAATCAACTGATATACGGGGTAGCCATTTATGTTATTTTCATGCACTATAAAAGTTGACACTTTTAAAGTGTAGGAGTAACTCTATTAAGGTTTACCATTTATTTAGGCAACCATTTTTTCAGGAAAGAATCGTTCTAACAGGAGTTTGCCCTGAACTTAAAGCCTGTCGCCGAATTTTTTGGTAAAATTTGCGGGTGTTATTCCTGGTGCCTAGCAGCTCAAGCTCCTCGCATTCACGCCTCTGCTTTTTTTCCTGAATAGGCGTCTCGCTTCCTTTTTCAACTCGCGGTAGCGTTCACACACTCTTGTTGCGCTCGCATTAAACGTAGCCCTGTAGACAGCGTATTTTCCTTCGGTTGCCACGCGGCATTCTTTACCGTACCAGTTGTTTTTCGTGGTCGCCGGTAAGTTTTGGCGCATTGAGAAAATCTGGTCTATGTTATATTTACCAGGTCTGAAGCTGCACTGTTAAGGTCCAGTCAGCCGAATCACGGTGGGCTTCAATCTTTCGCACAATACACTTGACAGGACCTTATACGCGATTTTAAGAAGGCTGATTCCGCCATAGTTGGCACAGTTTACCGGATCCTCTTTCTTGTGGACTGGGCAAAGAACATTTCGTTTCCAGTAGTCGGGCATGCACTCGTCCGACCACATTTTGCAAAGAAGCTAACGCATGCGCCTTGCCAATTCCTCGCTGCCGTATTTGAATAGCTCCGCAGGCAATCCATCAGTTCCCGCGGCCTTGTTTTTTTTTATCCCTCATCATGGATTTCGGGATCGAGTTAATCATGCCTATGCTGTACATTATTGTCTCCATTAAAGAGAACAGAGAAGTGTTTACTTTCATAATCTAAGTACTCTCTGAACCGGGGTTACAAGGTGGCCGTTTTCGTTTTTACATTAGTTCGCCCGAAACTTAAAGCCTTCAGCCTGTCGCCGAATTTTCAAGCTCCTCGCGTTCACGCCTTTCTGCCTCTACTTTTTTCTTCCTGAAAGGGCGTGTCGCTTCCCTTTTCAACTCGCTGTAGCGTTCGCACACTCCTCTTGTTGCGCTCGCTTTTAACGTAGCCCTGTAGGCAACGTGTTTTCTTTCGGTTGCAACGCGGCCTTCTTCACCATACCAGTTGCTTTTCTGTGGTCGCCGGTAACCAATTTTTTCCTTTAGTGCTTTAGGGATATGCTCCCACTGTTCCTGCATTCCGTTGGTGTGGTTTGTGCTCTCAGCGAGCAAGTGTGAGAGTCGAGCTGCGAAATCATTGAGGCGAGCACATATTATGGCTGTGACGAGATAGGTCCTCGGATCGTGCGCACATTTAAAACACTGGAAGCATGCCGTCCGTCTATCACAACTTGGTCCGTCTGATTGCGTGTATTGCGATCGGGGGCCTTATCGCTTGAGGTATATTCATTGTATTCATGTATATTTCATTGTGTAGGCTGAACTTTCCGACTCTAGGAGCAAAAACACCTTCTTTGCTCAACCTAGCGATAAAGTCGGCAAGCACGGCTTTTATATCATGACGGGAGCAGCGCTTGTATGTGCGTTCTAAACGTTGATAGAAGGTGTCTTTCTCCTCTGTCGGTGCATGGGCGCAGATGAATTATATATAGAATAATTTTGCTTTTATTCGGGTAGCGGCGAAACGTTCGTCCACAGGCGTTAACATCACTACCTGGTAGATGTCACATTTTTTAATCTTCGTCCTTCTTTACTTGCTTCCAACGCATTTCTTGGATGGCGGTGATGTCGAATTATGCTTTGACGAAGATATAAACCAGCCGGGCATCTGCGTCAATCACATTTAGGGAATGGACATTCCAGGTGAATGCCCTCAAATCTTTGTCCTTTAAACGTTTTCCATGGTCGTCATCAGTTAAGGGTTGTCGTCTTATCCGAGGCTTTGTTGTGTTTTTCATTGGAGTGTAGTTTGGCGGGTCCCAAGCCCAGCGCGCAACCCGCTCAGAGGTGATGAAAATATTATTTACACGTTTATATTGCGAACTTGATCTAAGACAGACGCCCGCTGCAGCCACACCTTGTGGTGGACAGACGCTACGGATGAATATCCCCCAGTTATCCCTTAAACCGAGTATGTCAGACTGGCCTAGCCAGGTTCTAGCCTTCTCACATGAGCTCACCACTAAACGGATGTTCAGTGGCCACCCAAAATGCATTTGACCGCATACAACTGGAAGTAGTGAGATGCTTGAACCGCATGCAAAATAATCGACCTACCACTCCCAGGAGAATGGCGATCAGAAGCTTTCCCCACTTGCGTGGACTTCTTCAAACGGCTCCACCCAAATATTTATCTCATGAAAATAAAATAAAGGTTGTACTTGCTTTACGATAAGAGAGAAAAATAATTTTTTTTTATTGAAGCGATTACAGATACTTTTTAATCCATTCTTTTTAAGTATGTCCACTACTAAGATTTTGACCGCAGCTGAATCTGTATGCCTAGACAAGTGCTCACGATATGCTGTTACATCCCTCATTGTACGTGTAGGCAGAAATTGTCCAGTGAATATTATAAACGGTAATCTTTCTTGCAATATAGCGGAAAAATAATCAAGAGTAATCAAAAGTAATCAAACATTTTTTTCTAATGGTAATCAATTGGTAATTGCTTTTTTCGGAAATCAATTGAAATAATCATTGGCAATTAAAATAGGCATCTAATTGATTGATTACTAATGGCAATTCATATTTAACAGGTCTGGTACATACCTACATACATTATTAAATAAATATTTTGTCTCTACAAACATGAGTTCAGGTTTCTATTCTGAAACCCAAACCTGAACGAAACCGAAATAAAATCTGCTGAACGAAACCAGTACCGAAAACGAAATGGTTGAGTTTAATATCATATTAAAACCTGTAAAAAGTGGTTTCGAGCCTTTTTGAATTAAGCTAACGATAAGTATTTTTTTCTTGGTCAAATTTTGTGGTATTTGGGTCTATTTTGCAAAACAAGCCTTGTTTAATTTTTCTCGCATTTAATATTTTCAACTAGTTTTTCTTCTTTTTTTTCAGAATTTTTCCAGAGCACGGCAATTCTGTTGCCGATATTGAACCAAAATTCGATCGTTTAATTTTCTTTTGGTCTGATAGACGCAATCCTCACGAAGTACAGCCTTCCCATCGTACTCGTTACGCCATCACTGTGTGGTATTTTGACGCCAACGAACGCGAAACTGCGTTAAATCGTATTAAAAATAGTGAAAATGATACCAATGAAACACCGGAAATAAAGATTACAAATGAGAATGTACCGAATGGGACGATGACTGTTAATATACAGGACCATTCAAAACATATGAAAATAAGCCCTCATGGAGATGCTTTAAACGAAATTGAAGCAACTACAATGCTAGAAACACCCGAACTCAAAAATTCGTCGACGGTTGCGATTTCCAATGCAAATTCAACTCCCATAATAAACAATGGTATATTTACAAATATAAAAACATCAGCAGAAAATACACATATAAACAGCAAGAACATAAATGTAATTGCAAATTCAAATGAAATTTGCACGTAACATATTAATCGATTATTGTTGTTTTTATAATGAAAGCATGTTTTTTCGTATTAGGAATGTTGAAGATATTCGTATCCGCAGAGCTTGCGCAAGGTGTGACACGACAATGAACTGTTGCCTGTGGAGTAGAGCTGGATTCGATTCGATTTTTGGAGAATCGATCTTTTCGACTCGGTTTTCAAGAAAAATGTATTTAATCTATCAAATCGAGTCGAAAAAAGTTGATCTGTACTTAATTAATTAAACGATTTTAACAGTTTAATAAAGCTCTCCAGTTTTTTTTTTGTTTCTGTAACTGGCGCTAATTGGCAACAGCAAGGGGTGCTACATGGTTTCCACTTGCTCTTTACATCGGAGTGGAATTATATGCAAATTTTTTTTTTAAATATACATGGGACTGGGTTGGTTCCCATACAAAAAAAAAAGTTGCTAATGTCCGCCCCTAAAGTTAAAGATTATGTTGAGAGGGTTTCGGAAAAATTTATTTTTATTTTTTTTTGATCCTTCGAAATACAGCCGAAAAGGTTTTTTCGTTGTAACTTGGGTATTTGACGTCCGATTTTTAAAATTGATATGTCATTATTTTGGCCTTGAGAATCTTCACATTTCCGTTTAATGTCCCTTTAAGCTATGAAGTCGTTTTCATATGATTAGGTCAGCTAACAAAGTTGTACCCCCTAATGTATCCTTTTTTCCTTACCAAACGAAAGTACATAATAATTCAAGAAAATGTTGCTTTGAAACCATATTACTAAAATAATAAACAAAGAAGTTATATTTATTGCAACTGTTATTTTACCTGATTCTCATTATACTTAAACCTGAAACTCATGATATTTTTGGAGGAAAAATTATTATTAGAGTTTGCATTGAAAAGTTAATAAAGATATGCCAAATATCATGAATAGGGGAAGTCAAAGTAAATAAGTGGGTCAAATCCGTTGTTTCATATTTATAATAAAAACACTATATAATAATATACTATATACTGTATTCAAAAGTCAGAGTCTGACTTTTCACCTCGTATAACAGCTGTTATACCAAATTTCTCAAAAAAAGAATTCAGCCCTTCAAATAAGGGAAAAGGGCGCACCACGACCACATTTTTACTTTTTCAATTTGCTGAACGCGTTAACAAAAGAAAATAAAATTTCGAAATGTAGAATTCTGAACTTCAAACTTCGTAAGCCGATATCTATTTTTTGGAGGCTAAGTTCGAAAAACGGAGATAGTACTTTGTTTACTTAAGCCTCAATCTCTACGAAAAAGTGGGTTTGTCCAATACCCAGAAAAAAGTTGAATTTGTCACATTGTGTTACATAGTAATACGAAACAACATTTTTTTTCCGAAACCCTATCAACATAATCTTTAAATTTAGGGGCGGACATTAGCAACTTTTTTTTCGACCCAGTCTAATATACATGTACCAATTTTTTGCGAAGAAATTTGTAATTCCTGCCTTTTTTCAATTAAACAGAGGAAGCAAACGGAGGCGGAGATCTCCACCACGACTTGATTCCTTTGGTGTCGGATATGTGAAAACAGGCGTCAGCTGGCGTGACTTGTCTCACCAATCCCCTAGGCTGTTAAGCGCCAATTGATGGTGATGATAAAATATCTATATCTTTCTCTTTTCTCTCGAATCCAAAATAATTTAAAGCTCTTCTGTTTGGAAATTCGTATGGAAATGTATTTTTAAAAAGCTTTATAAACCATGTTTATTTTTCATGAATGGTTAGTTTATGGCTCAAAATTAAGTTGCAGATTTTTTACAGTTCCTATGAGCTATCTGTCAATAAGCTGCAACTACATTGAAAAACTACTTTATAGTAGTAGCCAATAAAGCTAAATTTATGAATAAATATGAAATTATACATACAGTTACTGTAAGATGATTCAAACTTCGCAGGCTAAGAAAAATCGAAGGATTCTTAAAATACAATCGATTCTTCGTTGGTTAAGAAAAGATCGGCTAAATCGATTAACAGTCGAATCGAAATCCAGATATGGGAACTTCCCAGAATAGTCCACCTTAACCGAAAAACTAAACTATGATTAAAAAAAAAATGCTGAATTATTAAAGATAAATATTTAAATGTTATAAAATTAATATTTTCAAAATTTTCCTTAATTGCGATTGTGAGTTATCGGTACACAAATTTCATGTTCACGTGGTGATCAGTTTTTTTATTTGCAAGAGCATTTTCTCTTCGCTGTTTAAATTTCTAAGAGTAACGCAGCAATTCAACTCTAATAGCTAGAATTTGGCAATAAAACAACTAGGCGTAAAATCAATGTAAAAGAGCAGTGACGCTTCAATTAACGGTAAATTTTGGATTTAGTTTTAAACGATATTCTAGAATAACGTCACGCCATACAGAGGCTATTTAGTCTTAGTATATCTGAGCTGGCGATTGTAGATGCAAATAGTTTTTTATTTTAATAAAAGTTGGCAAAGTTTCGTAACGTCACGCCATGTTGTAAGTAATTTTCTCGATAAGTAATGCCTTATTCTGAATTCCAATTCAATCCTGTCTTATGCAGATGGATTCTTCGAATAACGGTAAAAATTATTCAAAGTGATATAGGGAAAAACTAAAAACTGACCCACTAAGGCTGGAGAGAAGCCTTTTAAAAGCAAAAGAGAGGGCATCAAAGTATAGAAAAAGGTTGAAAAACGTATGATGAATGAATGCTACAATTGTGTTCAGGATGTATGTAATGAATTAGTGCCCCTAAAATATTGGTCATTGATGGACGAAGCTGTTAAATGGAAACATTGGCGCAAAGTTGAAGATCGCGTTGCTTTGACACACACCAAATGTTCTTTATCTGATCTTTTGTACGAACTAGATGCACAATTTACCTTTATTTAAACGCCACTTTTTTTATTAAACGTTCCCAACAAAACTATTTCAAAAGCAAAAGAATAACATTAGCCCAGAAGATCTAATTCTACAAATTGACTTTGCAGAGAATTATAGGTTAACTTGTCAAAATGAGGTGCAAAGCGCACATTTTAGCTACCGTCAAGTTACCATTTTCACTTGCGTTGCTTGGCTGGTTGGCGAAGTAAAATCGTATGCTATAATCAGTGACAAACTCGCTCACAATATATTCGATGTGTGCTGTTTTTTAACGAAACTTGTAGACATAATCAAAAAAGAACATGGCTAATTTCAAAATATTTATATTTTTTCGGATGGAAGTAGCTCTCAGTTTATACATAAATACATAAAATTCATCATTTATCAAGCAGCGAAGACAGGCAAATAAAAGCAGCCGAGACTACGTTTTCACATAAAAGTGTTGTATAATAATAAAATAAACTTTTAAAACGTATTTATTGCTTATTTAAAATATTTTTAAATAAAAAACTACACATTTTAAAATGCATGTTTTATTTTTAAACGTCAAATGTTATGTGCATATTAATTTGGTTTATTTTTTCAAAACAACAAAATCACAGCGCTAACCCCAATTGAATATCTTCATACATCCCTTCAATTTGAAATTTCTACAAATATTTTAAAATTGGTATATCAACAAAAAAAATTTAATGGATTTAATTTCAGTAACATAACGTCAGTAACGTCACGCCAGATACTTTGTCTGGTAAAAAAAAACGAAAAGGTTTTTGCATATGGGAAATTGGAACATTAACCTTAAATATATAAATATCATGATAAAAAGTTTCACGCGAATAGTACTACCCAATTCGAAGAATTATGCCTTTTCAAAATTCAAGCCAAAGGGGACTTCCGGTTTTTGTACATCACGCCAGCCCATATATTAGCTTATATAATTTAGTATTTTTAATAAATTTCGGTAACTTTTTTACTAAAATAATGTGGAGGTATATAGTTAAGTGATTGGGGCCAACTACTTTTGGAAAGTAATCAGATGTTATTCGTATATACGATTCCTCTTTTAAAACCCTAATTCATATATCGAAATAATGCTTTTATACCCAGTCAGCATTTTTTGAAAATTTTGATCGCAAAATATTAAATATTATATATCCAGATGGTTAAAAACGTTCAAATTTAAAAGTATTTTTATACTCAGCGTGCTTTGCACGCAGAGTATATTAACTTGGATTGGATTGGATAACGGTTGGTTGTACAGGAATAAAGCAATCGAGATAGATATGGAAGTCATATATCAAAATCATTAGTATCGAAAAAAAATTTTATTGAGCTATGTCCGTCCGTCCGTCCGTTAACACGATTACTTGAGTAAATATTGAGATATCTTTACCAAATTGTACCAACATGAGCTTATCTGGACCCAGAATAGATTTGTATTGAAATGAGCGAAATCGGACGGAAACCTAGCCCACTTTTTATTTATATAAAAAAAAAAAATAAATGTAAGGCGCTATAACCTCCGAAGAGATCTAAGCGAGCTTCTCTTCCAATTTGCGTCGTGCTCCTATTGATTTTCCCTACAAATCGGCCGGACGGGACCTACATGTTTTATGCCGACTCCGAACGGCATCTGCAAGGCAGATGAGTTTTCACTGAGAGCTTTTCATGGCAGAAATACACCCGGAGCGCTTGCCAAACACTGCCGAGGGGCGACCCCGCTTAGAAAAATTTTCTTCTAATTGAAAAACTTTATTTCTAAAATTTTGTTGTTGCTTTACCCGGGGTGTGAACCCAGGGCATACGGTGTGGTAGGCGGAGCACGCTACCATCGCACCACGGTGGCCGCCGTTTTGGAAAACACAAAAAACCTGATTATTTAGTAAATAATACACCTAGCATGTTGAAATTTGACGTGTGGACTGATATTGGACTCTTGATAAACAATTTTTAAAATGGGCGTGGCATCGCCCACTTGTGATAAAATCAATTTTACAAATATTATTAATCAAAAATCGTTAAACCTATCGTAACAAAATTCGGCAGAGAGGTTGCCTTCACCATAGGGAATGCTTTGAAGAAAAATGCGCGTGGCACCGCCCCTTTTATGACTAAGCAATTTTGTAAGTTTCGGGAGCCATAGCTCAAAGAAAAATTAACGGATCGCAATAAAATTGGGTACACAAATTTTCCCTATAGCAGGATATATTTCTAGAAAAAATGGACGAGATCGGTTAAAGACCACACCCACTTTTATATAAACGATTTTTAAAAGGGTCGTAGGCGAAAATAATAAGCTATATCTTAACGAAAAAGGGCTTTGTAAGCAATTTTCTATGTTTCGGGAGCCATAACTCGGAAGAAATATTAACATATCGTAATGAAATTGTTTACACATAGAGGCACATAAGAGAGAACTTGAGGTCATATATAATATCGCTGCAAACAACGGATATAAAAAAGCACTAGTAGATAAGCTCAGAAGGACAAGTGAAGAACAAAAAAAAAAAAAGAAATAATGAAAAGGAAAATAATAGCTGGACGACTATGACATATACTGGAAAAGCAACATACAAATTGGCAAACTTCTTTAAAAAATACAACATTAACACAGCATTCAAAATATCGAACAATCTAGGGCGAAAACTAAGAACTAACACTAACTCGAGGATCCGTTTAGCAGCCACGGCGTATACAAGCTTACCTGAGGATGCCAGCATAGTTGCAAATAAGAACGAGGTTCAGAGAACATATTAGAGATTACAACAAAAAAATGCGGAATACAAACATTATACCCGAGTCTAACTTCGCGAATCACATGGTCGAGAATAAATGTTCCACAGCAAACACCAATAAAACTGTTTTAGGGTTCTTCACATACAAGACAAGGGCCGACGTCTCAACGTACTCGAAAACATGGAAATCTACAAACAGAAAACATTCGACGGTAGAATAATAAACGAACAGATAAACACAATTTCTGATACAATATTCGAGCCTTTAAAACTTGTTTACAAGAAACAAAGTAATCACACAGGTACAACAGACAAACACACAACAACAAATAAACACAAAACAATTAACACACCAAGATAACAAACCCACAAAGAAGGTCAAACGACTAAAATTACGGATTTTTACCAACCCCAGTAAGCCACATAAATCGATTAGTAAAGTAAACCACCCTCGGTTCCGAATGAACACACAGCACATACACATAACTAAATATACACAAGTATCAATTTTTACAATACCTGTTCATGTACCTACGAACTATAAATACAGGACAAACGACAACAACAGATCAGAACGAAAATCGACACTGATGATGGCACAACGCCGAAACCGGTTTGTCTCAAAACCAAATTTGACAAGGGATGACGGAAAATCGTTCCAATATACATCATTTATCCACCCTGTCGGAAAATCAACCAAAAAAGATAAGTCACACATATTTTCCTTATAGCATATGTACAAAAGTAATTTAACTTAAATGAAATGTACAAGAAGTAAGGAAGTTCGGGTACATATGGTTATATTCTGAACTAATTTTCGTTTAAAAGAAGCAAAAACGATACAGAGGCTAACACCAATGACCTTGAGCTGGTAATAATGCAGTTTTCCTTCAGATATGGGGATTTCCCTACTGTTTGTTTTAAAATAAAGATATAACAGAACAATAAACAAAAACACGCAAGTGGCATTGTACTTAGAAGCGTTATTGCTCGCTAAGGTTTGTTTTTTACCTAGCTCTGCTATAACTAAAACCGCATCGCTGCGATAGTACTGTGTGTTTCATAGTAGCAGGTAGTGAAAAATTTAGGCTTTTGTTAACTGAGGAATTAAAATTTTTGGTAGACATTTTCCTGTTAAATGAGAATAGACGCAAGTATACCGCCGAAGCAGAAACATCATTTTTCTCTTAGAGATGCCCGCGTAATTATTACATAGTCGTTTTTATATAGTATGTGTTTGGTTAATAAAATGTGAATTGTGTGACTTAAAAAATTATAGGGGGACTCATGATAGCATATAAACTTATAAGGTGTAAAATTATATCCATTTACACACGCGGTTATATGAACGCACCTAGTATACTCTTGATAAACTTGATTGTTTTTCAGCTGTATTATTTCCAAAAAAAATTTTTTTATTGTTATACAAATTAAAAAATACCAAGATTAAGTGAAAAATCAAAACTAAAACGCCTTTACTTGCTGATGTTGGAGATTTTTGATGAAAATGCCGTCTGTAATGTCTGCAAGGTTGCATTCCTTTGAGTTTACCGCGTTTACACAATGAAATGTGCGCGTAAATTTATACAAATTGTGTAAATGATTTTTCATACAAAATTTGACAGCTCGTGCGTAAACTAGATAAATTTATACGTTTACACACTTTATAAGGCATTTATACGGTTACATGAGTCCCCCTTATGTTTTGTCTGTTTAAATAAACTTTCGTTTATAAAAATAAAAATTTGAAATAATGTGCAATATAAAAGTTCAATTTACCTAATCATCATAGTCGTATGATATAACTGAGATACAAAATGCAAAATGTCGCCATATTGCTAAATAAATTTAGTATAATTGATATATAAGAACTGTGCCTAAAACGTATTATCATTGTTGTATAATATAATGTAGGAGCTACAAAACGGGAATTACCCAAAACGATGCATGATATAACGGAACTATAAAAATTAAAACTAATTGTGTGAATAATTCGACAAAATTTAAAACAAATAAAATTAAAATAATAAATGACTTTTACCAAACAAATACATTCATTGCAAAATTACTGGTTGTTTAGCACACATATATTAAAAAATGTAAAAGTAAATAAGAAATTAACTGAGTGACTAGTTATGGACAACATTTAATACAAAATCTTTGCATGAAGCTACTTACTTGCTTACTTAATTGGCGCTTAACCGTCTAAACGGTTATGGCCGTCCAACAAGGCGCACCAGTCGCTCCTTCGCTCCGCCAACCGGCGCCAATTGGTCGCACCAAGGGAGTTTAAATCGTTATCCACCTAATGCATGAAGCTACATGGATAACTAAAAGATATATTATATATATTTCACTGGAACTTATTAAATTTTATGTGAATACAATTTGTCATGAGACACTAACTATAAATTGGAAAAATATAAACAAATTAAATTGGACAAAAATACAAACAAACGAAACTGCAAACAAAAATTTAACATAGTGTGATTTTGAAGATTGGATACGACAAAATTTTCTTACAATTATCAAACAAACAAAAATTGAAAACTCATACTGTTTTGATTACTCTGGCCATATAGGTGGACTGCTCTGCCTGGCCATACAAATCTAAAACCCACAAAAAAACAAAAAAAAAAAAATAAAAATTTAATGGAAAGGTGTGACGAGCGACGCAATAGTTTGAGTGAAAAGTAAAATTTTAGTTTAGTATTATTTGATCGCTTAATATTTACGCTTAATAGTTAAATAAAATAATAATTCAAATGCATTTTTCTTTTCAAAACGTATAAAAACCAAAAATGTTTTAATAAATATATTTGAAAATAAAAGACTGCTAAAACGGAATATTAAATAGTTATGTGACTAGTTTATGGAAAGTGATTCGTGGTCTGTTTTTGTCTTCAAAAATCGAACGCATTTTTTTCAAAACATTAAAAAAAAGTTTTAAGAAATATATTTATCAAAGGAGTGATTTGTGTTGTTTGGCGTTATTATCAACATCGTAAGGAAGAAGTCAAAATCCATTAAAAAGCGCGGACAAAGGAAGAACGCAATTACCACCATCACCAGAAATTCCCTAAAACTTTGAATTAAGTAAAATAAATTTAATAATAAATATTTTATATACATACATTTCATATTTAGTTACATTAAACCATATATATACCTATTTTTCATAAACCATGCCTAGGCTAAAAAGAAAATCTGGTAATCTGAGACGCGTCGCAGCTAGGAGAGGAATGCATGTTCTTCGTGGAGACGAAGAATATAGGCAAAATTCACAAACCCAAAATACGTTAGACCACAGAACTCGCTGCTAAAATTCCCAAATACGCTCTATTGAGCACAATAGAGACACAACTCAGCATAGAGTTCGGCGCGAGAACTTAGAAATTCGCACTATAGAACAAAGTAGAAATACTTCCGAACGTAGATCTCGCCGTGAAAATCCAGAGATGCTCGCCGCTGAGCGAATAATCAATACACGCCAACATAGAGTCCGTCGAGGAATCTCAGAAATTCGTTCTATAGAGCAAAGTAGAAATACCTCTGAACATAGGTCTCGCTGTGAAAATCCAGACGTTCGGTCAACTGAGCGAATAATCAATACACGGCAACATAGAGTCCTTCACAAAAATTTAGAAATTCGCACTACAGAACAAAGTAGACATACTTCCGGACGTACATCTCGCCGTGAAAATTTAGAGATTCGCTCAGCTGAGCGAGTAATCGCTACGCGGCAACATAGAGTCCGTCGCGAAAACTTAGAAATTCGCTCTGCAGAGCAAAGTCGTAATACCTCCGAACATAGGTCTCGTCGTGATAATCCCGCGCCGCTGAGTGAATAATCAATACTCGGCGACATAGAGTCCGTCGCGGAAACTCAGAAATTCGCTCTATAGAGCAAAGTAGAAATACTCTTGCTCGGAGAACAGTGCGCAGAAGAGCTCGTGTAGAAAACTCTAGACAAAGACGTCAAAGTCAATTCCGAGTACATCGCCATAAAGTAAATTTACAAAATAGAAGAAATGAGAATGAAAGGCAGGCTGAGAGAAATCGCTGAATGAGGGTCGGGAGTACGAATATATAGTAAATGAATTAGGATTACCAGATTTTCGACAAACATATTTTAGGAATATTAAGAAGGGACCAGCAGAGTTTTGAGTTTGCTGTGGTGGGCTATGGTTTCCGTTCCAAGTACAGTCCTTAAATTTCAGTTTAATTTCTCAAAGTCATCCAGACGTTGCATCTGCCTTTTATTTATCTGATAAATTTCCCGCTGAAGATGGTAGCTATAAATTCTGTGTTACTTGCTGAAACGCAGTTAAAAGGAAAACACTTCCTGTTTATGCCTACGAGCCAAAACATAAATATTTGCGGCAGCTCTAGGAACATAAATGTTTTCGCCAGCCTTAGTATGCATTCTGTTAACCTTATGTTAACAGCAACTGTTTGACTACTTTTGTCAAACAGTTAACTACAATAATCGTTCGATTTTACCGTTTCGCGAGTTAGAGAATTTTATGCAAAAGAAGGCTCTTCCACTTCTTTTGCGATCATCCAAGGAACAGCAGTCTGCAGCCACCACGATTTCCGTAAGTTGAAAATAAAATTATTAATATACACATATATACACGTACATATACACATACACATTACAATTTCATATTGTAGTTAATAAAATTTTTGTATATTTAATTAATTAAATAAAATATTTTTATAACGTGAATCTAATTCTCAATTTTTTTCAATCTTCATTTATTTCGGCGGACGAGCCCAAGGTCTCCTGCTCCCTCGAACATGGTCCTTCGGAACCGTTAAATGAGAAACAAATTTATTTTCCAGTGACCAAACATTTTCAACTTTGTAAGGATATAATTTCATCCAACTTTAATCGGTGGTCCAGCATTAAATTTCGTGATCCAGCAGAATATCAAAAATTATTGGCGGTCCAGCGTACCAAAATAATTTATTGGAAAAATCCAGCAAATAATATTGCAAGCAGCCATCCAGCGATTTACAATATAAATCTACAGTTTTTATTGAAAAGGTACGTGTAAAAAAAAAAAAATTACAGTGCACTTCAAAATTACTGGTTACCCTTTTAAAAAAAAAAAAAATAATAAAAGTTAATTCAATTTAAATTTCATTAAAGAAGTGATAGTGATTGCGTAAATTAATTAAAGTGATAAGGGTTGATTTTTGTTTGTGATACACGTATATACATATGTACATATGTATGTACATATATACGTTTTGCTTAATTTTAAATTTTTCTGAAAAGTGCGCGGGAATGCCAAAATAAGTGTTAAAAGTTTCATTTCCAGTGATCCTTAAACATTTTTTTTTGATAAGTTTTCAAAGTAAAGTGTTTAAAAGTAAAATTTTCAAAGGTGTAAAGAATTTTTCATTTTTTCCATTGCACCATTTTCACTTAACCTCACTTTTTAACACTTGGCCCGCGCATATAGTAAAATTTTTCATTTTATAATTGTTCACTTTCTGATTGATTTCTCCCTTTTATAAAGTTTTATTATTTTGCAAAATCACTATACTTGTATTTAAATTATTTCAATTATTTGGCTGGCGAGCATTTTACATAGGCTGATTACATTGTATATACATATATATGTGCGATTAGTACGGGCGGTCATATATTTCTACAAACATACGTTGTGCATCATTACAGGGTGTCCGGTTGTGTTAGCTATTGTGAAATTCTGTGCGTTTAAAATCTATCTTGTACAAAAAGCCTTTTGCTATCGATTATTTCCCCATACTCTGGTAAGAACTATTCGACACAGCCTAGGCTTGTACAAGGAAAATTTCACTTATATATATATAGACCTCGTACATCAAAGCTCTTTGCTATCGGTTATTTCCCCCTACCCTGTTAAGGAATATCCGACACAGCTTAGGGTTGTACAGGCAACAAAGAAACTGGTTTCTATAACCACGAAATTTTTGCACAGCAATACAAAGCTTTCACTAAACCACTCCAACTGGTGCGCAACTGGTCTCGAAAGACCCACTTTACAAAATTTTCGCTAAATACGGTTCTTTTTGGTTTGTTAGTATTACACTGTTTCTGGTTGTGTTAGTTATTGTAAAAATGTGTGCTATTAAAACCTATCTTGTACAAAAAAGCTTTTTGCTATCGTTTATTTTCCCATACTCTGGTTAAAAATATTCGACACAGCTTAGGGCTGTACAAGGAAATTTTTCATTTACATATATATATATATACATATAGCGGCCTCGTACATAAAAGCTCTTTGCTATCGGTTATTTCCCCCTACCCTGGTAAGGAATATCCGACACAGCTTAGGGTTGTACAGGCAAAATAAAATCTGGGTTCTAGCACCAACAAATTCCTAGCACAGCAGTACAAAATATCAAAAAACCACCCCTCGACTGGTCCGCAACTAATCTTGAAAGGACAACTTTACCAAATTTCAAAATAAATACCGTTGTTTTTTTTTCTTGGTTTTTTAAGTAACAATAAAATATTTTTCTGGCTGGAAATATTTTTTTTTTTTGCGTGTTACATCTGTGGTGGCAATTAGTAAACCCGTCAAATATATACGTTTTTCATAACCTTTGCTTAATTTCATCTCATTATAAGCTTTTCATTCGTTTTTTGTAACAAAATGGAAAACTTTACCAGACTTACTGATTCAGTAGTAGATTTCGACAAAGTTTTTAATGAAATTCCTGCAAAAAATCATACAATCCATGCGCTGAAAATTCAGCAAGCCGATTTTAAGGCAATGTATGAAAAAGTGAAAGAAGCATTTGACGGATTGTTGGCAGATGAAACCATTGACCAAAAAGCGGTTTCATCAATTCGCAAAAAGCATAAAATGTGCTATGCAACTTATATCAGAACTATGTCAAAAATACATAGTTTATGCGAATCGCTTGAAGAGGAAACGAAAAACAAGGAGAAAGAGAATATCGTTCACAAGCATCATAATCTCCGTCTGCCTCCTTGCGATACCATAACTTTCAAGGGCGATTATATTTCATGGCCAACTTTTCGTGATATGTTCACGGCCATTTATAAAAGCAATGAATCACTTGACGGAGTTCAAAAACTATATTACCTTACGCAAAAGACACAAGGTGAAGCAAGGGAAATTGTTGAAAAATGTCCGTTGACCAATGAAGGTTTTGACACTGCTTGGAAAAACCTTAGCGATAGGTATGAGAATAAGAGAATTCTTATTAATTCCCAATTGAAAATTCTCTTCAATTTAGATTCAATAGAGTCAGAGTGTGGGACTTCTATTAAAAAATTGCAGAGGGATATCAACAATTGTATATCCGCCCTTAAATGTCACAAAATTGACATTACTAACTGGGATGCAATTATCACCTACTTATGTTCAACAAAATTACCTGAACTAACACTATCGCTTTGGGAGCAGTCGGTCGAAAATAAGACGGACATATCTAAGTGGGAGGACATGGACAAGTTCCTCACTAATAGATTTCAGACTTTGGAAAGCGTTTCAGGTCTCCGAGGAGCCAAACCAAAGATTCAGAAATCGAATAGTACACATAAATCCTCCCCGAACCTTCACAAAAGAAGCTTGGCGCACATCAATCTAGTGTTGCCAATAATGCGTGCAAGATGTGCAAATCAAAAGAGCACAAACTTCATAGATGTCCCAATTTCAAAAGGTTAGAGGTTAGCAAAAGGATTAGTTTTATTAAATCCAATGGCTGCTGCCTCAATTGCCTCTCTTCGGGACATTCGGTGTCGAGATGTACTAGCCCGTACAATTGCGGCACTTGCCACTCTCGACATCATTCTTTATTGCATTTACAGAATCAACGGTCGAAACCGTCTAGCAAATCACAGAAACCTTCGGATAATATACAGTCCACTTCTACACAAGCCCAACAAACGCGCGACTCCACTAGCAGTAACAAACCATCTGCTAGCAATGTACAATCCCATCATGCTAATACAAGCAAAGGGATTTTATTAGGTACGGCGCGCGTTAACATACATCACAATGGTACAAACTTTTCTGCCAGAGCACTTATAGATTCAGGATCAGAGTGTTCCTTCATTACGGAGAGGCTCAGACGCAGAATAAACCTGCCAACACGTAAAATGCATGCTCAAGTTTCGGGCATCAATAATACGGTTTCTGCGCAGGTAAAGGAAGCGTGCATGATCCAACTGCGGTCACCTGTCGACCCACTGATTGCTATCGAGGCTATGGTTCTTGTTTTGCCACAAGTAACTGGGAACTTGCCAACATGCCAAATTTCGGCGTTGACACAACAAGCTTTTCCAGACCTTATCTTGGCGGATAAGCGGTTCTTCATCAACGAGCAAGTTGATCTTGTTTTGGGCGGAGACGTTTACCCACAAATAATATTAGAGGGTATTAGGAAAAACGTGCTTAATACACTTTTAGCTCAAGAAACTGTGTTCGGGTGGATTTTAACTGGTCACGCGGACGCAGTAAAACCATCTAACCATCGGGCATCCTATTTCAATGAAGTGTCATTAGTGAAACAATTAGGAAGCTTTTGGGAACTGGAAGATGTACCAAAAACAAAAATTCGTACGCAAGATGAGCAACAATGCGAAGAGCTCTTCAAACGTACAACAGTGCGGAATGATCAGGGAAGATATATCGTTTCACTTCCTTTCCGATCAGATTTCCCAAATAACATTAATTTAGGCCCTTCTTTAGGAAAAGCCTGTTCACAATTTTATTCAAACGAATCACGACTAGCAAAAAGGCTCGAGTTACGACAGGAATATAATAGGGTGGTCATGGAATATGAATCCATGGGCCACATGTCCAAATTACCTGGAATGCAGTCAGCTAATGCTACTGACAATTATTACTTGCCTCATCATGCGGTAATCAAAGAGGAAAGTACAACAACAAAGGTTAGGGTGGTTTTTAATGCCTCGTCTGCAACAGCAAATGGCAAAAGCCTTAACGACGTTCTCCTTCCAGGGCCGGTGCTTCAGTCTGATTTGACTATGCTGTTATTGCGTTGGCGACTTTTTAAATATGTCTTCAACAGCGATATTGAGAAGATGTATCGCCAGATTCTGGTCAATAGCGACCATACCAAATATCAGAGAATAGTTTTTCGTTCTAGTCCGCATGAACCTATCAGTCTTTATGAATTGAAGACTGTGACTTTCGGAGTTAATTGTGCTCCTTACTTAGCAATTAGAACTTTATTACAGCTAGCTGATGACTCGGAACCCGTATACCCAATCGCATCAAATATTTTGAGAAATTATATGTACGTCGATGACGTCCTTGCTGGAGGTCATTCCATAGAATCGACAATTAAAGCGCGAGATCAAGTTAATACGGTTTTGAAATCAGCTGGTTTTCCATTACGAAAATGGACTTCGAATTTCAGTGAAATTTTAGGCGGGATTCCAAAAGCGCATCTTTTGCATGAAGATTTTCTCGAATTCGAAGATACGAGCAGTGCCAAAGCACTTGGTATTAGATGGAATGCTCATGCGGATCATTTCTATTTTAAAGTCAAATCTATTGAAACTAACCAAATTCTAAGTAAGAGAGAAATACTTTCGGCTATTGCCAAGCTTTTCGATCCATTAGGGTGGCTGGCACCAATTATTATAGTTGCTAAAATTTTGATGCAAAACATCTGGTTAGAGGGTACTAATTGGGATGAACCAGTTTCGCCACCTACGCAGGATCAATGGAACATTTTCGCGCAAAATCACATTGCAATCGAGCAAATGAGGATTCCGCGATGGGTACTATTTTCACCAAAGGACAAAGTCGAGATTCATGGATTTTGCGATGCATCGGAGAAAGCATATGCTGCTGCTGTATATCTACGCGTGGAAAGGGAAGACGGGATACACGTCAACTTACTTTTAGCGAAAACCAGAGTTGCTCCAGTTAAAACTATTTCTCTGCCACGCTTGGAGCTTTGTGGGGCCGTTCTACTCGCAGAAATTATTGAATCGGTTATCAATAATCTTGATTTCGGTAACTTGAAATTGCATCTTTGGACCGATTCTACGATAGTTCTCGCATGGATACGCAAACCTCCATGCTCATGGTCTACCTTTGTGGCCCATCGCATTACAAAAATCCTAGATAAAGTAGGAAATTCAAGTTGGTCTCATGTAGATTCCGCAACTAACCCAGCAGACTTAGCTAGTAGGGGTGTATTAGCCCACGAGTTGCTTAACAATTCCTTGTGGTGGCAGGGTCCTTCTTGGCTTCAAGAAGGTAAAGAAAAATGGCCGCCACAAAATACAAACTATACTACTAATAGCGAGGAAAAAAGGTTCAAAGTACATACTACAACCACAGGCAATGTTAGTGATATTCTTGAAAGATTTTCTAGCCTACCCAGAGCTTTGAGAGTGATTTCATATATTTTTAGGTTTTCTCAGAGAACAAATCCAAAAACAAAAGCCTCATTTAAACCAACGTCTTGCTCAGTTGCAGCAGGCGAAATTAAATTAACGATTACTCGATTAATAATCATTGCACAGAGGCAACATTTTAGTTCGGAAATCAACAAACTTAAAGCAGGAGAATTAATAGATTCAAAGAGTGAAATACTTTCTCTCAATCCATTTATTCACGAAGATAATATTTTGCGGATAAAGGGGCGTAACGAGGCATCTGAAGATTTACCTTTCAACGAACGTTGTCCGATTATTCTCCCGTATAATTGTAGGTTATCACGTCTGATAGTTCAATTTATCCATGACATATCACTTCATGGTGAAAACCAACTAATGTTGCGACTTATCAGAACGCAATATTGGATCCCCAGAGTGAAAACAATGATTAGGTCTGTCATTCATAATTGTAAGATCTGCACGATCTATCGGAAACGATCGCAAAACCAACTTATGGGTGCATTGCCGAAGGAGCGAACTACCTTTTCGCGAGCGTTTACCAATACAGGGGTTGACTTTACAGGACCATTTGATATTAAAAGTTATCGCGGCCGTGGTTGCCGCATTTCGAAAGGTTACGTTTGTCTATTTGTTTGCTTTGCTACCAAAGCTATTCATTTAGAAGCCACAAATGACTTAAGTACCGCATCCTTTTTAGCAGCCTTTGACAGGTTCATTGCTAGACGAGGATGTCCAAAAAATATCTATTCAGACAACGGAACGAACTTTGTCGGAGCCTCAAGGGCTCTTAAAAAAGAACTTAAGGTCTTTATCGCTGATGCGCGTGATAGAACTTTATCAAAGTATGCACATCAATTACTTGAATGGCATTTCATACCGCCATCTGCGCCGCATATGGGCGGCCTCTGGGAAGCGGGCGTTAGAAGCTTTAAGACACACTTCAAAAAGATTGCATTAGTGGGGAAATATACATTTGAGGAGTTTAACACGCTTCTATGTCGAATAGAGTCATGTCTCAATTCGCGACCTTTGAGCCCTGCTTCTAACCAACCTTCTGACTTAGAACCTCTTACCCCGGGTCATTTCTTAGTAGGAGGACATCTATTAGCCCCACCAGAATTAGATACGAACGAGAATCCTGCTTCGATTGTTAATCGATGGCAGAAACTGAAAACTATACACCATAAATTTTGCCGAAGATGGAAATCCGAGTACTTAGCTGAACTACACAAACGGAATAAGTGGAAGCAACCTCAAACTAACATAAAGGTCGGAGATCTTGTCGTCATCAAAGAGGATAATTTGCCACCTAACGAATGGAGAATGGGCAGAGTGATCAATTTATACCCCGGTTCCGATAACCGAGTTCGCGTCGTAGACCTTATTACAGAATATGGTCAGGTTACTCGACCGTTAGTGAAGTTGGTACTACTACCAACAGATACCATTGAAAATGAGGAACCTACTTCAAGGGAAACTAGATCTAGGAAAAACCCTAATCAGCAAATTAGCTGTTAGGCAAATTTTAACAAAAAAAAATTTTCTTTCCTTTTACTTAAATGTCGAGGTGCATTCATTCGCATTTTTGTTGTTCAAAACATTTTTTTCTCATCGCATCTCGTTCATTTTACCCAAAAAATACAAACACTTTGTTTTATTATAATGCTGTAATCCAAATTACCAATGGTATTGGAGTTACCCATAAAATTCATTTTTTTTTCCATATAAACTTTTCGCGTTTGCATATCTTTTGATTTAAGTAATTTTTGCATTCGTTGAAAGTTAATCGAACTTCACAAAAATTCCGAAAGGTTCAAAAGAAAAAAAATTTAATTGTTTTTTTTTTTTTTGCAAACACACTCCAACTCATAGCAGCTTTCGGCGGATTATACGCCTTGTTTAGCGCAAATCCAAAATAAAAACCCATCTGTGAAAAATATTTTCACGTTCCTTCAAAAAAATTTTTTTTTTCTAGGAATTTTTTGTTCAAAGGCACCGACCCACTCTAATGCTCATTCTGATTTTGCCAATTTATTTAAATAAGCATAACACGCGGCTTATTATTAAAATAACATTAAAATTCAGAAATTATCGCATTTCTGAACTTGGGCCATTGCACTTGGGTACATTTTCCAGCACCCTGTTTTTCTTGCATACAAATCTACCACTTACCGGCACTTTGTTTTGATTTTGTTCTTCTTTTATTCCCGGACATCATGAAAGTAGTGGTGCGTGGTGAATGCATTTTTTTCAATTCGATAAGTGCACCAAAGGTATCGACAGGTGTGATAATGCAGCGTTCACAACCTGCAACTAGTTGTGTGGGCTGACTGCAAGATACCGGAATCGATATGAAATGTATGAAAACGTTGTAAAATTTACTATTTTAGTCCGTATAAAGGCAAATTTAATGAAAAATTAAAGGGGGAGGATACTAAATGCTTCAGATTAACAAAAATCGCTCCAAAATATGTCAAGTGTTAATGCTGAAGATTTAATTTACTTATTTGCAGAAGGGTCGTACGAAATCTTTTACTTTTCTTTTTGGATCGCATATTCAATAAAGCAACATACATATGTATATGCTCGAGTATAATGAGCTATAAAATTTTGGTTTCTGGGTAAAAAATACATACTTGCCACCCAGAATACTCACTTTAGCCACAAGTCGCAGCCGCTACTATTAAAGCGGCTTAAACCACCTCAGTTTCTAATCGAGGTAATCGGTAGAATTATTGCTCGCCAGCATATATACATGACATTTTCCATTATACCATTGTTACCTCAACGGGGAAAAATGTCATTACAGCACAACATGACCCGTTATTCTGCTATGCGCAAACGCATTGAGTTCGGAGGACAATACAGCCTCAAGTGCAAATTCTGCGGCCGATATCATCCGATTCGGCTTTGTCCAATCTTTCGAGCCAAAAAACCGGAAGATCGTTTACGTGCGGTGCTCATACACCGCTATTGCACAAATTGCCTGGCAGGCACTCATCGAACAGAGAGTTGCTCAAATGAGGGAAGATGTCGTCGATGCAACGACGACCACCACACTCTTCTCCATATTGACACCTCTGCCGACCCGCGAAGAACAACGCACAAACCATTAAGGTATTCACACCACGAAGACGACGACGATGACGATATCATTTCGTTAGAAGCATCAGTGGTCGACGCTGAAAATAATGCGCCTGTAGAGTTGGAGGAAGGTGAAATATCTGTCTCGCAAGCGGGAACTAGTGCTTCCCGTAGAGACACCAACGAGGAAAGGGAGTTAGATGCACTCCCAACCGCACGAGGCAGCGATATGACCGACCGCCGACTTAGACCGCTGTTGAATCACGAAAAAAGGCAACAAGATGCGTCACGAGCGATTAAGCCGTACCGTCGACAACAAAATGCCCAAGCACATCGCCAAAAGCAAAACAAACCCCGGAGGAGAGTGGAACCTTACGCTTTCCAGCCTCTGGTTCGCAACAATTTTCGATCTGGTGTTCAGGAACCTGATGCGTTAATGAGCATACAGTACACCACCGCGATTACACCGACTGCAGTCGTCAAGGTCGAATCCGGAGGGCGATTACATTTAGTTCGTGCGATGATTGATCCAAGCGCCAGTACCTCAATTATCGCGGACGGCCTTGTAAAAGATTTAAACCTATCTCCGACAGCGACAAATAAGCAAAAAGGTTGCTTTATCAAATTACGAGGGAACTACGGGCATGCGAGTACGGTAACAACACATGCTATAGTTCTGCGGAACTTTTCCAAGCGCTCACCGGCTAACGAGGTTGATAGTGCAATCGTCAGAGCGTACTCCAACCTAAAGCTTGCCGACGCGCGGTTTCATAGTCCTGCCCCGGTACGCCTAGTACTAGGAGCAGACGTGTTCCCTAAAATATACAGGGGCACCATCCCAGCAGGCACTCTTGGTCCGCTACTAGCCCAAGACACCGTCTTTGGGTTCGTGCTATCTGGGGCCTGCTAAAAACATATACGTCGACATTCTTTTTTTTTCTTTCATTTTTCAAACATTCAACTTTTGAATTTATATACATATTAAGTGTTGAATTTATACTACATCAAATTTTATATATTTTATACGATAACCAATTGAATTTCGTAATAAACCAGTGCATCTGAAATTTTTAATACACGTCCATACATTTTCTTTCCTTTTTGAATTTCTTTCCAACAGTGTACCATTGGAAAACTCGTAAACTTGGATCTTGGTGGCTGGCTGTTGTTCTGCTAGGAAATTGCTTATCGCAAGGGGGCCGGCATGTTTATGCCTACGAGCCAAAACATAAATATTTGCGGCAGCTCTAGGAACATAAATGTTTTCGCCAGCCTTAGTATGCATTCTGTTAACCTTATGTTAACAGCAACTGTTTGACTACTTTTGTCAAACATTTAACTACAATAATCGTTCGATTTTACCGTTTCGCGAGTTAGAGAATTTTATGCAAAAGAAGGCTCTTCCACTTCTTTTGCGATCATCCAAGGAACAGCAGTCTGCAGCCACCACGATTTCCGTAAGTTGAAAATAAAATTATTAATATACACATATATACACGTACATATACACATACACATTACAATTTCATATTGTAGTTAATAAAATTTTTGTATATTTAATTAATTAAATAAAATATTTTTATAACGTGAATCTAATTCTCAATTTTTTTCAATCTTCATTTATTTCGGCGGACGAGCCCAAGGTCTCCTGCTCCCTCGAACACTTCCAAAGATATGTTTGTCTAATGGTTTAGATTTTCCAGAGCTCCCATTATGTCTAAAATATCTTACTCCTTTAGATTACCTTTTATGACTATTCGTCTTTTGGGATATTAAGGACAGAGCTCATTAATGGGGGCTGTAGTTAACATTCCTATTTCAGTTAACGAAATTGGCACTACCCTCCCAAGATCATTCGATCAAGCGCATGTGATTCAAATCCATTTAAGAAGACGTATGGAGTATAATCATGACTATATGACTGATACCATACGGTCTGCGAAAATTATGGAAGCCTTGCGATATTTAGTGAATACTCCATTATATCAAGAGCACAATATACAAATTAACGAAGAGTGGGTTGCAGGTTTTAGTGATAATGAAGAAATTCCATTTATTGCATCTATTGAAGATGTACCTGTGCTTCAAAGTTTTCGAAATTGCCCAGAAGAGAATAATCCCCCTCTAGAAGAACCTGCAATTGAAGAAATAAATCCAGGTGGCTTTGAGACTCTTCTCGATAATGTTCCAGTAGAGAATTTGGACATAAATCGTTTGATTATTGCACCAGGTGAAGGCCAAATACTGTCATTCACAAGCATTTACGCTGGACAGAAGCGAACTTGTCCAGCGACATACAGCAAGGTTGTTGGATCTGAGATTCGTCGCTACGATAGAAGTGCTTGTACTATTCCTAAGCTTTTCTATAATTACAAGAAGTTACAACTGCTTCAGATTAAGAATAGTACATCGATTTGCCTACGAAAATTTTCTGGAAGCAATCGAGTTACGGCCCAAAATATTTTAAATGAAAATTTTGTCCAACATTTGATAAAGCATGACGATGGATATAGGGTTTTTAAAGGTGTAAGATCTTCCCCAGCTCACTGGGAGGCAGAGAAAAAAAGCAATTGCCATGATTCGCCAATTTGGTCTTCCAACCTTTTTTCTAACGTTGTCTGCCGCTGAATCTCATTGGATAGAATTACTGGTTATTTTGGCTAAATCTGTGGACTCAAGAAGTATTTCTGAAGAAGAGGCCAATAATTCGTCTGATTCGATCAGATGCAGTCACATGAGCTAGATATTTCGACTATCGTTATCGTCAGTTGCTCAAGCTTTTTAAAGAAAATGGAGGTATTTTCGACGAGCATTTTGTTGAGCCCTTTTACTGGCGAATTGAATTCCAACAAAGGGGCTCATGTGCATGGCATGTATTGGCTCAAGAATGCTCCTAAGATCGAGCTTAGCGAGCCTGAGTCTTTTCCAAATGTTATTAGTTTCATTGACAAATATCTCTCTACAGATGGATCCATAAGTCATTTGCAAAAATTCATTGAGTACCAAAGACAACCATAGTCGGTCTTGTACTAGGGAAAGAAGAGGACAGCAAGTTTGCCGATTTGGTATCCCATATCCGCCCATGCCTTCTACCCAAATATTATTGCCACTTCCAGATGACATTGAAAATTTAGAAATACATAGGGAAAACTACTCAAAGATTCAAAATCTTTTAAATGCTAATTTAACTTCTTCAGATATTTCCTGTTTAAATGATTTTGAGGCTTTTGTCTCTGATACAAGAGTAAATTTGTCATTCGATGTATATTTACTTGCTCTCAGATCAAGTTTAACCAAACCTAAAGTTTTCTTTAAAAGAAAGTTCCAAGACCGCTCAATTAGTGCTTATAACCCGTTATCTTAGAACTACATAGGGCCAATATGGATATTCATTTCATATTGTATACATACGCTTGCTGTTCCTACATCTTTATATATTAAAATCACGTGTCACATTGTTTGTCCGCGATGGACTAACTGCTGAACCGATTTTGAATTTGTTTTGCACCCCGAGTGTAGTTTGATCTAACTTGAAATATAGGATAGGTTATATCTCAGTTTATAGTCGCAATATTATTTTATTGCAATTTTTTTTAGTGTTTATACGTAATAATAAAATGTTACGTATACGCACCGGCACTAATATTTTCAGGTGGTACTTCCGTGTAATTGGTTGGTGTTTAATTAAACAACGTGCTTATCAAGAAAAATATTATAGCGAATGATATCAAGTCTAGCACATCACCAGGCCCGTCGAGAGGGGGGAGGGATGGGGGATTACCCCGGACATTTTTTTAAATTCAGGAGAGTCTTAGTTGTTCCATGTGCAATTTTTAAGCCGAATTTCAAAAGCAACAAATATCTGCATTTCGTTTAAATATTATAGTGAAGCGTGAAAAATCTATATATATAAAAAGAAAGGCTAAAATGTGTGTTTGTTGGTTGCCGGTGTTTGAAGAGATGCGTCGCACTATGGCGCCTCTGCCCTAAAAGCTTGGCAAAAATCAATAAGTTCATGAAAGCGTTCGATAAACCTAATACATGTATTAAATAAAGAATTTTCCGGGGATTACGAATATGTACTTCTTATTAAACAGGAGGTAGAGCCGCTCAAATTTGATTAATTTTTAACACTTAGAAAAATTTGTGGTTTTTGTTCTTTTTTGTTGTATTAAAATTGTTTTGTCTCTAAATAAAACGGCCTGCTACTGTTTTCTTGTATTATAACGAAATGATATTTAATTCTGGGTTGAAGCAAAGCATTTTTTTTACAACAGTTGTCAGATCTACCTGTTTTTCGAAAAGTCTATTTTTAGGACCTTTTTCGAACTTTGATGGAAAATAAAAAAAAGGACAAAAAGTGTATCCGTGAAATTTACAGTAGGTATTTGCTAAATATTTTGTTACCTGAATTCATAAGGTCTACCTCCGTCCAGCTGCTATTTCACTTTTTACATAAAATAAAGTGAAGAAACCTTGGGTATAAATACCCGCCTGAGCAGGTATAGGTAAGAAGGAGGCGAATTTAGTACGGTCACTTTTGTTGTTGGAATTTGTTAATAAAACCAAATTTTTCGGTTACAGCTGCATACTATACCTGGAACTCATTTCCATAATTTGAGTATATAAAACAATGTTTAATTCAACGCCCAAAATTAGTCGTTTTTTGGAGTCTATAGAATAAAGTATTCTGTTTATTTAAATAAAATGAATATACAATTTTTGTTGTTATATCGGCCTACTGATTTTAAGATCGCGGGTTCGAATCGAGCTCAAGGCCTAACAATAATTTTTTATCATTATTATTGTTATGATAAATTTTTTCTTAATTGAAAAAATTTTTAAATTAGAATAGAAGAAAGAAAAAATTTTAGACAACTGCCAAAGCTCGTTGTATAGATCCATTTCGGGAACTGCTAAATTCCTTCATCGGCAACGTTTAGGCGTCGCTGCTATAACCATTCAGCCACCACAGCGGTTTTTTGTTTGTCTTCATTAATCCTACTTCTATTCTGGTTCGTGCCAATTGATATTCACACCACTGCGACATCTGTTGCAGAATAGCTGTGAAAATTGGACTTGTTTGTTGGCAATGCTACCATAGTGTCATATTTTATTGACACTTTTTTCCCCGTGCTCTGGGATGTATTAACAATTTTTGTTGTTATATCGGCCTACTGATTTTAAGATCGCGGGTTCGAATCGAGCTCAAGGCCTAACAATAATTTTTTATCATTATTATTGTTATGATAAATTTTTTCTTAATTGAAAAAATTTTTAAATTAGAATAGAAGAAAGAAAAAATTTTAGACAACTGCCAAAGCTCGTTGTATAGATCCATTTCGGGAACTGCTAAATTCCTTCATCGGCAACGTTTAGGCGCCGCTGCTATAACCATTCAGCCACCACAGCGGTTTTTTGTTTGTCTTCATTAATCCTACTTCTATTCTGGTTCGTGCCAATTGATATTCACACCACTGCGACATCTGTTGCAGAATAGCTGTGAAAATTGGACTTGTTTGTTGGCAATGCTGCCATAGTGTCATATTTTATTGACACTTTTTTCCCCGAGCTCTGGGATGTATTAACAATTTTTGTTGTTATATCGGCCTACTGATTTTAAGATCGCGGGTTCGAATCGAGCTCAAGGCCTAACAATAATTTTTTATCATTATTATTGTTATGATAAATTTTTTCTTAATTGAAAAAATTTTTAAATTAGAATAGAAGAAAGAAAAAATTTTAGACAACTGCCAAAGCTCGTTGTATAGATCCATTTCGGGAACTGCTAAATTCCTTCATCGGCAACGTTTAGGCGCCGCTGCTATAACCATTCAGCCACCACAGCGGTTTTTTGTTTGTCTTCATTAATCCTACTTCTATTCTGGTTCGTGCCAATTGATATTCACACCACTGCGACATCTGTTGCAGAATAGCTGTGAAAATTGGACTTGTTTGTTGGCAATGCTGCCATAGTGTCATATTTTATTGACACTTTTTTCCCCGTGCTCTGGGATGTATTAACAATTTTTGTTGTTATATCGGCCTACTGATTTTAAGATCGCGGGTTCGAATCGAGCTCAAGGCCTAACAATAATTTTTTATCATTATTATTGTTATGATAAATTTTTTCTTAATTGAAAAAATTTTTAAATTAGAATAGAAGAAAGAAAAAATTTTAGACAACTGCCAAAGCTCGTTGTATAGATCCATTTCGGGAACTGCTAAATTCCTTCATCGGCAACGTTTAGGCGCCGCTGCTATAACCATTCAGCCACCACAGCGGTTTTTTGTTTGTCTTCATTAATCCTACTTCTATTCTGGTTCGTGCCAATTGATATTCACACCACTGCGACATCTGTTGCAGAATAGCTGTGAAAATTGGACTTGTTTGTTGGCAATGCTGCCATAGTGTCATATTTTATTGACACTTTTTTCCCCGTGCTCTGGGATGTATTAACAATTTTTGTTGTTATATCGGCCTACTGATTTTAAGATCGCGGGTTCGAATCGAGCTCAAGGCCTAACAATAATTTTTTATCATTATTATTGTTATGATAAATTTTTTCTTAATTGAAAAAATTTTTAAATTAGAATAGAAGAAAGAAAAAATTTTAGACAACTGCCAAAGCTCGTTGTATAGATCCATTTCGGGAACTGCTAAATTCCTTCATCGGCAACGTTTAGGCGCCGCTGCTATAACCATTCAGCCACCACAGCGGTTTTTTGTTTGTCTTCATTAATCCTACTTCTATTCTGGTTCGTGCCAATTGATATTCACACCACTGCGACATCTGTTGCAGAATAGCTGTGAAAATTGGACTTGTTTGTTGGCAATGCTGCCATAGTGTCATATTTTATTGACACTTTTTTCCCCGTGCTCTGGGATGTATTAACAATTTTTGTTGTTATATCGGCCTACTGATTTTAAGATCGCGGGTTCGAATCGAGCTCAAGGCCTAACAATAATTTTTTATCATTATTATTGTTATGATAAATTTTTTCTTAATTGAAAAAATTTTTAAATTAGAATAGAAGAAAGAAAAAATTTCAGACAACTGCCAAAGCTCGTTGTATAGATCCATTTCGGGAACTGCTAAATTCCTTCATCGGCAACGTTTAGGCGCCGCTGCTATAACCATTCAGCCACCACAGCGGTTTTTTGTTTGTCTTCATTAATCCTACTTCTATTCTGGTTCGTGCCAATTGATATTCACACCACTGCGACATCTGTTGCAGAATAGCTGTGAAAATTGGACTTGTTTGTTGGCAATGCTGCCATTGTGTCATATTTTATTGACACTTTTTTCCCCGTGCTCTGGGATGTATTAACAATTTTTGTTGTTATATCGGCCTACTGATTTTAAGATCGCGGGTTCGAATCGAGCTCAAGGCCTAACAATAATTTTTTATCATTATTTTTGTTATGATAAATTTTTTCTTAATTGAAAAAATTTTTAAATTAGAATAGAAGAAAGAAAAAATTTTAGACAACTGCCAAAGCTCGTTGTATAGATCCATTTCGGGAACTGCTAAATTCCTTCATCGGCAACGTTTAGGCGCCGCTGCTATAACCATTCAGCCACCACAGCGGTTTTTTGTTTGTCTTCATTAATCCTACTTCTATTCTGGTTCGTGCCAATTGATATTCACACCACTGCGACATCTGTTGCAGAATAGCTGTGAAAATTGGACTTGTTTGTTGGCAATGCTGCCATAGTGTCATATTTTATTGACACTTTTTTCCCCGTGCTCTGGGATGTATTAACAATTTTTGTTGTTATATCGGCCTACTGATTTTAAGATCGCGGGTTCGAATCGAGCTCAAGGCCTAACAATAATTTTTTATCATTATTATTGTTATGATAAATTTTTTCTTAATTGAAAAAATTTTTAAATTAGAATAGAAGAAAGAAAAAATTTTAGACAACTGCCAAAGCTCGTTGTATAGATCCATTTCGGGAACTGCTAAATTCCTTCATCGGCAACGTTTAGGCGCCGCTGCTATAACCATTCAGCCACCACAGCGGTTTTTTGTTTGTCTTCATTAATCCTACTTCTATTCTGGTTCGTGCCAATTGATATTCACACCACTGCGACATCTGTTGCAGAATAGCTGTGAAAATTGGACTTGTTTGTTGGCAATGCTGCCATGCAAATTTATCATAACAATAATAATGATAAAAAATTATTGTTAGGCCTTGAGCTCGATTCGAACCCGCGATCTTAAAATCAGTAGGCCGATATAACAACAAAAATTGTTAATACATCCCAGAGCACGGGGAAAAAAGTGTCAATAAAATATGACACTATGGCAGCATTGCCAACAAACAAGTCCAATTTTCACAGCTATTCTGCAACAGATGTCGCAGTGGTGTGAATATCAATTGGCACGAACCAGAATAGAAGTAGGATTAATGAAGACAAACAAAAAACCGCTGTGGTGGCTGAATGGTTATAGCAGCGGCGCCTAAACGTTGCCGATGAAGGAATTTAGCAGTTCCCGAAATGGATCTATACAACGAGCTTTGGCAGTTGTCTAAAATTTTTTCTTTCTTCTATTCTAATTAAAAAATTTTTTCAATTAAGAAAAAATTTATCTTAACAATAATAATGATAAAAAATTATTGTTAGGCCTTGAGCTCGATTCGAACCCGCGATCTTAAAATCAGTAGGCCGATATAACAACAAAAATTGTTAATACATCCCAGAGCACGGGGAAAAAAGTGTCAATAAAATATGACACTATGGCAGCATTGCCAACAAACAAGTCCAATTTTCACAGCTATTCTGCAACAGATGTCGCAGTGGTGTGAATATCAATTGGCACGAACCAGAATAGAAGTAGGATTAATGAAGACAAACAAAAAACCGCTGTGGTGGCTGAATGGTTATAGCAGCGGCGCCTAAACGTTGCCGATGAAGGAATTTAGCAGTTCCCGAAATGGATCTATACAACGAGCTTTGGCAGTTGTCTAAAATTTTTTCTTTCTTCTATTCTAATTTAAAAATTTTTTCAATTAAGAAAAAATTTATCATAACAATAATAATGATAAAAAATTATTGTTAGGCCTTGAGCTCGATTCGAACCCGCGATCTTAAAATCAGTAGGCCGATATAACAACAAAAATTGTTAATACATCCCAGAGCACGGGGAAAAAAGTGTCAATAAAATATGACACTATGGCAGCATTGCCAACAAACAAGTCCAATTTTCACAGCTATTCTGCAACAGATGTCGCAGTGGTGTGAATATCAATTGGCACGAACCAGAATAGAAGTAGGATTAATGAAGACAAACAAAAAACTGCTGTGGTGGCTGAATGGTTATAGCAGCGGCGCCTAAACGTTGCCGATGAAGGAATTTAGCAGTTCCCGAAATGGATCTATACAACGAGCTTTGGCAGTTGTCTAAAATTTTTTCTTTCTTCTATTCTAATTTAAAAATTTTTTCAATTAAGAAAAAATTTATCATAACAATAATAATGATAAAAAATTATTGTTAGGCCTTGAGCTCGATTCGAACCCGCGATCTTAAAATCAGTAGGCCGATATAACAACAAAAATTGTTAATACATCCCAGAGCACGGGGAAAAAAGTGTCAATAAAATATGACACTATGGCAGCATTGCCAACAAACAAGTCCAATTTTCACAGCTATTCTGCAACAGATGTCGCAGTGGTGTGAATATCAATTGGCACGAACCAGAATAGAAGTAGGATTAATGAAGACAAACAAAAAACCGCTGTGGTGGCTGAATGGTTATAGCAGCGGCGCCTAAACGTTGCCGATGAAGGAATTTAGCAGTTCCCGAAATGGATCTATACAACGAGCTTTGGCAGTTGTCTAAAATTTTTTCTTTCTTCTATTCTAATTTAAAAATTTTTTCAATTAAGAAAAAATTTATCATAACAATAATAATGATAAAAAATTATTGTTAGGCCTTGAGCTCGATTCGAACCCGCGATCTTAAAATCAGTAGGCCGATATAACAACAAAAATTGTTAATACATCCCAGAGCACGGGGAAAAAAGTGTCAATAAAATATGACACTATGGCAGCATTGCCAACAAACAAGTCCAATTTTCACAGCTATTCTGCAACAGATGTCGCAGTGGTGTGAATATCAATTGGCACGAACCAGAATAGAAGTAGGATTAATGAAGACAAACAAAAAACCGCTGTGGTGGCTGAATGGTTATAGCAGCGGCGCCTAAACGTTGCCGATGAAGGAATTTAGCAGTTCCCGAAATGGATCTATACAACGAGCTTTGGCAGTTGTCTAAAATTTTTTCTTTCTTCTATTCTAATTTAAAAATTTTTTCAATTAAGAAAAAATTTATCATAACAATAATAATGATAAAAAATTATTGTTAGGCCTTGAGCTCGATTCGAACCCGCGATCTTAAAATGAATATAGTTCATATATTTTTTTAGTAAGATATACTCGATGGCAATTTTAATATGTCTCTAGAAAATTCCAAACTATTTGAGGTGTTCAAAGCTTCAAAGGCAAAAGTAAGTTCGTTGTTATGACAGAATTACCAAATGAAGCATGCAACAAAGAAGACGAAGACTTGAGAGAAAAAATTGGTTTCTTCTACATTCCAATACAAAGAAAATGGCAAGCAGTCGGTCGTTCTACTCCAAGGTTTATAAGTAAGCATGAAAGCTGGCTTGCTGGTAAAAGTTTTTTGGACGAAGAAATGCCTAGCACATCAACCAATCGAACTAGGGGAAGACCAACAAAACCCATAGAAGAATGTTCGACCTACACAAGAAAAAGGAAGCTGTCAGATTATACTAGAACTATCGCCATGACTCATCTTTCAGAAGCATTGGCTATTAAATATAAAAAGGGCAAAGAAAACACCAAGTCCCACATCATAGGAGCAGTTGCGTTAGCAAGTCCAGTGCGATTGAGAAGAATCAAAAACAGCACTCCCACACCCACAAATGCGCTACCTAGGAGATACACTCGCGTTGTTTACAGATCTCGGGTTGTCGAAGGATAAATATAATATATTGCGTGAGTCATTGCTGCAACATAATGCCGATCTTTTCCCTGGATACAAACAAATCACTCAAGCCAAGAAAGAAGCATTTCCTCCAAAAGCCAAAGTAATCGAAGTATCAGCTGAAGTTGAGCTCCAAAACTTAATGGAGCATACGTCTATGCGACTCTTGAAAAGTTTTTCTGAAGAAAAGTTGAAATCACCACCAAAAAGCCTAACATTGATAAATAAATGGGGCTATGATGGATCACACTACTCGACAAAAAAATCTCCAAAAATAAAATAGGCCTTTCCTAAAGTAAAATTTTCTCCTGATTCCGAATATGACTTCCTGTGGCAGATCTAGTTTCCGAGATATCGGCGAAAATATGAAAATTCCCATTTTTGCAGAACACTACTTCATATAGGTAGCAAAAAAATTTGTAGTTTTCATTTTTTCGTTTTAAACTGTTGAATTATACATTATACTAATTCCCATAAACATTTCTTGCCTTCAACTCCTTTCAGTATCTTCAGTAGTTTGGCCACTATGCCAAAAAACGTTAAAAAATGTTGAGAAAAAAAATTTTTTTTTACAAAATTTCAGATTTAACCACTTTAAAATCGGAAAAATTCTATTGACGAAAAAAAGTTAGCCCTCCTATGTTGTTGGTAATTTAACTACGAAAATTTTAAGCATACCAGTACAACAATCGGACGTGCCGTTGAGACTATAGCCCCGTTAACTTGCAAGTGCCTATCCTAAGATTTTAGTATTACTTTGATAAAATTGGCGAGACATTTCATTTGGTAACTCTGCCTTAGGGTCTATTAAAAATAAAAAGACATCAAGTATTTAATTATCACTACTGTTTGTTGTGAATTTTATTTTGCAAATTGTAGTGCAAATTTATACATACTATATCGGTAGATGTGTTTACGAAATGGCATGTTGCAAAGGCGATTTTAGATATAAAAATAATCCCGATGATTTTTCCTTTTTTTGCGGACATTATATTTTCGGAAACTCAGCTCAGAAAATAACTACTTCTGTCAAAGATGCATACTTTCATTATTTCGGTTTCCGTGTAAAAAATCTCGATAAATCTTGGACACCTCATTTTATTTGCGCCTCCTGTAGATTAACTTTAATGAGATGGGTATCGGGTTGAGGTCATAACATGAAGTTTGGTGTTCCAATGATGTGGACTGAACCCTTTAACCACGACCAGTGCTATTTTTGCGTGATAGACCTTAAAGGTAAAACGAGAAAAAAGAGGAAATTAATAAGTTATTCAAATGTGGCATCAGCTAAAAAACCAAAACTACATGACCATACCTTACCCATACCTAGGCCGCCTATAACTTTTGACGCCTCAAGCGAAAGTGACTCCGAAGCAGATAATTCAGACAGTGAACAAGGAGAGGTCCCACATCGAGTCTCACAAGCCGAATTAATTACTTGGCCAGAGATTTGAAATTAGCGCAATTTGTGTTGTACCATATGGGTATCAAATGAAAGGCGTTAATGAGTATTTTAAAAGGGAGTGGGCCTTAGTTCTATAGATGGACGCCTTTTCGAGATACCGCCATAAAGGTGGACCAGGGGTGACTCTAGAATGTGTTTGTACGATATGGGTATCAAATCAAAGGTGTTAATGATTATTTAAAACGTATTGGGCCTTAGTTCTATAGGTGGACGCCTTTTCGAGATATCGCAATAAGGGTGGACCAGGGATGACTCTAGAATGTGTTTGTACGATATTGGTATCAAATTAAAGGTATTAAATAGGGTTTTAAAAGGGAGTGGCCCTTAGTTGTATATGTGAAGGCGTTTTCGAGATATCGACCAAAATGTGGATCAGGGTGACCCAGAACATCATCTGTCGGGTACCGCTAATTTATTTACATATGTCATACCACAAACAGTTTTCCTGCCAAGATTCCAAGGGCTTTTGATTTCGTCCTGCAGAACTTTTTAATTTTCTTGTACTTAATATGGTAGGTGTCACACCCATTTTACAAAGTTTTTTCTAAAGTTATATTTTGCGTCAATAAACCAATCCAATTACCATGTTTCATCTCTTTTTTCATATTTGGTACAGAATTATGGCATTTTTTTCATTTTTCGAAATTTTCGATATCGAAAAAGTGGGCGTGATCATAGTCGGATTTCGGCTATTTTTTATACCAAGATAAAGTGAGTTCAGATAAGTACGTGAACTAAGTTTAGTAAAGATATATCGATTTTTGCTCAAGTTATCGTGTTAAGGGCCGAGCGGAAGGACAGACGGTCGACTGTTTATAAAAACTGGGCGTGGCTTCAACCGATTTCGCCTATTTTCACAGAAAACAGTTACCGTCATAGAATCTATGTACCTACCAAATTTCACACGGATTGGTACATTTTTGTTCAACTTATGGCCTTAAAAGTATTCTAGACGAATTAAATGAAAAATGGCGGAGCCACGCCCATTTTGAAATTTTCTTTTATTTTTGTATTTTGCTGCACCATATCATTACTGGAGTTGAATGTTGACATAATTTACTTATATACTGTAAAGATATTGTCACGGATATTAGCATCACTAAATTATCACATCACTAAGGCGATGCTAAGGCCATGCCAAGAAGTATTTACGTTAATAATTAAATCAAGTATACACATATATAAGGCAGCCCAGAGAGATGTCACACACAGATGCATTTACTTATATGCCTATGTGCGCGCGAGAGACTGTAAACTACAAACATTCACATCAATAATTCAATCTTTATGTATCTACATAAACGAATAAATAATTGCGTCTACACATATGTACGTATACGAGCAGCGGAGCGGCAATGCACAAACACATGCATATATCTTATCTGAGTTGTCACAACAGAGAGCAATAATTTGTGCACGTAGTTGTGGCTGGCGATTTTGTAGCCGAAACAACTAGTAAGTTCTGGAAATCGAAGAGCCTAGAAGTATGCAGCGTAAACTATAAAAGCGGGGCAAGCGAGTAAGAAGTAATTCAGTTTTGATTTGAGTTGTCAAGCAGTTTGATTAAGACGATATCTAGCGAGCAATAGCAGTGTTATTTTGAATAGTAGAGTTTCATTGAGCTATCAATCAGTGTGGTTATTAAGCAAGCTATTCGTTGCACAGTTTGTTATTGTGAAGTACTTTAATAAAGGCCATTTTGAATTATTACCAATTGGAGTTATTTATTCAACAGTTTAGTGATTCGAACTTAGCAGAGGATTGCAAATAAGAGGATTTGCAAGCAAATTCGTTACAATTGGTGTCAGAAGAGGAATTGTTAAATAAATTCTAGAGGACAACAAGGACATGGCAAAGTTAAGTGAATTGAAGATCCCGCAACTGAAGAAGGAGTTGGAGAGCCGTGGATTGAATACAAGCGGCGTTAAACTCGAACTTCAGGCACGGCTACGAGAAGCAATGGAAGCAGAAGGAATTGATGTGGAAGAGCATGTCTTTCATCTTGATGGCGAGGAGACAACAAAAATTGAAGAGAAGAACGAAACATCGCAGACGGTTACCAGTACAGATTTGAACATGATTTTAGCTGCAATATCTGCTCAAACATCGACAGTGTCATCTCAACTGGCAGAACAGAAGACATATATGGCATCACAACTAGAATCGCAGGAGACACTTTTAACATCCTAGATGGAAGCACAAGAGGCACGTATAACAGAAATGTCATCACAAATATCCACAAATATGTCATCACAGCTGGAAGAACAAAAGACATATATGGCAACCCAACTGAAAGAACAAGAGACACGCATAACAGTACAACTAGAAGCACAAGAGGCGCGTATATCATCAAAACTCGAAGCGCGCATGGACGAAAAAATAATGCAGTTTGAAGAAAAATTCGAGGCAGAGGTGGATGCGTTGAGAGGTCGTATACAGGAATTGCAACTTAATCGGCCGGCTGCTTCAGCGAGTAATACAAAGAAAAAACTCCATCTTTTCACGGTTCTGTTCCTTTCCAGGTCTTCAAGCTTCAGTTTGAGAAGACCGCAGCAGTGAACAACTGGAATGTGGTAGATAAAGTTGCTGCACTGTTCATGGCGTTGAAAGGGCCTGCAGCTGAGATTTTACAAACCATTCCAGAGAGTGAACGGAACTGTTATGAAGCATTGATGGGCGCTCTAGAGAGGCGATACGGAACTGAGCATAGGAGACAGACATGAGTCAAATATACATATGCATACACGTACAATATTAATATATATAATCCTTACATCTTAATACTTACCTTAGATTTGTAATATATACCTACCCTTTTTAATTATATATAGACATTTCAGAAATACTTACCCTTATTTGAAATACTTACCATTCAGAAATATTTACATTGTATAAAATCACATACTCATACTCATACTCATATTTTACATTCACCCTGTATCGATTTAGTAAGCTACCGTTTGCCTAAAATATGCAGATTTAAGAAATGCATACATATTTTCCTATTTACCTATTTATACACTTACCGTTTTTCTCTCTCCTTAAGTTAAAAAGTAAGCGGTCCAACTGAATGCATTGGACCGCTTTTAAGTTAGTTATTCGCCATCAGCCTAACTATATTCACGCCTCTAATTTATTATACGAAAAAGTGTTAACCTAAATAAATTTATCTTCGCAAATGGGAAAATTCTTAATACTTAAATAAATAATAATAAAATCTATTGTTATATATTTAAAAACGAAAGTTGTCGCGTTTGATTTATTTTGCAGTGAAGTGTTTCTCCCTAAATCCCTCCGTGCATCTACCCTCAATAGTGCATTTTATACATGGTCATTTTGGAGCCATAAAAGTGAAACAGTGACCTAAGAAATACTCAAAATTTAAATAAAAATGAATCATAATTAAATCGGGTTTCGCGACGCGCTATTAACAAAAAATCATGCAAAATAATTTAAAACAATATAAACTTAAAAAGTGCAGTGCTAAAATACCAAATCATACGTACAAAGGTTGATTTAAACATACATATATACAGATATACAGTGTGTTAGGGTGTACCTTAAAAAGCAAAAAGATAAAGCTGTAAACAGAAAGTATATTTTGCATAATTGTCGCGTTTTGTATTTAATAAAGTGAAGTGCTCAGCCCCTCTACCATTTCCCTGGTGCACCGCTTCCTTTGGAACCATAGTGAATTTAGCAACCACTTGGAAAATAAATACTTACCTATTAATACCAATTTGATAAAAGCTTAAATATAAAGTGAAAATACGATTGAAAATTGAAAATATATATACAAATGTAACACAAAAATTAATTATACCTGCGCCTGTGATACATCATAAAATAAAGAAAAAAGAGAAGTGCAAAGTGAAGAACATACATACGTACACATAGTACAACACAAAAAGTGCACATTAGGCAGTACCCAACATATATGATTTTTTTTTCTCAAATAAATCATCTGTTATAAAAAGGGTAGGGTGCTTGAAAAGTAAAAACCTGAAAACTAAAGTTTATAAAAAATATAAAAAGCGAACAAAAATAATCAGTTTTGTTAAAGAAATAAATATCTTAAGTGCAATAAGAAGTGTGCATACAAACATACATATACATATTCGTATACATAAAAAGTGTACAGTAGGGAGAACCAAAAAAAAAAAAAAAATATTATATCAAAATTGCTCATCGAAAAAAAAAACTGAAAAGAAAATTTAAATTAAGCTAAAAAAAAAATACTGTGAGAATATAACAGATATAATAAAGTGCCATTAGGAAAAAAAAGTATTTGTGAAGAAAATTACTTACCGGAAAAAAAAGTTCACTAACCTGAAAAAGAAAATCACTTACCTCGGAAAAGTGGCACTTACCTGGAAAAGAAAATTATACTTACCCTCTGGAAAACCCATTTTCAACAAAAAAATTCAAAAAATTATAAAAAAGGATAAGTGCTGGTTTTAAGTGCTAAGGCACAGAAGAGTGTCTCTTAAAACCATAAATATTTATTTCATAGCACGAGCAGTAGACCTGCAAGAGTGGTACAAAGCAGATTCGAAAGAAGCCAACAACAGCAACGTGAGTCCCAGCAACAGAAGCAACAGAAAGGTAACGGGTTCATCGGCTAAGAGGATATCACGGTACAGTACATTCAAAACATATTAGAATTGAAACCAGCGGTAAGTGCGCATATATTACGTATGTAAGTCTCATAGCGGTTCCAATTTACGGTAAATTCGAAATACATAATCTCTTATTTCTCAAATATAAATCTCGAGAGACTTGGAAATTAGTCCGCTACACTCAAACATACATACGTAATATACTTATAACACAATATTCTCAAATCCCATCACGTATATACCCCACGGCGTATTAACTCTCCATACCCACTGGCACATTCCTGTTATCAATTGCTGTCTCACAGGCATAAGAGCACTGTATTGAGTCTCTCATTCTCAATCCCAACAAAAGAACAAAATATAACCGCAAAATTCCCAAATTGGAGTCTCCCACTTGTGCCAGTGTATATATTATACATATATATATATAAAAAAAAAAAAAAATCTAACCCCAATCCGCTAACTGCACTTAGACGCGCTAAGGCAGTACAGAAACAAGTAAAACAAAACACCTTCACTAGGGTGTATTAACAAAACCCCAGCAACGAGCATAATTGTAATTAAGTAAATAATATTTAAAAATATTTGCACAACCACAAAATATTTCGCCTACTTAATTTTTCCACACAAAAAAAAAAAAAAACAACAACGACCCACCCTAATATAAACAAAATACTGGCACACAATTAAATACATATAAATAAGATCCAGCTATTTGCTCATTTTCTCATCTCGCTGTAAATTCCCGTTCCTGTGTACAAGCATTAGTCTGTGTCACAAGAATTTATAAGCCGGAAAATAGTTAAGACCAAAATTATATTTCAAACATAGTAGAATTAAAGTGTCCTATCAATTAATATACTACTACCTCACTCAGCACTGCTTAAAATTTAACCAAGCAATACATTTAGAACCCTTCTCATTTGGTATCCCATATTATA
This sequence comes from Eurosta solidaginis, assembly GCF_040869045.1. NCBI lineage: Eukaryota > Metazoa > Arthropoda > Insecta > Diptera > Tephritidae > Eurosta > Eurosta solidaginis. The sequence goes on from NC_090319.1 coordinate 138,966,002, forward strand.
ATATTATAATTAACACCTGTTTACCCTGAACAAAACCAATATGAGCAAAAAAGCAAATGACACTCTTGATGTAGGTCAACCCGACACAAGTCTTGATACTTTCATTTTCGAAAGCAATAGACTAGAGGCCTTTTACTCAAAGTGGTCAGCAACCCTGATAGCTGACCAAACTGAGTCACTTCTCAAGGTAAAAACACAACAGCTCGAAAGATTGTGGGAATCACTCCTAGATTCCTACAGAAATGTATCTCTTTCTCCATCCCATCAGGAGTCCACCGATTCGATAGAGCAAAAATACCAAAAGTGCTCTGAAAGCTATGAAATTTGCATGTCACAAATTATGGACGCCATACAACTACTGCGACCCTCACCTCAAATATCTCAGCCCTTAAATCCCCCAAATACTTCTAACTCATCACAAGTATACCTCAAAGTACCACCCTGCGATACTGAAATATTCCACGGCGGATACGAAGACTGGCCTGCATTCAGGGATATGTTTACGGCAGTCTACGGCAATCACCCCAAACTCACTCAAGCTCAAAAACTATATCACCTACGGCAGAAAACGAGAGGCCAAGCAGGTCAGTTAGTGAAGCAATACCCTCTCACAGACAACAGTTTTCAGTTAGCATGGGACGCCCTCAAAGCTCGGTACGAAAACCGAAGAATATTGGTTGACAACCAACTGAAGACCCTCTTTAGTCTTCAGCAAATTTTCTCAGAAAATGGTGAGCAAATTCAAAAGCTGCAAACCACCATAAATAATTGTTTGTGTACCCTGGAAGCACAAGGTATCCCAACCTCTAATTGGGACCCCATTCTTGTGTATATTTGCTCCTCAAAGCTGCCCAGTGAAACCCTGTCCCTATGGGAGCAATCTCTTACTTCTCGGAAAGAGTTGCCACTGTGGTCAGATATGGACAAATTTTTGACTTCCAGATACGAAGTAGTAGAGAGACTCCACAATTACCGACCAGGTAAGCCTAGAAATCCTCTACCAAACTTCACACCCAGGTCCACAAACCAAAACTCAATCCACAACTCCACGTTCTCAAATAAAAACAGAACAAATAATTTTCACTCTAATAATCATCACTCAAAACCACAGCAAGTCTCTTGCAAGCTGTGTAACTCAAACCACTCAATGATGTTTTGCGTGAAATTCAAAGAGCTGACGGTAGCAGACCGCCTCAAATTTGTAAAAGAAAACAATTATTGCGAGAATTGTTTGTCATACTCACATCTCAAGCGTGATTGTCAGAGCAAGTTTTCATGCGTTTATTGCCAAAAACGACATCACTCTCTCCTCCATTGTCAACAACATCAGAACGCATCTCGGGCAACAGGCCTCAGACCCCAAAATACACTAGCCCAAACCACAATCCCATATCAAATAAATGATGAACAAGCATCGACATCAACGACTGAAGCAGCGGCGCAGAAACACCAGGACTCAACAACCCACACGGTCTCGTCACATTTCTCCAGTAGCTGTGAAACAACACTACTCCCAACGGCACTAGTCCCCATTCACCACGCCGGGGAGTACCATAAAATTCGCGCACTTATTGACCAATGCTCTCAGAAAACATTTTTGGCAACCCGAATCCAAAAAATGTTAGGCCTCCCAACAAAAAATGCAAGATATGAAATCTCAGGAATGGGAGGCACAGTGGTGCAAAAAGCAAACAAAATCTGCGAGGTAACTCTTTGCTCCTCAGACTTAAGCAAATAGATTAGCACCAACGCAATTTTGCTCCCACAACTCACTCATTTTCTTCCCAATAAGAAAATCTTAAAAGTCAGCTTAGAGGCATTCCAATCTCTCCAGCTCGCAGATCCTAACTGTCTCCATCCCTCAAAAATAGACATGGTTATAGGAAGCGATATAATTCCCCAAATACTGCTCGATGGTCTGCAACGAAATCCGCAAGAAACCCTTATAGCTCAAAACACAATATTTGGATGGGTTCTCAGCGGACTAGTAAAGGAACTAGTCTCCACCTACTTTACACAAGCCAGTGAATCAACAGAACCGGACATCAGCACTCTACTCAAACGGTTCTGGGAACAGGAAGAGATCCACACAACTCTGTCCAGATCACCGGAGGACCAATTTTGTGAGGCCCTCTACACATCTACAACTACAAGAAGAGAAGATGGACGTTACGTCGTAAAACTTCCCTTTAAACCCAATTTCCCCCACTCATTGGCACTAGGGCACTCCCGCCCATCAGCGCAGCAACAATACATCAGTGTAGAAAGGAGTCTGGAAAAAAAGCCCGAATTATGTGAAAAGTACTCAGAAGTACTCACAGAGTACCTCCAAATGGACCACATGCAGCCCGCTCCAAACACAGAGGTAATCAGAAATGGTAAATATTTCTCATTTTACCTCCCTCATCACGCTGTTCTCAAACCCGACAGCAAAACCACAAAGGTTCGCGTGGTATTTAATGCATCAAAGACATCGAACTCAGGAAACTCTCTGAATGATGTTTTATACCCAGGCCCGATTCTCCAAAACGACTTGACGTCAATAATTCTCAATTGGCGCCTCTACAAGTTCGTGTTCAATGGCGATATCGAAAAAATGTATCGCCAAATTCTCGTCAAGGAAGAGGATCAAGACTTTCAGAGAATTCTCTTTCGGAAAGCTCCTCACCAGCCACGCCAAGACTTTAAGTTGAAAACCGTCACTTTCGGTGTAAACTGCGCTCCATATCTCGCAATCCGTACACTCCACCAACTCGCTCAGGATTGCGAAGAAACTCACCCGCTCGCTAAAGACATCATTCTTCGAGAAACTTACGTAGATGACGTCCTCTCAGGCGGGCATAATATACAGTCCACTCTCGCTTCCATGAATCAAACTATCGAAGCTCTAAAATCGGCTGGCTTTCCACTCAAAAAAATCACTGCAAACAGAGCAGAAATCCTCAATTCGATTCCAGCCTCTGATGTCTTAGATGCGGAATTTCTTAAATTCCATGACACCAGCTCCACTAAAACTCTGGGCATAAGATGGAATGCTCTAACTGACTCCTTTTCGTACTCTTACGACCCAATACCGGACTCTACGTCACACACAAAACGGCAAATACTCTCGGCCGTAGCTAAGCTGTTTGATCCCGCAGGATGGCTTTCGCCAATAATGATCCAAGCCAAAATTCTCCTCCAACAGCTATGGTTAGAAGGTACCGACTGGGATGAACAGGTCAAACCCGCAGCTGTTCATAAGTGGAACACTTTCCGGGAAAGTCTCCCAGCCATAAGCAATATACGTATTCCACGATGGGTGCAATTCGCCCCAAATAAATGCATCCAAATACACGGTTTCTCAGATGCCTCAGAAAAAGCATATGCAGCATGCGTCTATATCAGAGTACAACATGATGAAAACTCCTTCTCATCTCAGCTTTTCGTGGCTAAAACCAAAGTCGCTCCTCTACAGACGATTAGCTTACCACGATTAGAACTCTGTGGCGCAGTACTGTTATCAAAATTAGTAGCAAACACTCAATCCCAATTAAATCTGCCACCACACGAACTGACACTCTGGTCAGACTCCGCCATCGTGTTGGCTTGGCTAGAAAAACCCCCACATACATGGAAAACCTACGTGGCAAACAGAATCACCGTGATTCTACAGAACGTTAGTAACGCATCTTGGCGCCACGTACCCAGTGCTGACAACCCCGCCGATTTAGGAACCCGAGGATGCAAGCCGCAAGACTTAGCTGACTCTTCGTTATGGTGGAATGGACCCCAATGGCTCTCTAAACCGAGCTTGTTCTGGCCAAGATATGTCCCTTCTACCTCAACCCTTCCGGAGAAGAAACTCGTCGAAGCCTGGCATGCTGTCGATCACGCCGATATACTGGAACGATTCTCATCATATCCGCGCGCGTTAAAAGTTGTGGCCTTCATGTACCGGTTTATCCGCCAAACCCAGAAACAACCAATTTCCAGTTCCCTAGTTCTCACGCAAGAAGAACTATATTTCGCAAAAATTTAACTTATAATGGTCACGCAACGCCATCATTTTCCGGCCGAAATCACCCAATTAGAAGCAGCAAAGCCTATCAGCAAGAAAAGTTCATTGTTGACCCTCAATCCCGTGCTAGATGAAGCTGGCCTCCTGCGAGTTAAGGGTCGTTTAGCTAATGCCGACATCAGTGAGAATGAACGGTATCCGATAATTATACCAGATAATTCCAAGTTCTGCTCACTGCTACTAGACTTTCTCCACAAAGTATTGCTTCATGCTGAGGTGCAACTGATGATTCGCATGATTCAAGCGGAATACTATATTCCCCGCATCAAGCAGAAAGTAAAGAAATGCATATTCCAATGCAAGACGTGCACGATATACAAACAACAAATGCGTTCACAAATAATGGCCCCTCTACCCCCCGAACGTGCCACTTACTCCGTGCCATTTCACGTAACAGGAGTTGACTTCGCTGGTCCATTTATGGTGAAAACGTCCCTCTTACGACGAGCTTCTCACACGAAAGCGTACGTTTGCGTATTCGTCTGCTTCTCCACTAAAGCAGTCCACCTCGAATCATGCACAAGTTTGACAACTGAAGCCTTCAGAGCCGCCTTCACTCGCTTCGTAGGGCGACGCGGATTACCCCACAAAATAATGTCTGACAACGGAAAGACGTTTGTTGGCGCACAACGAGCGATCCAGAGGGAGATAGCCCTATTCCTCAAAGAAGCAGCTGTTGATATTGCACAAAGGTATGCGGTACAGGGCCTCTCTTGGCAATTCATACCGCCGTATGCCCCACACATGGGCGGCCTATGGGAAGCCGCAGTAAAAAGCTTCAAAAGCCATTTCACAAAAGTAGCTGGAAATCAAAAGTTTACATTTGAGGAATTCACCACTCTCCTCATTCGAATCGAAGCAGTGCTCAATTCTCGCCCTCTCTCTCCCATGTCACAGGATCCAAGCGACTTATTAGCCCTAACTCCTGGACATTTTCTTCGAGGAGCCCCCTTAACTTCCTCACCCGAACCGAATGCCGAAAACGTATCCCCTACTACGAAATGGCAAAGATTAAAGGTTCTGCATCACCAGTTCAGCTCACGTTGGAAGAGCGAGTACCTACAAACCTTGCATAAAAGATATAAATGGAAACATCCCCAACAAAATATTCGCGAAGGAGATATGGTCGTTATTAAAGACGACCTTCACCCCCCCCCCCCCCCCCCCCCCCCCCCCCCCCCCCAATGAATGGCGTTTGGGCCGAGTTATCAAACTCCATGCGGGCGCCGATCAACGGGTTCGTGTGGTAGATGTCCGCACCCAAGCAGGTATAGTCACGCGAAACATTACTAAACTCTGCCTCCTCCCATCTCAGGAACTGCCGCCATAGCAACTCTCTACATCAGCGTAGAATCTTCAACAAAGTCGACGGAACCTCAGAGGATCTCGAAGAGCGTCTACATCCCTCAGCTCCGCAGGCCGGCCGCCATGTTGAAGACATGAGTCAAATATACATATGCATACACGTACAATATTAATATATATAATCCTTACATCTTAATACTTACCTTAGATTTGTAATATATACCTACCCTTTTTAATTATATATAGACATTTCAGAAATACTTACCCTTATTTGAAATACTTACCATTCAGAAATATTTACATTGTATAAAATCACATACTCATACTCATACTCATATTTTACATTCACCCTGTATCGATTTAGTAAGCTACCGTTTGCCTAAAATATGCAGATTTAAGAAATGCATACATATTTTCCTATTTACCTATTTATACACTGAATGCATTGGACCGCTTTTAAGTTAGTTATTCGCCATCAGCCTAACTATATTCACGCCTCTAATTTATTATACGAAAAAGTGTTAACCTAAATAAATTTATCTTCGCAAATGGGAAAATTCTTAATACTTAAATAAATAATAATAAAATCTATTGTTATATATTTAAAAACGAAAGTTGTCACGTTTGATTTATTTTGCAGTGAAGTGTTTCTCCCTAAATCCCTCCGTGCACCTACCCTCAATAGTGCATTTTATACAATACCAAATGGAGTTGCTGAACCGCTTCCAGAGGCCTGGTGAAACATTGCAAGAGTTTGCGTCGGACATTGAAAGGCTAGCACATTTAGCGAATGCGGACGCACCCGTGGAATACACTGAAAGGGTAAAAATCCAGAGCTTCATAAATGGCATACGAGATGTGGAAACGAAGCGGGCTACATACGCAAACCCAAAGCCAACATTCGCAGAAACGGTGTCACAAGCCCTGATTCAGGAAACAGCGTCGCTTCTGTGTAAGCCAGTTTTCAAAGCACGCCGTGTGGAAGTAGAAAGGCCAGAGTGGGTAGATGCAATATTGGAGGCGCTGAAAGGATCGCAAAAGCGGAATGAAAAAGTTATCAAATGCTTCAAATGCGGGAAGTCCGGTCACATTGCACGTCATTGCGATCTTGGCCTTAATAGTTCCAACAATGTGGGTGGGCGTAAACGCAAAGCTGGAGGAGATGAGCAAGAGCGAGTAAGAGGTAGAGAGCTAGATCCAGCTATTGAATGCCCTGTGATATCTGTGTCGCAAATTGGTAGAAAATCGAGCAGTCTTACCGTCAGAGGGAATGTGGATGGCAACGAACGAATACTGACTGTAGATACGGGCGCATCTCATTCCTTGATCCGATCTGACTTGGTCAACAGGAGAGTAAAACCGTTACCTGGAGCAAAGTTGCGTACGGTCACTGGCGAGTATAACCAAGTTCAGGGAGAAGTGATATGTGAAGTATTGATTGAGAAGGTCATGGTTCTACACAAATTTGTTGTGGCGGAGATTGTTGATGAAGTTATATTGGGAGTGGATTTCTTGGTTGACCATGACATCAAGATCGATATGCAGAGAAGGGTGATGCGTTATGAGAACCAAAATGTGCCACTTAAATTTAGTTTGGAAAAAGGGTTCAGCAGTAATCGGGTACTGGTGGAGAAGACTCGACGAAGGCCACGAAATTCAAAGGTAAAGGTTGATGGAACAAATGGGCCAAACAAATCAAAACCGAAGGTACCTGTGAGAGAAACACTGGCATTGAAAAGCCCTAGCGGACGTACTAAAACGAAGAAAGAATGCAAGGGTGGTTTCAAGCCAAGGCACACTACTGTTGTGAAGCGTCGGAACGATACTGATTATGCAAAGCAAATCCGTCCAGCGCAAGCTCTGCGAAGTAGTTCTTCATTGGCCGAGCAACAGAGTGCGAGGGAACGATCAAGGATAATGAGTAGTAAGATGAAACACTGGTACGACAAGGAAAATATTTCGGAAGGTTTCCGGGAGGGAAATTTGGTACTGTTATACAACCCTCACCGGCTGAAAGGTGTTCCATCCAAATTTCGGTGCAGTTGGGAAGGCCCGTACAAGGTTGTGAAGAAGATCAGTGATACCATCTACCGCATACAAAGCATTGAGAAACCACGGAGTAGAAGAGTGGTACATTTGGCGATGCTAGCAGCGTTTAGATCGAGAGATTTGTCTGATCGGGACGATCAGACTTAGGTGGAGGGCAGTGTCACGGATATTAGCATCACTAAATTATCCCATCACTAAGGCGATGCTAAGGCCATGCCAAGAAGTATTTACGTTAATAATTAAATCAAGTATACACATATATAAGGCAGCCCAGAGAGATGTCACACACAGATGCATTTACTTATATGCCTATGTGCGCGCGAGAGACTGTAAACTACAAACATTCACATCAATAATTCAATCTTTATGTATCTACATAAACGAATAAATAATTGCGTCTACACATATGTACGTATACGAGCAGCGGAGCGGCAATGCACAAACACATGCATATATCTTATCTGAGTTGTCACAACAGAGAGCAATAATTTGTGCACGTAGTTGTGGCTGGCGATTTTGTAGCCGAAACAACTAGTAAGTTCTGGAAATCGAAGAGCCTAGAAGTATGCAGCGTAAACTATAAAAGCGGGGCAAGCGAGTAAGAAGTAATTCAGTTTTGATTTGAGTTGTCAAGCAGTTTGATTAAGACGATATCTAGCGAGCAATAGCAGTGTTATTTTGAATAGTAGAGTTTCATTGAGCTATCAATCAGTGTGGTTATTAAGCAAGCTATTCGTTGCACAGTTTGTTATTGTGAAGTACTTTAATAAAGGCCATTTTGAATTATTACAAATTGGATTTATTTATTCAACAGTTTAGTGATTCAAACTTAGCAGAGGATTGCAAATAAGAGGATTTGCAAGCAAATTCGTTACAATATTAAATTTTTTGTTAAAATTTGACTTAAAAAAAATTTTTTTTAAGTGGGCGTGTTCGTCGTCAGATTTTGCTAATTTTTATTTAGCACACATGTAGTAATAGGTGTAACGTGCCTGCCAAACGACTGCGAAATTACAGCTTGCAAAACTTTTAAATTACCTTCTTTTAAAAGTGGGCGGTGCCACGTCCATTGTCCAAAATTTTACTAATTTTCTATTTTGCGTCATAAGGTCAACGCACCTACTAAGTTTCATCGCTTTATCCGTCTTTGGTAATGAATTATCGCACTTTTTCGGCTTTTCGAAATTTTCGATGTCGAAAAAGTGGGCGTGGTTGTAGTCCGATTTCGTTCATTTTAAACAGCGATCTTAGATGAGCCAGGGAATCTACATACCAAATTTCATCAAGATACCTCAAAATTTACTCAAATTATCGTGGTTACGGACGGACGGACGGACAGACGGACGGACATGGCTAAATGAATTTTTTTTCACCCAGATCATTTTGATATTTAGAAGTCAATATCTATCTCGATTAGTTTATGCCGTTACGGATTACCGTTATGCGAACAAAGTTAATATACTCTGTGAGCTCTGCTCAGCTGAGTATAAAAATGTACTAACTAGTGATTAAAAAATATAAAACGTTGTTACGTGACTGGCTGTTTGGGTGGTGAGGAGCGGCGGCAAGCAGGTATGCTTGCGGGCCCAGGCTAGCTCGTCGTCTTGGGCGGGGAATTGCACCACCGACCTCACCCGCAGCCACATGAACAAAAAGGGTTCACACCTGCATATGTATAGGAAAGGAAGGAGAAAGAGCTGAAAAAGATGTAAATACACATGAGGGGCAAAGTTAAAAGGGGAAAGCATAATGGGAAGAAAAAGATGAAGGCCTGTTTTGTCAGGTGGAGTCTGCACTCCCTCTGCAGTGCAACTTGCACCGCACCGTGGGCACTGTGCTGACTCCTGTTTACCTTACAGTGGCCCCAAACCTGACACTAGTCTGTCCGTGTGTCACTCGGTCATTTTTCCCTACCACTCACCTTCACCTAACCTTACCGCGCACAAGCGCAGCACCAACACCAACATTCGACTTAGCCCTGCATTATTGAAAGCTACGTTTTCATCCAAAAATTTTAAATTTTATTAACAATTTAATTTTGCTTATAACTATACCCTGGAGCTATCTATCCTATAGAATGCAAAAAGAAACCGCTTAGAATTAAATTTCAACAAAAAAGCAAAACCAATTCAATTTGATTCAATTTAATACAACGGTTTGTAAAGAAAAAAAAAAATAAAATAAAGAAGCAAGGTGTGGGGTATCTTATTTCCGTAGAAATAATTATTTCTGATCCACCCTAATATACTATTCTATGAGCACATATCTTAAAATCTAGAGATTCAAAATTCAAGAGACGTATAATATAATAAATAATATAAGGGCAAACAAAGAAAAATCCAAGAACACTAATCCCTCACCTATCTCAACCGCTCAAGTAAACATAAAATCAATTTTGTACAAAGCAAAATTAGGTCATCGAAATAAAGCAAAAAACCAGTTTGGCATATTATAAACACAATGTGTGTATGTTTGTAGTTATGTATGTACATATATTCCTTACGTTTAGGTTTCCTTCTTCTATTTTCTCAAGAAGATCAGGCATCATATCGAGCCTTTACCGCCAAATTGGTGTAAGGGACAAATAACAAATTATACAGGGGGAGGTTTTTTTTAATTATCTCTGTTAATAAGCAAAGAATTTGAACTAAATTTTGTACACGGCCCTAGTTGTGCTCTAAGTACATAACGTAATCAATTTCAGTAGCTAAAATAAGTCGTAGTTGTGTTTTTTGTTACTTACATCAATTTCGCTGGCACACTCACCACCTGCTGCTGAAATGTTATGTTACTTACATCAAAATAATCATAAAGTTTTTTCACATATAATTTTTTATTTCATTCAAAGAACGTTACAGTATATTTTATAAAATTAAGAATAGTTCATTAAACATAATTTAAGCATATCAGGGACCGTAAATAACAATCGCTAGCCAAAATTAAACCAAAAATCCGAAATTCACAAATTAACTTATTATTTGTTATTTAAAACCTAAAATGTATCTTCCTCGTCAGTTTCAGGTAACTCATCTGTAATTGTTGCGCTTTGTTGCATATTTAAAAACTCATTGTGAAACTATTTTGGTGTAGCGCCTTTTTCGCAAAGTTTTTTTAAATCGTTAAACTTTTTTAAAGAAATTTTCAAGGGCTTATCATACAGAGAAAGGGGTCCTTCGTTTCTAATGGAAATATTGCGTTTGGATTGACGCATTGAAGCTAGATTGTATTCTTTATTGCAGTATCCATGCTTTAAAGTCATAAGAGAGGAATCCTTTTGGAACATAGCAGATCGAAGAGAGTTAAATTCTTTTTTTGTTGAGGTAGGGAACATAGTACGCGCAAAGTTTTTCCAGTCTTTGAAATCGGAAGATTCCATTATTATACACTCGTAATTTTTTGGGTTAGTTCTCGCATGGAAATAACGGTATACCATTCGCTGGGAGCCCAAATAATTCTTTGGCGTGTAAATGACTCTATCGTACTATGAATAGAGTCGACTGGCATTATGGTATGGCCGGGTAACAGAAAGGTTATTTTTAGGGTTTTTATATTTGTACAGGATTTAAAAAAAAAGCGAACATAGCAGGCATGGCTCTGTTTCGAAATATGGAGTTAAAGTAAAACTCAAAATTTATATGCTCGAAAAAGAAATGCTTGGCCCCGGAAATTGACTAACCCTTTTGCTCGTTCCCTATTAAAATTATAACCCTTATACCAATGTTTCAATAATAATTGTAAAGGTATATAAAGAAAAAACATATGAAAATAACAATTTTAATCCGTTGTATTGCCGGAAAAGCTCCTCCCTCCGCGGTGTTTGTTGTTGTTTATGTTGCTAAAGTATGTGAACTAGCCCCAAAAATATGGAAATGTTGCTACCAGCTTCGTTGTGATTGTAACCACTGTTTTTCCCTATTGTCGTTTTGCCAAAAATCGTCTAGTACCTTTTTTCTTGTTGTAGGTGTTGACGTGGCTGTTGTTGTGGTTGCGGCTCAATGCCGCCGGTGAAAACTACTATTGATGTTGGAAAGTTTATTGTGTTGTTGCTGCTGTTGTTGCGGCTCCACGCCGCCGGTGAAAAATTCTATATGCCAAGTTGAAAGTTTTGGTAGATGATTCTGTTGTTGGGCGGTATGTCGCCACTATGAGGAATTTGTTGTTTTTGTTGTTGGTATGGTGTGCGCCGGTTGTGTAGTGTTTTTCGATGCGTAATAATTGTTGTCGCCAATTTACAAACATTGTTGTAGTGGTTGTTGGGCGGCATGTCACCAAAAAAAGAAAAAAATAAATAAATACCGGTTGTGGTTGGTGTTGCGCCGCCAATATAACAAAAATGGTGTAGTTGTTGTTGAGCGGTATGTCGCCAATATAATGTAGTTGTTGTTGGGCGTTATGCCGCCAATATAAAAACGTTGTTGTAGAGCGGTACGTCGCCAATATAAAACAGATGCTGTTGTGGTTATTGCGGCCGTATGTTGCTAATAAAAAATGCTGTTGTGGTTGTTGTTGTGGTGTGCGCCACCAAATTAAAAATGTAGTGTAGTGCGTGGTAGTTGTTGCAGGGCGGTATGTAGCAAAAGTGGGTCTTCTCCACAGAAAGATTAATTGCGCGCTGAAATTACACATAGCAGAAAATCTACTTTAAAAAAATCAATTAATTTACTTACTCTGATTTTAATTTAATCAATTAATTATGTCTGCATGTTCATATACCCGCCTACATGCATATATTTGTATGCAAATTAAAGTTTATGTTGGGTTAATTGAGTTTTTTAAAAAACTCTTGCATTTTATTTCAATGCTGCTCAAAAACTGACTAAGCTTTACATTTTACTCTTATTTATAACTTACAAATAGTTTACAATAGGAATATTGAATAGGATGTTTATCTTAATACGATACCTTAGTAATTTTACTCCTGGCATTGCAACAGCTGGCTAACGCAATGTCAGTATGTGGGAATGGAATGTTACAACAGATTCCGTAAATAAATCAAATAGCAATGTTTAAACAATTTGTTTATATTTGCCACCTGATTTGAGTGGAGTCATGTTCCTTAACTCCCCCCTTTCTTCAGATGAAACGTCCCTGTTTCATTCAGTGAATTAGTTAATATGTGAATTTATTAATATTAATTTGAGAACTCAAGTTTTTAAATATCTTTTCATTAATTTCAGTTTGTTTTCTTTGCTTAAATATTTTGTATTGATTAGCAGCTTTGACTAATACTATTATCATAAATATAACTGTTACTATTATTAAACCTATCCAAAATATGGGTTTTGATTTTATTTCACCTTTTATGACATCAATAAAGCTTATATTTTCAAATTTTAAATTTAAGTCTTCAGATTCTATATATTTAACAATTTCAAAGTTACTGAATTTATTATTTTTTACATATTTCCATATTTTTGCATCTGTGTTCTCATAAGTTACATTGTCAATTTTTGACTGATTTTTAAAAGTTACGAGATAAATTCCATTTACATTATGATTGTCAACAGTATGATTTCCTGAAACTAAAATAACACCATCTTTTATTACATCAATTTCTTTATTCCTCTCTTTAATTTTTATACATCTAGTCGATTTTCCTAACAAAATATCCACTAAACAAGAATTTGAAGATTTTATTTCACAATATACATTCACTATTTCTTTCTTACAATTTTTAACATTAACATATTGATTCTCACATTTTGCAATCTCTTTTTCGATAAATAACTTACCATCTTGCTTAGCTATTGCTCTTACTTCGTAAAATTTACAATCTAAAAAAATTTTTGGATACCTAATATAAATAACTATTAAATCTTTATTCTGTAATATTTTAAAATTAGAAATATCTATTAAATCTGTCACACTCAATCGTCCATGTTCGTTTGCAATAATGTCTCTAATTTCATCTAAATGTAAAATTGCTGGATCCAAAATTCCTAATTTTCCTAAAGTTATTGTATGAATAATATTCTGTAATTCATTTAGTAAAAATTTATTCCTACGTTTCCTTAATTGTGTAGCATAATCATTTTTATTTGCGTTTTTTATTGTCTCTGATAATTGAGAAATAACTTTAAATACTTCTGAATTTGTCATAAATTGTTTATTGTTATTTAAAATTAACTCGCTTAATTTATTATTTACCAAAACTAAATCGTCGTGATCCGGGGTACCGGCTATCCACTTCCATAAAGTCCCTAATTCATTAATTCCTCTTGTTAAACGTCTCTCCGTTTTTTTTAATTGCCCTAACAACGTCTGTATTAGCTCTATTTCTGGGTCCATATTGATATGAAACTCGTCACGTATGTCAATTTCCCTAACATTATCATAACCTAAATTTTTGTTGTAATCCTCCTGATCTAGTAGTAATATTTCGGAAAAATAAGTTAAATTTGTAACATGGAAAAGGTCACCAAAGTCGTTGTATAATGCTACGTCTCCATCTTCTATTAATACATAATCTTCTCTTGTATAATCGATTATATCCGTCCCTACTATAGTAATTAATGCCAGAAATATGATTAACTCCATTTCCTGTAATTAAAGTTAAGATTTAATGTTATCTTTATGTACTATTCTATTCCTATAATTGATTCTAACTTTATTTCCTAAATCTTCCTTTACCACTTGCTTTTTAAATCTAGGTTTTAGCTTATTTCTCTCCCCTATAATCTTTTCATATATAACATCGCCACGTTGGTATGTTTTACTAACCCTGTTTCTATTTTCCCTATCTAACATTTTATTTTGCGCAGTCAAAAGCTTTGACCGAACTGCATCAAGTGGCACTTTATTAAAAAGTATTTGAAATGGTTTTTCTTCTATTACTGAGTGAATCGTTTTATTGTATTGATGCACAGCACGATATATCGACTCAGCAAAACTTATTAAATTATATTCGTGTTTAATGCAACGCGCGATTTCTATTACGGTCGAATGCACTCTTTCAACTTGTCCATTAGTTGTGCTATGACCTGGACTACAAAAAATAATTCTTATTCCTAATCTTTGCATTAAAGATTTAAACTGCATTGTAATAAACCCAGGTTCATTATCCACCGTTATTTCCTTTAACTCAGGAAAACTTTGGATAACTTCCATTACTTTTTCCTCCAAATTAATTTTATCTTCAATTTGCTCTACTACCAAATATTTAGAATATGCATCAATGCAAGTAATAAATTTCAAATGTTGAGCATAAAAAATATCAATATGAACTTGTTCTCCCTCTCTTTCCGGTATTGGAACTTCCCCAATTGGAATCTTTTTCGGATGCCTGTCGTATTTATTCCTGTTACATACTTCGCAATTTCTTGAATATTGTTTAAATTGCTTATACATTTCGGGCCAAAGTACTGATCTTTGATTTGTTTTAAGTTTTCTCTATAATTGCGGTGTGCGCGATTATGAGTTTGTTCTATAATAGCCGCTTGGTCCTCCCTATTAGTAATATCATTAGGTAAAGATCTAGAATGCATAAATTTTGTCGATGGGTAAGTTTCTCTTAAGACATGTTTAATTCCATAAAGCACCTCTGGTGTGCAGTAAATTGCGGTAACCAATTTTGGGTTCAAATATTCTGTCAAAACCGAAGGAATATTTTCAGGTTGATCATATTCGATCAAAAAGCGTTTGTTATTAAATGGAAATATGGCTTCCAAGGCTGTAATCCTAGCACCCTTATCAATAAGGATTTGCTGTTTGAAATGATTTAATGGTTTTTTTGTTGCAGCAATTTGACATCCATCACTACTTTCTGCAGAATGTTGTGTATTAGCTAAAGAGTCGCTTGAGTTACTTTCATCATTTTCCGACTCTGTTACATTATTTAAAATTTGCCGGGATAAAGCATCTGCAACCACATTTATTGCACCTGGTTTATAAATAATTTTTGGGGAAAACTCCCCAATAAATGCCCTCCATCTTTTCATTTTGATATTTGGATTTCTTTCAGAAATTGTAAATAATAATGGTTGATGGTCGGTGTGAATCTCCAAATCTCTCACCGAATAAAGGTAATTTCGTAAATTCTTCAATGCCCACACAATGGCAAATAATTCCTTTTCATTTGTCGCATAGTTTTTTCAGTCGTGGTTAATGTTTTTGAAATAAAAGTCACTGGTCTCCCCTCTTGAGATAACACAGCTCCTACGGCTACATTTGATGCATCTGTTGTTAGAACAAATTTTTTTGTAAAATCTGGTTGTATCAATTCTATCTGCCGACACAACAATCCCTTTAGTTTTTCGCAAGCAGCTATTGCCTCTTGGTCTAAATTGACAATAGTTTTTTTTGATTTAAATTGGGAGATTTTACCATTTTCCCCTTGTAAATATTTTGTAATTGGTTTTGCTATTTTAGCGTAACCTTCTATAAATTTCCTATAATATCCCGTTAAACCTAAACATCCTCTAACCTGACGTAGAGTTCTTGGTATTGGATAATTTTTTATTGCTTCTACTTTCTTTAGATCGGTTTTAATGACCTTATGAGATACAATGTATCCCAGAAACTCAACTTCTTGCTCAATAAACCTAGACTTTTCTAGAGATATTTTCATATGGGCCAAATTTGAAAGTATGATCTCTGGATTCGGCATCGGATATCTATCCGGAATGGTTTTTTCGTTTATTTTTTTAAAATCAATCACTAAGCGTAGCTTAGGACTTCCATCCTTATTAATTCCCTTTTTTGGAACTACCCAACATGGAGAGTTATATGGACTCTTACTTTCCCTTATAATCCCCTTCCGCAATAGACTTTGGACTTCTTCATTAACAAAACCATTAACAGACATTGGATATGGATATTGTTTGGACCAAATGGGTCTTTCCTCATCCATGCGAATTTCTGCTCTGACATCTGTGTTGAATGGTAAATCCAAATCAACATCTTCATGTTCTTTTTTTATAACATCAATTATCTTCTGACGAATATTTTTTATATTGCCCTCTTTTGGGCTTATTTTATTATTTGGAATTTTGCTGGTACATTCTTCAGCTGGCGCTGTGGAACGTTCTTGTTCCACATTTGTTCTATTTTTTATATTATCTGTACTATTGCCGGTATTACCGTCGGCTGGCGCTGTGGAACATTTTTGTTCCACAAAGTTCACTTTATCAACCTCACTTTCTTTTTCACAACTGTGCTTCATAGCACTCCTTTCCCCAAATTCATAAATTTTCCCAGTTCTATTAACAATTAACTTCTGGTTTTCCAGATCCACTAAAGCGTTGACTTTCCGCAATAAATTATAACCTATAAGGAGATCTGACTCCAAGCTATCAATTTCGTAAAAAATCTCCTTAACACCAAACAGATGAATTTCATGGTAAAATCTTATTATTGTATAACCATTAATGGTTTTTATCCTCTTATAAATATCCAATTCTTTTGGATTACTATAAATTCCCTTCCTGATGTAACAGGATGTTGCACCTGTATCCACTAAAATTTCAAAATCTTTTTTTATAGCTTGGTCATACAGATATATATATGGCAAGCTTACTCTTGGCCTAAAAAATGGCCTTCATTAATATTATTTACTCGTTGTACTTTTTCCTGTGGTTGCGCACTGACTTGCGCACCTCCAACTCTTTTATTAAAATTGTTGTTTTGCAAATTGTTTCTAACTCCCTGTGGCATATATCTATTACTAGGCATATTCTCAATTTGCAGGGATGGACGGGTTTTTTTATCGTCGCCGAATATTGGACTATTTTTCTGCGGGTACCCAAATTATTCTGAAACTCCTGACTTCTCCGATTATTATAAGGAAGTATGTGGGGAGATGAATTAAAACTTTTCTGCGGGTGGCTTTGCGAATATTGCAAAGCAAATTGTGACCTCATTTGATTGGCATTTAACTCTTGAGCCTTGGCAAGCGCATTTGGCAAATCCTTCGGTGCCAAGGTAAACAATATTTGATCTAATGGGTGATTAAGCCCAGTTATAAAGGTCCGCAGAGCAGTGGCTCTGTTTTTAGAGTTTAGCTCTTTAGTTATGGGTGAGCTTGTCCCATGAGTCATTATGGTCTTATTTATGAGAAGCGTCAACTTCTCGTTAACCTCATATCAGGGATTTCGATCCCTGTCTCAGGACACTCATCTCCTGTTCGATTATATGACTTGGCCTTTTGTCAGCAAAGGCAAAATCCAGACGACTTAAAATTGCGTCGAAATTCAAAACTGTTCCGTGATTGGTCAGTATATCATTGGCCTCACGGGTAATTTTATTCCTTAAAATTGTTAACGCCGCGAAATATTTCCTACTTCCCCTTGTGTACAAGGAGATGGAATTATTGGCTGCTTCGCGCCAACTTACATAATTATTTATCTTACCCCCAAACTCAGGCAAAGATTTGATAACGTCTAAAGGTTCGTCACAATTTATATTTGAATCTATTTGTTCGGGTACAAACTCGGTCACAGCATCACTGGTGTTGATGGCCTGTATCTGTCGCCTCATTTGCTCTACTTCCGTTCGTAATGATGCCGTACTGGCGGCAATCAATCTAGATATTACATCCATATCAGTGGTACTATTATTACTATTTATGACATTTTTGTCAAATTTTCTATCAAAGAATCCAGATCTATATATCCTTTTCAAATCTTCTTTCACAATCTTTCAGCACTTCATATAACTTTTATTTTTTAATTTTGCTTTATCTCTCCTTGTTTTGCTTTCACTTTTATAATCTTCTAATTTATATGTACAAACATATAATTATTTATACATACTATGTATTAACATATACCTTAACTATTTTATTCATTAACTTATGCTTCTTCGCCTTCGGATTCTCGTCCTTCTATTAGATCCTTGTTCGCTTTGTGGATGAATGCTGCTGTTCATATGTTGGTGGTCCTTTCACTTTCTGGAGTTACGTACTTCGCGTTTTTAGGTTTCTTGTAAGCTGACAAATTTTTTGTTTGCTTTAATTTCAGAGTATTTTTTTTTCCTTTTCTCTCTTTTTTAGAGATACTTCTTTTATTTTAATTTTCACAGTGTTTTTTTTCTTTTCTCTCCTTTTTTGAGATACTTGTTTTCTTTTATTTTTACAGTGTTTTTTTTCCTTTTCTCTCCTTTTTAGAGATACTTGTTTTATTTTAATTTTTACAGTGTTTTTTTTCTTTTCTCTCCTTTTTAGAGATACTTGTTTTATTTTAATTTTTACAGTGTTTTTTTTCACTCCGGAGGACACGCAACCTTTTTACAGGCTATCACTGCGTGGCTCCTGGCAGGATCGCCAATTAAAGTTTATGTTGGGTTAATTGAGTTTTTTAAAAAACTCTTGCATTTTATTTCAATGCTGCTCAAAAACTGACTAAGCTTTACATTTTACTCTTATTTATAACTTACAAATAGTTTACAATAGGAATATTGAATAGGATGTTTATCTTAATACGATACCTTAGTAATTTTACTCCTGGCATTGCATCAGCTGGCTAACGCAATGTCAGTATGTGGGAATGGAATGTTACAACAGATTCCGTAAATAAATCAAATAGCAATGTTTAAACAATTTGTTTATATTTGCCACCTGATTTGAGTGGAGTCATGTTCCTTAACTTGCAGGGGTGTATATGTCGATGCAAGTTTTCTTTTGGCTTGCTTGGGAGATAGGCCAGGTGGAAAAGCCAGTTGCCATCAAGCATGCCAGAAACCAAAAAAAAACACACAAACCTGGACATGACCTTACCTCTCGTACAATGATTGCTGGAAACTGGTTGCCACTTTCCGACGGTATCGCGTATACTTTTCGACGCGCACAAAGTTTTATTTATTTTTTTTTTTTTGTAAAATCGAGTTAATTCGCGCACTAAAAGATTTATAAACTCTTTCAATTTCGATTGAAAGCGCGCACTTCACTGTTACCCAGGAACGGAAAATTTTCTTTTCGGCTTTACCGCTCCACAAAACGAACACCTACACAGATACATTTGGTTCGTGCCTTGACCGCTCACACTAATGCATTCACACGCTCATAGCCTTGCACAAATACACATCCACATACATAATACAGAACAAAACAAACACATAGGTGCATGGCATTCATCAATGTTGCTAGGTTGTTAGCAAAATGGTGATATTTCATTTATTATAACAGCATGATGCCAGGCGCAACATCTTATTTCCGCTGCAACATTGTGTTCACTATAGCTACAATGTTGTCAATACATGATGTCATTAGATTAGTGGCAACATTGCGGCTAAGGCACGGACCTGGATACAAAACACATAAACACATAGACACATATACACGCTGCTACTAATTCAAGCCAGTATGGAGGCAGGCTGTCGTTACAGCCTCGCAACCGCCGATGGTGCCTGCACTATGGAGCGTGTGCGTAAAAGGTTTTCAACGCAGCCTGGCAAGTATTATTTTCCGCGTCCAACGTGTGGCCTCGACCCACGACTCAATGCCGGGTCTATTTTTCTTCATGCCTTTAAACTTCTCTACCGTTTACCTACAAACTAAACCACTGGGCTAACGCTACTACTTAACCTATATCACAGATATTACTCTACATATCTAATAGTAAATAAAATATCACAGATAGAAAAACTAAATAAAAAAAAAATAAAATAATATAAAATAAAATAAAATAAACTATCGCAGTTAGCAGAAAAATTATGAAATATTTTTTTAATAAAATAAAATATCACAGATCATATAGTCAAGTAGGTAAAATAAATAAATAAATAAAATGAAAATATTAAATAAATGCAAAAATAATCAAATAAATAAAAAAGTCAAGAAAAATAAAAATAATTTAATAAAATAATCACATACGTCAATAAATTAATAAATACAATACGTCAATAAATAATAAAAAAAAATACGTTGATAAATAAATAAATAACATAGAACAAAAGTACTAGCACTACAAGAAACATTAAACTATTTGGCAAAAATGTCTTTAGCGTGGTATACGCCGATCTTTTTCCCACTGCTATCGCCAAGTTCATACATCGAATTCCCGATTACATTTAAAGCTATACATTTGATTTGTTTCGGGTCTAACTTTGCGTTGTAGTTATCGACTTGGGAACTTTGCTTAAAGTTTCGGCGATATACCACTTGTCCAATTTGAAACCTTACATCTCTACTTCTAGTGTCATATATCTTTTTACTCCTATCATGGGCCAACTTCAGCTCTTTCATAATCGTATTTCTTATCATCTGCATTTTATCGCTTTGTGCTCCTATCTCGCAATCAACATCTTTCACTGCTGCCAGCTTTCATAGGCATACCGAAAATGGCAAAATATGGCGACATGTTGATTGCAGCATGTGTAACGCTGCGGAGTGCGAATGCTGCATCACTGACGCATTTGTCCCAACTTTTCTGGTTATCCTTTATAAAGGATCTAATGATCTGCAGAACAGATCTATTCACCCTCTCCGCCGCGTTACCCTGTGGTGAATAGAATGCTGTTTTTATGTGCTTCTTGCCGTACTTATCAAGAAAACTACTGAACATTTCTGAAATAAACTGTTTTCCGTTGTCCGAGTGGATATATGGGCACGCCAAAAATGTGATAACTATCTTTTTGCAAATACTTTATGACTTCCGCTGAAGTGGACCTCCGCATTGGTTTCAAAAACACGAATTTCGAAAAATGATCTAGACACACAATGACAAAGACATTACCATCACTAGAACGTGGATAAGGACCCATAAAATCAATAAACAAACGTTGGAAACGTCGCTCTGTGAGCTTTTGTTTGCCCATCAGTGGCTGTTTGTAGGCATTTTGTGTCTTATTAATTCAGCAAGTTTCACACTCTTTAATATATGTGCAAACATCTGAAACCATGCCTGGCCAGTAATATTTCGGACGTAGTCGGGATAGCGTTTTGTGTATACCGCCATGCCCAGCAGACGGTGAGCTGTGAGACGCCTCTACCAGCCCCGGTCGCAATTCCGACGGTACTTAGAGTTTCCAGGTCCGGTCCGCTAGAAGATCGTTCCCCCTGTCGAATTGCGCCCGTTTATAGACGTAACCGTCCGATATGCATAAGTCTGGTAACTTGTCTTTGTTCTCGGTTACCGTCCTCTTCAACTCCCTATACTCCTCCGACTCGAAGCACCGTGATTCGAGACACACGTCTATGGCCCTATCGCTCGTCAGTATTTCGTCCATGTGCATTCGTGAGAGTGTGCCGGGAACTACGGTTTGCGCACCTTTTCGATGTTGGATATCGAAATCATAACCCTGGAGTTTCAAACTCCACCTTGCCAACCTCCCAGAAAGATCTTTCTGATTCATGATCCATTTGAGGCTGGCATGATCAGTTATGATGGTACGGGGTTCCCTCCACGTAAGGTCGGAATCTTTTAACACTCACGATCGCAGCATAGCATTCTAGTTCTGTTATGCTGTAGTTTTTCTGCGCTTTATTTAGTTTTGCCGAAACGTAGGAAATCGATCTTTCGTTGTGGTCATCGTCCAACTGAAACAAAACCCCTCCCACTCCGTCAGTTTATGCATCACATTGAATATAAAAACGACGATTAAAGTCAGGATGTGTGAGCACCGGTGCAGAAACCAAACTCAGCTTTAAAATTTCAAATGATTTCGTTGCTTCATCCGTCATTGCAAACTTTTTGATTTTGTCTTTCTTGAGGCAGTCTTGCAGCGCAGCTGCAATACTCGCGTAGTCCTGTATGAAACGTTGGTACAAGCCCGACATGCCCAGGAATCGTCGTAGTTGCTTCTGGGTTTTCGTAACTGGAAAGTCCCTCACAGCCACCATTTAATTGGCATCTGTCCAAATGCATCCATCCCCGACTACGTACCCTAAGTAGCGAACCTCTTTAAAACAAAACTTGCTTTTTTAAGAACTTACAATCGTGATTTGCACACAGAGTATATTAACTTTGATTGGAAAACGGTTTGTTGTACAGGTATAAAGGAATCGAGATAGATATAGACTTCCATATATCAAAATCATCAGTATCGAAAAAAAATTTGATTGAGCCATCGTCCGTCCGTCCGCCCGTCTGTCCGTTAACACGATAACTTGAGTAAATATTGAAATATCTTCACCAAATTTGGTACACGAGCTTACCTGGACCCAGAATAGATTGGTATTGAAAATGAGCAAAATCGGATGATAACCACGCCCACTTTTTATATATATAACATTTTGGAAAACACAAAAAACCTGATTATTTAGTAAATAATGCACCTAGAACGTTGAAATTTGACGTATGGACTGATATTGAGACTCTTGATAGAACATTAAAAAAAAAAACTTTTAAATGGGCGTAGCACCGCCCGCTTGTGATAAAATCAATTTTAAAAATATTATTAACCATAGATCAAAAATCGTTAAACCTATCGTAACCAAATTCGGCAGAGAGGTTGCCTTTACTATACGGAATGCTTTGAAGACAAATTAACGAAATCGGCTAAGGACCACGCCCACTTTTATATAAAAGATTTTTAAAAGGTCGTGGACGAATAAAATAAGATATATCTTTGCCAAAAAGAGCTTTATATCAATGGTATTTCCTTTCCCCCAGTGGATTTATAACAATAAATAGGATAAACTTCAAATTTTAAAAAATGGGCGTAGCACCGCCCCTTTTATGACTAAGCCATTTTCTATGTTTCGGGAGCCATACGTTGAACTGGCTGGTCCATGAGGACGTCACATAGACTGAATAAGTCCGTAGTGTTACCAGAAGTTTGTTTTAACGACCAAACTGAAAAACCTATCAAAAACCAGGACCTATGTTATAAAATAACTCCGTCCTCTTGGCAAATACTAGAAGCTTCCTAGGACTTAAGCCACTTGCTGCTTCTAGATCTGACAGCTGTATCACTCGTAATAGCTGGAGTCTTAGTCTGGCAAGCGGAGGGCACGAGCACAGAACGTGCTCGATCGTTTCCTCTTCCAGAGTGCACTTCCTACATATGCTATCACTGACCAAGCCTAATTTAAAGGCATGCGACGCCAGAAGGCAGTTTCTAGTCAGAATACCCGTCATGGGTCTACAGTCCTCTGTTTTTAATGATAGAAGCAACTTTGTTAGTCTAAGGTTGTAAGACCTACACATAATATTCGACACTTTACAGCACCGCGCTCGAACCCACGCCTTTCCTGCTTGGTCGATCATGTGCACCTCTCGCCTTCGCTTAATCTCGCCCAGTCTTATTGGGACCTCTACGGAGCAAGTTTCAAGGGATGCGCCCTTTTTAGCTAGTTCTTCCGATTTTTCATTCCCATCTATTCCCATATGCCCTGGGGCCCAATATAGATGTATGCTTCTCCCTGTTCCTATTCTCTCCAGGGACTGCTTGCACTCTAACACGCATTTACTTAGATGCTTTTTTTTTGTACTACCGACTGTTTTCTTTATTTATTGCTATTTTGTTTTTGGTTTCGGGTTTACAGTCCAATAAATCATAAAAACGCCTTTTTTATTTTTTCGCCAACGTTTCGACCTTTTATTTTGGTCTTCTTCAGGGCCTAATGATAAAAAACATAAAACTTAGTATATAAATAAGGCCTTGCATTACAATAGGGGGTTAATAATAATTACATATACAAACAAAATTACATATATAACACAATTATTGGAATCACAGATTCTTACTTAAAATTACTGCGTTCTTCCTTGTCCAGTTGTTTTGTATAAATATGTTGTTTTCTGCATTGTGCAGAAATGGTCATATATAAAAATTTTAAATTATAGGGCTTTGGGATTAGTTTTTTTTTAAATTTGAATGAAATTGAAAAAGAAATAAGTAATGAAATGATACTTTTGTCAGCCGGTTCGGGCTTCATGGACTATGTAGAGCAGCTGATAATTGTTGACATCGTTAGAAAATACACGTGTAGATGTCGCTGATGTTTTTACGAGAGTAAACAACGGCTTTCATATGGTACTTCAATTTTCGTTTTGTTGATGAACCAGTCTTCATTAAAACTAATTCCAAACTTGCCACTGTACTCAAAAACATAATATCAGAAGATTTCAACATAACAAATGCATTTCAACTGAAAGAGAGATTACAGAATATTAACATAGAACAGCGATGGGCAAAACGGCCTTATACATATGTGGAAAATAGAGCTGCCACCACTCTTATTATGTTCAAATTATTAAGCGTTTTAGGATAAACTAGCCTTTATTTACCGGCGGCTTCGCTCGCACTAAAGGCCACAAATATGTAATGTCGCTTTTGTGTTTCACAACTCGAACTGAACAGTTGTAATTTTAAAAGTTCCTTTATGATTCAAATCATAAACAAAGCAAGTTTTAAAATTAGAAAAATGGTCGCCGTAAATTAAACACAGATGCAACACATGCTCCAACAATTTTTGCGGTGTGGATTTAACGATATATGTATGTGAGCTGAAGAAATTTAAAAATTCCTCCATAATTTGAAATTTATAAATGAAAGCAGTTATGTTTATAATAAAACTATTAAAATTAGTCGTTGTATATTCGATTGGTACCTTTTTTTTAATTGTAAACTGATACATTTCTTTCTAGGCTCACGGCAACACTGCCAACAAGTCTGAAAAGGGTTTCGTTTTCCCACGATTGTATACGAAACGTGCATTAGTACGTTTTTCTACTACTACTTCCTTTAATGCTACTACTTTAAAAATACTTTTTTAAATACTTTTATGTATATATTGCAAAATGAATCGTCTTGCATATAATTAAATGTATGTCAAGGCGAAATGAATGTCAATAATGCGCTGCTTAACATAAAGTCAACTTCAGTCTATGGTTATTCCGTTTTTCGTATGTCTTGCTAAAAAAATTATGTTTTTGTTTTCGTACTATTGCAACACAGTTTATGAATTGGTTTGCGAGGTTGAGAGAGAATATTTTTATTTCAGTTTTTTAGTGTTTCCGCAACCTTCTTGCGATGAATAGCTTTGAGACGAGACGTACGATATTTCCAATGTATTTTTTTACTCCCCTAACATCCCAAAACACACAAACGTCTCACCTAGCACTCGCTGGCACTGAAACTGATTTAGGAGCCGAAAATAGGCCCATCCCTGACATAGAAGATGATGAAATACTCATATCGTTCGACGTAATTTCACTATTCACAAACATTCCAACACAACTAGCAAAACAGGCGATAATGAAACAGGTCGTATTAAGGTGGCACACTATAAGTAAACAACAATATTGTACAAACATCAATAACTTTCCTTGCGTGAATATTCCACGATGAGGCAATTGTTGGTATACCACTACGGTGTAGAGAAAAAATTAAGAAACGGATATGAAGTGATAAAAGTAAAATTGTAGCTATGCCCACAAAAAAACATGCTCCTGAAAAAAATTTACGCAACCAAGTGCTTCCACTTTTCTGCCTCTACCTTCAAAACTGAAAGGGGCACATCGAATTTGCAGTCCCAGGTACATTTAGTCCCTGATAGGCTATTATCGTGCATAATCCAAATTTTAATACTCAGTTGCCTCAAAAAGCTATAAGCAAACAACTGTCAATATTGAAAATGACAAAAAAAAAGTATCGCTATTTTGATTGACGATAGTTTTGAGTATTGGAGGGGCACATTAATTTTGCTCATACTTTTAGAATCTCCGTCTCAAAAATAACATTCAATTTAAATTCCATAGCGTTTCAGCGATGTCTCAAAATTTTATCGAAAAATTCAACAACAAAAAATCAAGGGTATCGCTTGAAAAAGTGTAAAAATCGACGTTTTTTACGTTTCGAAGTTCTGCAAAAACTTAGTATCACCTTTCTTGATTTTTAAAATCATCAGATCGAATAGTCAAATGGTCGAACTTAATTTCCTTGTCGTTTTTTCTGGCCTTAAGTTTTTTGCCCGTGTGTAAAACCCGAGTATCCAAAAAAGTAAAAGTTTTTGGGATTTTCCCATATGCTTTCGATTATTCCACCACCTGTCGCAAGTGTTCCGGATATATGCATGCATTTTTTAGTATATAAAATTTTTTTCCAGAAATTAGTTATAATAAAAATACAAATTATCCAGGAGGTTCTGCTTTGGGGACCATTTGGGGCCCCCCTGCGAGTAGCGCCCGGGGCAAAATGACCCCTTTCACAACTCGAGGTTGTACCAACAAACATACGGTATACCAATGGGAAATTCACTATCTCCCACTATAGCGGATATAGTAATGGACAAAATACTTGACGACAGCAAAAGGACATACATATACATCAAATACATCAAGTATGTAGATGATGTATTCGCAATCATAAAAACCAAAGATGCGGAAGACATCTTAAAAATATTAAATGCGCAACATACAAGCATTAAATAGCCTTCCTGGATGTAAAAGTAAGTAGAAAAAACAAACAGTTATTAAAGAATTGGTATACTAAATCCATCGCATCGGGCCGACTAATCAACTATCATTCAAACCACCCGTCGAAGCAAAAAATTAATACGGCAACAAGTATGATTAGAAAAGTAGCGCTACATGAAGAAATAAAGAATAGATTATTCAAAAATAGCTATACAAGCACCTTATTGATAGACTAATTGAAAACACAATAGTAGAATTAGTCAAAAACACAACAATTTACCGCCGGACAACACCAACAAAAAGTACATCGGTGTAATATACAGACAATCCAATACTACATAAAACAATAAACAACAAAGACATCAACTACGCGCACAAGCCGAACACCACACTTAATTATATTTTTACAAAAATAAAAGATCCAATTCCAAAAGATCAACAAAATGATGTGGGTTATAAAATAACATTCAATGGTCGCGATGATGATAAATGTGGAAAATGTTATATTGGCACAACCAAACGACAACTGGGTATACGTATTAATGAACACAAAAAAGACGCAGCAAGCAAAACCACGAACACCGGTTTAGCTCATCATTTAAGGGACAATTAATGGTGACTTATAATCATAAAACCATAACCAGATAAAACGGCTGATCGAACCTACCTTATGGAAATCAATGTAATCGATTAATGGTGCCATACCATAACGCTAACGCCGTAACCATACCATAGCCAACCAATTGGTTTTTGGTTTTTCGCCATATCCATAACCTAAAAATATTTGAGTTGGTGAATTTATTAACTTTTTGTATATTTTATTTATTGTTTTGGATACGTTTTGACTAAGAGACTTATTTTTTGTGGAATATGTTTGTAATTTTTTGCGTTTTCTTCTGTTTTATGAAATTTTTTTTTAGGTTGAGGCACCATTAATCGATCACATTGGAGATGGATCGACTATGGCATTAGGGTTAAGGAAGTTTAATTTGGCCTTAAACTAATAGCGTTTTCTTGTCTGGCCAAAGTGTTACGCTGTTTGTACGTCGCGCAAGGGTTGTTGTTCTATTCTAAAAAACAGGCAACGCCTTTACGGGGTATTTCGTTCTCTTGTGAAAATTGTTGCCTCCTCGCAACGCAAAAGCGTTACCCCGTATAAAATGGCGGAGTGGCAGTGCAACTCTGTGAAACTCTCAATTCGCTCTTTAGTTCCACATATAGACTGTTAAGGCTCCATTACTGATACTTAGCATAGACTTGACTTGGCTTGCGAACTGTCACTTACAGTTCTGTTAAATGAACATTGCATGTTACTGATTACTCAAAAGTTAACTTGACTTAGAAGTCTGTTGAATTTTGATTTTCTATGTAAGTTCTAAGTGACGTTTACATTTTGAGATGCCATTTGTTTGTTTCCATTTCATTTTGACATTTTGTCATTCAAATTGACATTTATTTAAAAATAAATTTCAACGCTGATTATGATGCCAGATTTTATGCGCCAAGTGGAGTATAATCGTGGCTAAGTTGCCAAGTTTACGCCAAGTCAAGTCAAGTCTATGCTAAGTATCAGTAATGGGGGCTTTAATATCAGTGAATATGGTGAGTTGAAATGTTCTTTGTATGCACTATAAATGTTGAACATTTTCTGGGATAGGAGTAAGTAACTCTATTAAGGCCATTGTTTATTATATAGTTTGGCAGCTTAAATCAGGGCTATTCAAAACTGAAAGTGCACCTGTATTAGTGAGAGCGCAATCGTAGCGATGATCGTGCGGGTGAATTGATTTTTCATTTAGTCGCTTACTAGCAAGCAACGAGCTAACAAGAAGCGTATGTATCGCGCATAATTTTTCATACATTTTGATACCGATCAGCCGATACCCACCACCGATGTTGCTACGCCAAGTGCCAAGCGACGACTAACTCAATTAATGACGACAGAGCGAATCATATGCGTGTGAATTGAGAGGGCACAATTGTGCTATGAAATGAATAGCCCTGGCTTAAATAGAGGTTATGTTGCGAATAGAGTGGAAGGCAGTGGACTAGGCAGTCGAATATCATATAATGAAAGAATGCTGTTCGGAGTTTTTTCAAAGTTAGAAAAACAAAAAATGATAAAAGCTTTAATATCAATAAAACTATTATTTTAATAACAACAAAAACGCCTTATATATTCTATATACTTAAATTAGTGAGGATTATCTCACTTTGAAATTTGAGTTAAATAATCTAAAGTTTTTTTTTGAAACTGAGTCGAGAACTGTGTGTGTGAATGTGGGAATTTTCACCGATCAGATGTTAGTTGCGCTACTTGGTAAAATTTACAAAGATTAGGGCTTTACCATTTACTTAGGCAACAATTTATTTCAGAAAAGAAAACGCTATAAGAGCACCCACATAGCGTACTTCTCAAATGTTAAAATATTAGATATCGAAAAAAAGAGAATGTCTCTTGAAAGCATACGAATACAACAACAAATACATACATAATACACTAAATATTAAAGAAGACTCTGACAATATCAGCAGCGTCTACTCAGCTGTTATTCAGAGATGCAAATCTAAGTAAACAAAAATGCAAGTGCCAACGGTTTATGTTTGTTCAAATAAAGTGCAATTGTTAATTTAATTGTAGTATATTAATGTAAGTAGATAAAAAGGTGTAAGTTTCATGTTTATAGTTAGAAAAAGGTATCAAATGTTAATATGTATTGTTACGAATATTAGCAAAACTAAGGGGTACTGCTATCTCTAAGACGATGCTAAGCAGTGACGCGAATTCACATCAATAATTCAATCATTATGTATCTACATAAACGAAACAATAATTGCGTCTACACATATGTACCATGTACGTATACGAGCAGCGGAGAGTCAATGCACAAACACATGCATATATTTGAGATACTCCTGAAACTATGCAATGAGAAAAGCTATAAAATCGTGCAATTGTAGTTACAGCTGAGAAGTTTGAGAGCTAATGGCAACTAGTAGATTCTGGAAGCGCCAAGAAGATGCAAACGTTGAAATCAGAGAGTATATAAGGCAGCAAATGTAGAGGCGCTGGAATTCAGTTTGATTTGAGCTGTCAAGCAGTTATTGATTAAGACGCTATCTAGCGAGCAAGAGCAGTATTATTTTGAAAGCCAGTTTCATTTAAACTATCAGTTTGGTTATTAAGCCAGCTGGTTGCAGAGTATAAGTGTTATTGTGAAGTACTTTAATAAAGGCCTTTTTTCCATTATTCAATATTGGAGTTATTTATTCAACAGTTTAGTGATACAAACTTAGTAGAAGATTGCAAATAAGAGGATTTGCAGTAAGTTCGTTACAATTGGTGTCAGAAGAGGAATTGTTGAATAAATTCCGGAGGACAACAAAGACATGGCAAAGTTCAGTGAATTGAAGATCCAGCAACTGAAGAAGGAGTTGGAGAGCCGTGGATTGAATACAAGCGGCGTTAAACTCGAACTTCAGGCACGGCTACGAGAGGCAATGGAACCAGAAGGAATTGATGTGGACGAGTATGTCTTTTATACTGATGGGGACGAGACAACAACAAAAATTGAAGAGAAAAACGAAACATCGCAGACAGTTACGAGCACAGACTTGAACATGATTTTGGCTGCAATATCCGCTCAAACATCGACAATGTCATCTCAACTAAAAGAACAGAAAACGTATATGTCATCACAGATGGAATCCCAAGAGACACGAATAACATCGAAGATTGAAGCACAAGAAACGCGTATGTCAGAAATGTCGACACAGATTACATCGAAGATGGAAGCACAAGAAATGCGTATATCCGAAATATCGTCGCAAATGTCATCTCAGCTGGAATCGCAGGAGAACCATATAACAGCGAAGATTGAAGCACAAGAGGCACGGATATCCGAAATGTCGGCGCAAATTTCAGCACAGATATCATCGCAGATCTCTGCTCAACTGGAAGAGCAAGAAGGACGTATTTCCTCGAAGTTGGAGGCGCAAGATACAAAAATTTTACAGTTTGAAGAAAAAATCGAGGCCGAGGTGAATGCTTTGAGAGGACGTATCGAGCAATTCCAACTAAATCGCCCAGCAGTTTCAACGAGTAATCCAAAGGTAAAAACACCATCCTTTGACGGTTCTGTTCCTTTCCAGGTCTTTAAGCTACAGTTTGAGAAAACCGCAGCAGTGAACAACTGGAATGCGGAAGATAAAGTTGCTGCACTGTTTATGGCATTTAAAGGGCCTGCAGCTGAGATTTTACAAACCATTCCAGAGGGCGAACGGAACTGTTATGAAGCATTGATGGGCGCTCTAGAGAGACGATACAGAACAGATATACCAAATGGAGTTGCTGAACCACTTCCAGAGGCCTGGTGAAACATTGCAAGAGTTTGCGTCGGATATTGAAAGGCTAGCACATTTAGCGAATGCGGACGCACCCGTGGAATACACTGAAAGGGTAAAGATTCAGAGCTTTATAAATGGCATACGGGACGTCGAAACAAAGCGAGCTACATACGCAAACCCAAAGCCAACATTCGCAGAAACGGTGTCACAAGCTCTGATTCAGGAAACAGCGTCGCTTCTGTGTAAGCCAGTTTTCAAAGCACGCCGTGTGGAAGTAGAAAGGCCAGAGTGGGTAGACGCAATATTGGAGGCGCTGGAAGGGTCGCAAAAGCGGAGTCAAAAAGTTATCAAATGCTTCAAATGCGGGGAGTCCGGTCACATTGCACGTCATTGCGATCTTGGTCCTAATAGTTCCAACAATGTGGGTGGCCGTAAACGCAAAACTGGAGCAGATGAGCAAGAGCGAGTAAGAGGTAGAGATCGAGAGCTAGATCCAGCTATTGAATACCCTGTGATATCTGTGTTGCAAATTGTTAGAAAATCGAGCAGTCTCACCGTCAGAGGGAATGTGGATGGTAAAGAACATGCACTGACTGTAGATACGGGCGCATCTCATTCCTTGATTCCATCTGATTTGGTCTACAGGAGAGTAAAACCGTTACCTGGAGCAAGGTTGCGTACAGTCACTGGCGAGTATAACCAAGTTAAGGGAGAAGTGATATGTGAAGTCTTTATTGGAAAGGTCACGGTTCTACACAAATTCGTTGTGGCGAAGATCGTTGAAGAAGTCATATTGGGAGTGGACTTCTTGGTTGACCATGACATCAAGATCGATATGCAGAGAAGGGTGATGCGTTATGAGAACCAGGATATACCACTTAACTTCAAGTTGGAGAAAGGGTTCAGTAGTAATCGAGTACTGGTGGAGAAGACTCGACAAAAACCACGGAAGTCAAAGGCAAAGGTTAATAGGTCGAATGGGCCAAATAAAGCAAAATCAAAAGTACCTGCGAGAGAAACACTGGCATTGACAACACCTAAAAGACGCAGGAAAACGAAGCAACGAATTTCCGAGAAAGAATGCGAGGGTAGTTTTAAGCCGGAGCGCACTACTGTTGTGAAACGTGGGAACGATACTGCTTATGCGAAGCCAATCCGTCAAGCGCAAGCTCTACGAAGTAGTTCATTGGCCACGCAACAGAGTGCGAGGGAACGATCCAGGATAATGAGTAGTAAGATGAAACACAGGTACGACAAGGAAAATAATTTGGAAGTTTCCGGGAGGGAGATTTGGTACTGCTATACAACCCTTACAGGCGGAAAGGTGTTCCATCCAAATATCGGTGCAGTTGGGAAGGCCCGTACAGAGTTGTGAAGACGATCAGTGATGTCATCTACCGCATACAAGCAATTGGGAAATCGCGAAATAGAAGAGTGGTACATTTGGCGATGCTAGCAGCTTTTAGATCGAGAGATGTGTCTGATCGAGATGATCAGACTTAGGTGGAGGGCAGTGTTACGAATATTAGCAAAACTAAGGGGTGCTGCTATCGCTAAGCCGATGCAAAGCAGTGACGCGAATTTACATCAATAATTCAATCATTATGTATCTACATAAACGAAACAATAATTGCGTCTACACATATGTACCATATACGTATACGAGCAGCGGAGAGTCAATGCACAAACATATGCATATATCCGAGATACTCCTGAAAGTATGCAATGAGAAAAGCTATAAAATCATGCAATTGTAGTTACAGCTGAGAAGTTTGAGAGCTAATGGCAACTAGTAGATTCTGGAAGCGCCTAGAAGATGCGAACGTTGAAATCAGAGAGTATATAAGGCAGCATATGTAGAGGCGCTGGATATCAGTTTGATTTGAGCTGTGAAGCAGTTATTGATTAAGACGCTATCTAGCGAGCAAGAGCAGTATTATTTTGAAAGCCAGTTTCATTTAAACTATCAGTTTGGTTATTAAGCCAGCTGGTTGCAGAGTATAAGTGTTATTGTGAAGTACTTTAATAAAGGCCATTTTTCCATTATTCAATATTGGAGTTATTTATTCAACAGTTTAGTGATACGAAGTTAGTAGAAGATTGCAAATAAGAGGATTTGCAGTAAATTCGTTACAGTATATTATTTCTACATATTTATCATAAAAGAAATCCCCAGAAGATGACGTGAGAGAAAAGACCGTCGAAACGCGTCGGAAAAGCAACAACAACTGTGTTTTAATTTTTGAACATATGTGCTTAACCCAGCAAACACAAATATCATAAATTGGTGTCCCTCTATCTAATATATACAATTCTTCTGTCACGGTTTTAGAGGCTGAACTCCTCCGCAACGGCTGAACCGATTCTCATGAAATTTTGTGAGCATATTGGGTAGGTCTGAGAATCGGCCAACGTCTACCTTTTTTTCGCTGCGTGGCTAGGGTCTTGAGATCAAAACGTGGATCCGGGTACCCCTAGAATGTGTGTATACAATATGGATATCAAATGAAAGCTGTTGACGAGTGCTATAGTACAGGATAATTTCCACAACCCTGGGTGACTAGGGTCTCGAGATATAGGCCACAACATGGACCCGTATACCCCTAGAATAAGTTTATACAATATGGATGTCAAATGAAAGCTGTTGATGAGAGCTCTGAAGTTCATTGTGATATTCGATTTCGTCGCATCAACCTGGCAAAACTGATAAATATGCATGCGAAGCCGAAATAGAGACATGAATTAATAATACCCACTTATTTGCATACGTCCTATTCTATTTGCCTGAAATTTCGTATATAAATTTGCCTATATTAGTATTTACGATGCTTTTTGCCGGGAAGTATAATAGAGACGGACTGGGATTAGGACTAGGACTGGGTCTGAGACTGAGACTCGGAGTGGGACTGTGACTGGGACTCGGAATGGGACTGGAACAAAATACATACCACCCTCTGGGACTGGAAATAAGAGATGAAGAAGAAGGAGAAAAACTTGAGAGAAGAGAAAAAAGAGAAGGAGACTGAGAAAGAGATAGAATGAGACGAAGATGGAGATGAAGCGAAGAAGACGGAGTGAGGAGTGAATAAAGAGATTAGGAAAAAGTGTAGAGGGGTAGAGTAGAGTTAAACGGAAAAAGCTTATTAAAATATATGCAGATTGGCCGAATTTAGGGCAGAACAACGTCTGCCGTGTCTGCTAGTAAATATAAAAAATTAAATTATTATTAATATCACACAAAATTCTTTTTATTTGCAGATTTTGTAATTTATTTATTTATTTAAAATACACATATAAGACCATAGTCTTTTACGGTGCCATATTTGTTATTATTCTTATTACTAGTAAAAAGTAAGTTTAAAAGCTAGAAACAAAAATAGAAGTAACATTCAAACCATACAGAATATGTTCCATGGTGGTAAGTAAAAAAGAAAAAGTAAAACACATAAGAATGTCCAGGAACAAAGGGTGCGATGTACAGCTAATTTGAAGCGCTTAGGATTTGATTCTAACTTTACTTTATTAGGCAAAGCATTCCACAACTGCACAGCCCTAACGAAAAACATTATCGATGTTACTGAATACTTAAAATGCGGTACAATTAGATTGAAAGTACGGGATGATTGTGCGAAAGTAAGTTTTACAAAAAGGCATTCCGGCGTACGAGAAAAGATAATCTTATGTATAAATATTAGTAAACGACGGTCAAAGAACGCTGATAAACTGCATTCAAGAATAGTTTTTGAGAAGTTCGAAATATGATCATATTTCCGTTTAAGATAGATATATCTGGCACAATTATTAATCAGTAGTTGATATTTGTTCATGGAAGCTTTATCCAGGCAACCGTATATCAATTCATGGTAAGATATTATTGGTATTAATAGACTTTTGACATGTTTAAGTTTTATATCTTCTCGAATAAAATAAGCCGATTTCCATAAATGCCTTAACATATAATATAACCTACTAATTGAGGAATTCACATGATCAACACAAGTAAGATGCTTACTTACTTACTTACTTAATTGGCGCTTAACCGCCTAAATGGTTATGGCCGTCCAACAAGGCGCGCCAGTCGCTCCTTCGCTCCGCTAACCGGCGCCAATTGGTTATTTAAGATAAATCCAAGAGTTTTGACATTCTTCTCATATTTCACAACACTTCCATTTATAACTATCGGAGAAATGCCATTCAGATTGTAGGAAAAATGTGAAATAGCGATCGCCTGTGTTTTGGATGCATTAAGGCATAGCTTGTTCTTTTTAGATCATTGAAATATAGCTTCTAAATCTTCATTTAATCGGCAAACTAAATCTTCCATTAAGCCAAGAGGGGCAGAAAGGTATATTTGAGCATCATCCGCGTAGAGATGAATGGATACTTTACGACAGCATTTTTCTATGTCATTAATGTACAAACTAAATAAAATTGGACCAAGAATAGAACCCTGTGGTACCCAGATTTTACTGGTAATAACCTGGATCCACTATTCCCACATATTACCCGTTGGTACCTGTTTGTCAAATAGCTCTCAAGTAGCTTTACAGCATCGCTACTGAATCCAAAATATTTTTTTAGTTTATGCAGGAGAATTCTGTGGCAGACCGTGTCGAATGCTTTAGAGAAGTCCAACAACGTAAGAATTGTGAGTTCGCCATTGTCAAAGTTTGGTCGTATGTCTTCTAAAACCTTGAGCATAGCGGTTGAGCAACTATGTCGGATGCGGTAACCTGATTGATTTTCCGAAAGCAGATTTTCTTCAGTCAGATATTTCCTAATCTGGTTCGATAAGAGCTTTTCCAAAACTTTTTATAAACAGGGAAGAATACTTATTGGCCGAAAATCACATGGTTGAGAAGCATTACCCTTTTTTGGAATAGGTATAATATTAGCCACCTTCCAAGCATCAAGAAAACTTAGAGATGTTAAAGCAAAATTTAAAATATGCGTCAATGGCGCAATCACATATGGTAATATAAGTTTAATAAATCTTAGACTTATTTTATCTTCCCCTGTTGCATTTGATTTTATTGAAAATATGGATTGTATTGTTTCAGATTCAGTAATATTAGAAAAGTTAAATTTACTGCACCAATCAAACAAAGAATCGTCGCTGGAAATATTTGACCCACTCTCATTCGGTAACTTGGTAGCAAAGAAATCATTCATTACATCAGCCTCAATCGAGCATTCCGACTTTAAATCATTCTTAATACCAAGTTGTTTTAGATTATTCCAGAGAATCTTTGGTGGTAGGCATACATCAAGTTTGCTTTGGAAATAACCCCTTTCGGCATCCCTAGTAATTTTCGTAGCTCTGTTTCGCAATATCTTATAAGCCTGCCAGTTTTCTTCACAAGAGGATTTCCTCCAAAGTGAATAGCTTTTATTTCTTGCTTTTATTGCCTGAAGTACATCTCGATTGAACCATGGTTGCTTATTTTTGTTCACTCTAATTTTCATATATTATTTTCATAATTTTCATGATATATTTATTAAATAGGTAGTTAACCAAATTGGAAAAATTTTCAACTCTTTTATTTATGTCTGCTTTAAACGAACTGTCATTACAAGGAAGTGAAGATGCTTCAGCAGCTAAAGCTCTGACATTGATTCTATTCAAATCACGAACGTACAGGTTGCCAATGGAGATAGTATTCGTAGATTGCAAAACTACATTATAACTCAAAAAAATTAAGTCATGGTCGCTAACACCTCCAGAGAAAGCTGATCAAAATGTAAGACATTGCCCATGTCAGCCACACAAAATAGATCTAGTAAACTAGGTTTGCAATGGGGTCCGAAACGAGTAGCAAGTTTATTTACATCTTCCAATCCTACGCCTGATATGCTATCAACAAAATGTTTGGACCGATCGTTTTCCACAAGCAGATCAATATTTAAGTCTCCACACAAGAGTATGTGTTCATAAATTGCATTATATTTATCGAAACTCTTAAAAAAGTTACCCAAATCATATGACTTTTTCGGATTATATACACATACAACAAGGCAACGCTCAGAATTACTGAAGAACTCAAACATCAAAAACTCCACAGGATCAAGTTGATCTGACCTGTCAATTACTCTTCCCTGCAATGCCTTTTTATAATAGATCGCGATACCACCACCGCGCCTGTCTTGCTGTCTGTCATTCCTTACAATACAGTAATCAAGAAATTGGTAATTATAATCAGCCATATCATTCTGAAACCAAGTTTCAGTAATACACAAGACATCAATGCACGCAGAGCTAAAAACGTGATTTAAGTAATCAAGTTTTGTTTGATTCAAACTTCTCGAGTTAAAATGTCAAACCTGAAATCCAGGATGACAATCACTCAAAATCTTCAATACTATCTTATTGTTACATTCGTTAGAGCCAACAGCTGAGCTATTTACCTTCATAAATAATTCCACAAGTGTGCGTTTCAAATTGCCAACATACTAGAGTGCATAACAGAGAAGGGTTAACAGGAGAGTACATATGAAAAGTGGTTAAAGAATAAAATAGGAACTTATACATATTAATAAATATTCCTAATGCAAAAAAACAAATGGTATGGTAGAGAACAAAAGATATGTACACCTATTATTTTGTCCCAAAAACAGATAAGATGTTTTACGTAATTTTTTTTTCACTTTAATAACAGCTAGAAGCTTGACATTTTTCACAACATGCTATGATGACCTATGTATATGGGATGCATTGATATTTGAAAACCTTGTTATTGTTCATGAAAGGTATGTATGGAGATGAAGGAACAGCCGAAGGCAGTCCTGTCGATACTTCTTCATTATTTTAATTTTATCAAACGCGGCAAAATGTAAACAAGTATTGAACAGTTCATTGCATTTCAGTGAAGTACACACAAAGGGTCAAGTTTTATTCGACCAAGTTATACAATTTGAAAACACAATGCAATGGAAACAGTTGTCAATTCTACACCTAATCGACACTAGCAATAGGGATAATTGAGTCAAGTTATGTTTGATTGTTTGTGTCTATCTTGAGCGGTCATCTGTAAGTTGCGCCACCTTATAAGGTTTGCAATGCATATACCTTGTAATGTTTTTATCATGATGGCTTTTCTACAAAGTTAATATATTGAATGCATACTTACCAACTTTATACATATATGCCTCTATATAAGTCCACCATGTTATGCACGTTCAAGTGTTGGAAAACCTGTTAGTTACATGAAAAATTGCTGTGGGCAATGATGTGTAAATGTGCTAAGTCGTCAGCTGTTAAAAAAATGTGTTAAGTCAACCTGTCAGTAATATCAATCTGAATTACTAGTCATTTCTTTGTGCGCGCATTTTATTTATTTAT
Organism: Eurosta solidaginis; assembly: GCF_040869045.1. Taxonomy (NCBI): domain Eukaryota; kingdom Metazoa; phylum Arthropoda; class Insecta; order Diptera; family Tephritidae; genus Eurosta; species Eurosta solidaginis. Next base: position 139,004,397 of record NC_090319.1, read on the forward strand.
TTCATTCATTCAGTCTAAAGGTACGTGCTTTGTTGTTGTTGTTGTATTAACGATACGATTAAGGACAACGATAGAGATCCGGTACGTTCCGGTAAAAAGCATTATCAAGGTACTACTAACTCGACCAACTCGGGAACGATTTATATGACCACATTAAACCTTCTAGGCCATCCCGTCCTCCCCACCCCCTAGCTCCATGAAGAACTTGGGGTCGCGAGAGCCTCGGCTGTTAATGAAACAGAATTCGCCACGGTTAGGTGAGTTGACAATTGGGTTGGAGAAGCTATATATCGTGCTGGCAAACCCTTTAGAGGGTTGCGAACACAACCCTTTGAAATTAGATTTACCCAATTGAGACATGCTTTTGGTGTATGATAAATGCTTTGCGCTGACTATAATCTACTTCAGTTCTTACATGTCGATAACTACATGCTTTCTTACAGACTAGTTAAAAATAGAAAACAATTCAAGCTTAAACTTATATAATGAATCGATTTGCTAGATGTATAGGTTATATGTTATAGGTTCACTCATAGCGTAATTCCTTTTAAGAGTTATTTCGATAAATAATCTATTGTGCCGAAGATCACGCAGTGGGATATATGGAATGAACAAAATAGATAAATCAGAGCAACTCGGCAAGCATGAGTGTGATAAAAGTTCTTCTGTCATGCAAAGCCTGAAGACCAAGAAATTTGTGCCTGCTGGTATATGATGGGAGGCTGTCTGGCTAGTGAAGCATACGTAAAGCAATTTTGTAACATTTTTTGGAACTTTCTCAATTTTATAGGAGTTAGATTCATAGAAAGGATTCCATACTATTGAGCAATATTCAATACAACTTCTGACCAAGCATATAATATAAAGTGCCTTCAACCTCATAGGGTCCTTAAAGTCACTGGTGTTACGTCTACTGAACCCAACCATTGCAACAAATTTTGAAACAACGAAATCAATGTGACTAGAAAACGAGAGTTTGGAGTCAAAAATTACACCCAAGTCTTTACTCTCTTGACAACGATTAAGAGATTTAGCATTTAATTTGTAGATAAAGTATGTGGCAGTTGTCTTTATGGAATAAGACAAACACATCATTTGTTTGAATTTAAAAATAAGTTATTGTCTGCGCACCATCCGGCAAAAGAGTCCAGATCAGAACCGTTAGAAATAAAATAAATAAATAAATGTAAGGCGCGATAACCTCCGAAGAGATTTTAGGCCGAGCTTCTCTTCCAATTTACGTCGTCCTCCTTTTTTTTAATTTTTCCTACAAATTGGCGGGACGGGACCTGCGAGGCGGGTGAGTTTTCACTGAGAGCCTTTCATGGCAGAAATAAACTCGGAGTTTATGCCAAACACTGCCGAGGGGCGACCTTATTTCTAAAATTTTGATGTTGCTTTGCCTGGGGTGTGAACCCAGGCATTCGGCGCTACCATCACACCACGGTGGCCGCCAATAGTTAGAAATAGTTTGACAAACAAATAGTATTTTTTGAAATATATACTTTTAGTGTCATATCTCAATCATTAAAGGAGAGGAGTGATGGGGAAACATATTGAGTAAAAAGTGCTAAGTCAGGAGAAAAAATTTGTTTTGAGTGAGGAAATTGTGCTAAGTCATAAAATAGCTGCTGGGTTAGCATATATGATTTTTATTTATCTTTTTCAAAGCTTCTACACTCAAAAGCATTGCAATTAAGGCAGGCATGCTTAACCAACGAACCGATATCATTTCGTTACGATAATTAACGTTAATAAACGAAACGAAATGACTTTGTTTCGTTTATTAACGTTGATTATCGTAACGAAATGATATCGGTTCGTTGGTTAAGCATGCCTGAATTAAAGTATCCTCATTCACAGTTTTGAAAAAAAGGTTATTTCAAAAATTATTCAGTTTTTTCGTCTCCTGTAAAATTCGTAAAAAGTGACTTAGCACATTTTCACATTAAGCTAACGATATATTAGAGCGGGTCAAATTGTATGGATGAATTTTTTATCAGGAGTATAGTAATTGCTAAACACACCATAGCTCTAAGTCCAATTTCGAGTCTCCCACTTTTGCAAAATAGATATTTTGCCATATGAATGTAGGGTTTTGCCAAAAAAATCTTCATAGCTTCTGATAGAAATATAGGGAAAAAAAGGACGTGTGGCACTCGGGGACTGCCGCGGTAAAGCTATTGCATATTATCAACTTATGCTGTTCGGCCTGGGTGCGTCTGCAACCGGCAGTGGGTATGGCGCACACGGGCCGATCTCGGATTAATGGGTCACTCGAAATAAATAAAGAAGAACGCAAAGGAGGATTTCCTCGTTATAAAATAATATTTAATTCCAAAGTGAAAAGAAAGATATACAATAGGTATAATGTTATCTTAACGTACAAAATGATGGCGGTGATGATCCTGGGCGACGTGAACTGCTTGGCGGTCAATCGAGAAAGAGGCCGGTTGTCCCGTTGATGACAACCGCTAAGCCGCGAAAAAGCCCTCTGGTATGAAGGAGGGGGAAAGGCCACACACACAACCACCCCTACGTGTACGTGCATGGGTGCTGACAACCTACACACACACACATGCATGTGTATGAAACGCATGCATGGGCATGCATGCACACAAGTGCGGCGTGAGTGTGGGTGGCTGGAAATATTATTAAAACATTAGGGAGGGGCGCCGTCCATCAAGTGAAAGTTAGGCATTGGGCCTAAACAAGTTACACTTTTTAAGCGTGGTGACTGATAAGAAAACAAATTGTTTACTTTTATTGAATAAATGAGAAGTTAATATTGGTTAAAAGATTTTTATTATTATCTTACAAGATATGTACATACATAGGTTATTCAGGAATATTTATAATTGAAATTATGGGTTTATGGTAACTGAAATAGGAAACATACGTTTGAGACGTGATATCCTCTAAATATCTTGAAAATACCGCGTCAATGGTGGTCCCATATTTTGTTGTGGATTCTTTTGGATCATTATTTATTTTCAAATTGAATTTTTAAAAAAGAAAACTTGTCAACCGCTCTGATTTTTTATCAGCGAAATTGATGTTGAAATCGCCGGCAATGATAAGTGGAAATTTATTACCATTTGTACCAAGTGTTTTTGCCCCTTCTTCAGAGTACTCCAGTAAAGTGCGATGAATAAAATGCTCTACCTCGTCCAATTTTGGATTCGGAGAAATGTAAATTGCTACCATCAATGTGTAGGCCATTTCTAAGTTTGCATAAGCACGCACAAATATCTCCAACAAATGAGCGTGTGTGTGCAATATTTATTTCAATATTCGGAGTCATAATATTAGTAACCTTATTGTTATTTTGGTAAATAGCTACACCACCCTTTGGAGCAGTATCTCGTTTGAATTGAACAATACATTTGAAATTAGGTATTTCAATCGGATTATCACGCGTCATGCAAGTTTCGGTAAGAAGTAAGACATTTGTTTGTCTTGTAACTGAATCTAGTAAATCGTATTTGTGACTATTTAGACTTTGGCAATTGAAAGTCATTATTGAAATGCCATTTCTATTACTAATGAAATCTAAGACACTTTAACTTTAACTTCCACTTTAACTTTAACTTTAACTTTAACTTTCACTTTAACTTTCACTTTCACTTTAACTTTCACTTTAACTTTCATTTTAACTTTAACTTTATTTTTAACTTTAACTTTAACATTCACTTTAACTTTAACATTAACTTTCACTTTAACTTTAACTTTATTTTTAACTTTAACTTTAAATTTCACTTTAACATTCACTTTAACTTTAACTTTAACATTCACTTTAACTTTAACTTCCACTTTAACTTTAACTTTAAGTTTAACTTTAACTTTAACTTTAAGTTTAACTTTAACTTTGACTTTAACTTCCACTTTAACTTTAACTTTATTTTTAACTTTAATTTTCACTTTAATTTTCACTTTAACTTTAACTTTATGATATAGATCCAATTTTATGTATTTGGCCTGTTGCTAACACGGAACCTTTTTCGAACCTTTTCGAACCTTTTTTGACAAATATCCGTTACGGTTTTTTTTGATTTAGTCGCCAAGCCCGCGATAAAATCCATGCAATAGCTCAATATCATATTGGGCTTACTTTAAAGGTATTTTACGTGCATTTCAGAATCTGTATTAATATCTATACTGCTTTTGCATTTTAGTAGAGATATCAGGCTTAAATTATGGGAAATTAGCCTAAAATGAACTTTTAACTATTATATTATCATTTTTAACAAATTTCTTATGGAAAAATTTTTTTCTTTACCGCTAAAATAAGCTTAGAACATTTCCAACGACTTTCATTCAGACAGTTATTCTTTTTTCGAATTCGTTTTAGTAGCAAAAATTTTCAAAAAAAACCTATATTTTCAAGTAATAAGCAAAAAAACAAAATTTTTATAATTATAATTTTAATATAATGTATTTAAAAACGTATTTTTCGAAATAAAAGTAATGTTATGTTATTATTTTTTAAAATCCCTTTTGCTCTCCATTCGTGGTTGTTTTTCACGACTTTCTGCTGTAACAGCCATAACACCTTCACGTTTTTTTCAGTAACACGTTTGGAAACAGATGTTAACAACTGTACATATCTTTCTGTTCCTTGTATATGCATTGGAATATTAAGATCATCTAGTGTTGGCTCGTCATCATCTAAGAATTGTACCAACTGATCGTATGCAATATTTCTTGTGAATGCCGGTTCAGATAGTAAATTATCGTCATTCAGATCAATCATATCAGTATAATCTGAAGCATTAAAATTTATATTATATTTTTGATATTGATATTATATTTTTTCTGAGTTTAGTTGGATTAAGTATTTTTTCTCGATAGTATACAATTTTTTTGATAGCTCTATCACGTATGGCTTTTCTATCATCAAATAACATTGTTAATAAAATGTTTTCTGGATGAGCGTAATATGAATTATTTTGGATTAAACTATCTACAATATTAAGAAAATTTCGTGGTATCTTGTCCAACGAATAAACTTTGATAAAAGTACACTGCCGTATACAACAGAATTATAGTATTTTACATTGAAATACATTGGCACATAAATTCTAATAATATAAACTTCTAGAGTTTTAAAATTTTTCGATGGTGTATTAGTAGTTGTATATAGACGTAATACCCTGCATGCTTTGGTTAGCCATCGAGAATGTACAGCTGGTCCTGGTTTTATGTTAGCTAAATCAACTGAAACAGCACCATTTGAAATCGCGTTGGCCATTTGATATAAATATTTAACATCTACAGATAATTTTCGTTCTTGTTCATCACTGATCGTACAAGGCATATTTTCCAATGCTATTGGTTCAAAAACACTTACAACCTGAAAAATAAATGTAGGAGCGACATACGGTAGGACTACACGAAGTGCGCTTCCCAAGGCCGTCGGTTCTATGTACCGGAGCGACTCATGAGTTTTTCCGACCAAAGACTGCCATTTCAGCGTAACCCCATTTAATTTGTTGCGTCCCTCCCACAAATTGTCATCTTCCCAGCAGCTCCTTGCAGCGTGACTGCTCCATATTATCTTGCTCCGGGAAGGTATCGAACCCAATCCGGGTCCGTCTTCTGACCCCTGTCCAAACCCAGGGCCTCAACAGCAATCACGTTCTGGCCTTCCACAACCCAGGCGTAGTCACCCGTCACTTACTCCCAGAGTGACGACGTCTCCCGCTATGCACTTCAGAATTCTGCAGTTAAACTGTAATGGATTAACTGCATTGCTGCGATTCAAGAGACTAAACTCACAGCAAGATCTGCATTGCGGACCTGTTCTGGGTATAATGTCCAAAGAAAAGATCGCGAGAGCGGAAATGGAGGCGGCCTCGCGTTTATCATACACCCCACTGTGCAATATCATATATTTAATCCCGACATCGACCGCAGGGACAGTGTCTTAGAACGTCAAGGATTATCTGTCCCGTCAGGCGATGCAAATCTAGAAATCATCAATATCTACATCCCTTCTGTCACCTGTTGCCCCAGTGGATACCGCCCTGATATCAGCGGCGTACTCACTGGAAACAATCACATTATCTTAGGCGATATCAATGCCAATCACGATTTCAATGCCAATCACGATCTATGGCATTCAAACTTGCAGGTGGACAGTAGGGGTGAGATGTTAGCGGATCAAATAGAAGAAACGACGTTCTGCACTATAAACGGAGACGCCCCCACACTTATAGCAGGAAGCTGTCACAGTTCGCCGGATATTTGAATCGTGAGCGCAGAACTCGTAAACTGCGTCAACTGGCAGCCGATGGTAACATTGGCGTCTGACCACCTGCCTATACTTATTTCGCTCGAGCGTCCCGCCGACTTCATCGTAGCAGAAAAACGCACTTTCATTAACTTTAAAAAAGGAAAGTGGGACGAATACAAATCCTTTACAGACAGCCGCTTTGCTGCCCTCCCTATCCCAACTGATGCCCTCCAAGGGGAGCGTGCTTTCTGCAAGGTCATTGAATCCGCCTCGGCTCGTTTCATTTCCGCCGGTAGAATTCCCGAAATTCGGCCACATTTCCCGGCGGAGGCCACAAGTTTAGCGAGAGAACTTGACCTTATAAGACAGCTCAATCCCGGCGATCCCCAAATAAGGGATATAAACCAACGCATCAGATTGCTTGTGGATGAACACAAGCGACGAAATGGGAGGAGCACCTAAACGGTTGTAACCTCTCTGCCGGTGTAGGTAAACTTTGGTCCACTGTAAAGTCCCTATCGAATCCGTCTAGGCACAATGATTATGCGCGAGCGCTTTCTGCCAACAATACATAGTGCATTCTACGGTCGATAAAAATAGACGGAGGGCCAACAGACACGCACGTAAACATAAGTTCAGCGCGTCACCAATTACCATCACCGCCAAAGAGGTTGAGGATGCCATCGGTCATGCTAAGCCATCCAACGCAGTGGGCCCAGACGGCATAGCCATGCCGATGCTTAAAAGCCTAGGGAAAGAGGGTTTCAAATATTTAGCACATGTCTTCAAACTGTCTCTTTCCACCTTTGTCATACCCGAAAAATGGAAAATGGCCAAGGTGGTACCGCTACTAAAGCCTGGGAAACCAGCTAACATAGGAGAGTTATATCGCCCGATATCTCTCCTATCGCCAGTAGCTAAGACGCGTGAAGCCATTTTGCTCCCTCACTTCAAAGAAAATTTGCAGCTAGCCTGTCATCAGCATGGCTTTAGAAAACTCCATAGCACCACCACCGCGCTGAATGCCATTAGCACCCAGATAAATTGTGGTTTAAATCAGAAGCCCCACCATAGAACAGTGCTCGTAGCGCTAGACCTATCAAAAGCTTTTGATACGGTCAACCATGGCACGTTACTGCAAGACTTGGAAGGGTCTACCCTTCCCTCTTGTCTTAAAAGGTGGACCGCAAATTATCTGGGTGATCGGCAGGCATCGGTGCAATTCAGAAGCGAAATATGAAAGCCAAGAAGAATTAAACAAGAGGTGCCTCAGGGTGGTGTCCTACCCCCCCCCCCCCCCCCCCCTTTTGTTTAATTTTTACATATCAAAACTACCTTCGCAACCAGAGGGAGTCACTATCGTTTCTTACGCCGATGACTGCACAATAATGGCCACAGGCACGGGCCCAAAGATCGATGAGCTTTGCAACAAAATAAACGGCTAACTCCCTGATCTCTCTAGTTTTTTCGCCTCGCGAAACCTGGCATTATCACCGACTAAATCATCCGTGACCCTATTTACAACTTGGACGTCCCAAATGTTGACCATTTTGAACATCCACGTCGATGGCACTACGCTACCGACTGTCCTACATCTTGGGTGTGACGTTTGATCAGGATCTACATTTTGGTGAGCACGCAGCTGCAATTGTTCGAAAAATCTAGACCCGTAATAAAATCCTCAAATCCTTTGCTGGCAGTACTTGGGGAAAAGACAAAGAAACGCTCATTACCACATACAAAGCAATTGGCCAGCCGTTTGCGTGCTACGCGCCCCCTATATGGTCGCCAAGCCTAAAAACTACCCACTGGAAGAAGCTACAGGCCTGCCAAAATACTGCGCTCAGAACCGCCACGGGCTGTCTTCTTATGTCCGCAGAACACCATCTTCATAATGAGGCGAGAATACTCCACATCAGGGAGAGAAATGAGATGCTAACCAAACAGTTCCTGTTGAATACCCAGAAACCTGGGTCAGACATCTGATTGATGAGCCAGCACCGCCTAGGGACTTAAGGAGTCATCTCCGTAAACATTTTGAGTAAATACGGCACTTGAGAACTCAGCCGTATGAAGCAAAAAAACACAAGCAGGTCCTTGGTGAACTCCACAAACAGGCGTCGGACGTTTATGCCGGGAATTGCCCGGTGAATCCAATACTCGGCGAACAGTACCCAAAACTTGCGGAAGAGGAACGCATACTCCCCAGGGAAACGCGATTCAATCTGGCTCAACTTGGTTCTGGATACAGTAACAGGTTAAACTCTTACATATCCAGAATCAACCCCGACATACAAAATGTATGCCCCGCTTGCAATGTGTCCCCACATGACACCAACCATCTCTTTAATTGTAATGTGGAACCAACGCCTCTAAAGCTCCTTTCATTATGGTCCACCCCTGTCGAAACAGCAAGTTTCCTTGGACTCCCGTTAGAGGATATTGATGACAATTTGTGATCGGTCGCAGCTATTAGGTGGGGCGAAACATTGCTATAACAACAACAACAACTACACGAAGTGGACACACCTACTGACTACCTTTATCTGCAACCCTACTTGATTGATTCACAGCCACCCAACCAGAGATCTGCTTTCAGTACTAATAAAATTAGTGCACTTAGTCATGAGCCAAAAAATTGTGTCTAAATGTGTACTTAGTCAAGTACAGAAAAATACTATGAGTGACTAGCACATAAAAAATAGAAAATACATACGAGTGCCCCGCAACAGATATGTCCCATACATATATGACATTGTTCAGTATAAACTGAAATCATAGTCGCTTTAACTCAGTAGCACGTTGGTTTCGTGTGTAGTACACTGTATACTTCGTTTATTATCGGTTTTTCTTTAGCGCTGTATTCAGTTTAGTTTCGTGTACATCGTTGTGTTGCTAGCGTCAGAAGACTGATATGACTATATTCATTTTATTGTACTGTAGTCTTACTTATTCCAATTAGTGTTTTCGTATAACACAATTGACTTTCTTGCTCAATAAGATAATTGAGTACTGAACTGCTTCGTTGCTTATGAGCAGTTATTCATTTTACGAAGCATGACTATGTAAACGTGTTTTAGTGGATATAAGTGCTTGATATTCTTTGTTTGTGTACGCACTAATACTAATTTTTTGGTTAGTCCACTAATAACCTTAAAAGATGAATAATTGCAGCTCACTGCACGAACTGGACGAAGCGTCTGATCGACATAAAACGAACGAAACTGTTTTAAGTTTAGTTTAAGTTTGAAGCTCAAAGGTAAAGGATTCTTGACATCCGTAATCTAATATATAAAATTCTTCTGTCACGGTTTTAGAGGCTTAACTCCTCCGAAACGGCTGAACCGATTCTTATGACATTTTGTGAGCATATTGGGTAGGTCTGAGAATCGGCCAACGTCTATATTTTTTTTTCGCTACGTGCCTAGGGTCTTGAGATCAAAACGTGGACCCGGGCACCCCTAGAATGCGTTTATACAATATGGATATCAAATGAAAGCCGCTGATGAGTGCTATAGTACAGAGTAGCTTTCATACCCCTGGATGACTAGGGTCTCGAGATATAGGCCAAAACGTGGCCCCGGGTACCCCTAGAATGTGTTTATACAATATGGATATCAAATGAAAGCTATTGATGAGTGCTACAGTACAGGATAATTTTCATACAACTGGGAGGCTAGGGTCTCGAGATATAGCCCAAAACGTGGACCCGGGTACCCCTAGAATGTGTTTATACAATATGGATATCAAATGAAAGCCGCTGATGAGTGCTATAGTACAGAGTAGTTTTCATACCCCTGGATGACTAGGGTCTCGAGATATAGCCCAAAACGTGGACCCGGGTACCCCTAGAATGTGTTTATACATTATGGATATCAAATGAAAGCTGTTAATGAGTGCTATGGTACAGGACAATTTTCATACAACTGGGAGGCTAGGGTCTCGAGATATAGCCCAAAACGTGGACCCGGGTACCCCTAGAATGTGTTTATACAATATGGGTATCAAACGAAAACTGTTGATGAGTGCTATAGTAGAGGATTATTTTCATTCAACTCGGAGGCTAGGGTCTCGAGATATAGCCCAAAACGTGGGCCAGGGTATCTACCCCTAGAATGTGTTTATACAATATGGATATCAAATGAAAGCTGTTGATGAGTGCTATAGTACAGGATAATTTTCATACAACTGGGAGGCTAGGGTCTCGAGATATAGCCCAAAAGGTGGACCCTGGTGCCCCTAGAATGTGTTTATACAGTATGGATATCAAATGAAAGCTGTTGATGAGTGCTATAGTACAGGATAATTTTCATACCTATTGGTGACTAGGGTCTCGAGATATAGGCCAGAACGTCGCTCAGGGTAACACTAGGATGTGTTTTTACATTATGGGTATCAAATTGAAAATGTTGGTGTGTGCTTTAGTACAGAGTAAGTTTTATGCTGCTGGGTGACTAGGGTCTCGAGATGTAGGTCAAAACGTGAACCCGGATACACCTAGAATGTGTTTTTACATTATGGATATCAAATTGAAGCTGTTGATGTGTGCTATAATACAGAGTAAGTTTTACACCGCTGAGTGACTAGGGAGAATGAGACGAAGATGGAGATGAAGCGAAAAAGACGGAGGGTGTAGTGAATGATTAGGAAAAAGTGTAGAGGGGTAGGGCAGAGTTAGGAAAAAGCTTACTAAAATGTATGCAGATAGTCTAAATTTAGGGCAGAACAACGTCTGCCGGGTCTGCTAGTCTAATATATAAAATTCTTGTGCCACGGTGTTAGAGGCTTAACTCCTCCGAAACGGCTGAACCGATTCCCATGAAATTTTGTGATCATATTGGGTAGGTCTGAGAATCGGCCAACGTCTACCTTTTTTTCGCTACGTGCTTAGGGTCTTGAGATCAAAACGTGGACCCGGGTACCGCTAGAATGTGTTTTTACAATATGGATATCAAATGGAAGCTGTTGATGAGTGCTTTTTACAGGATAATTTTCATACAACTGGGAGGCTAGGGTCTCGAGATATAGTCCAAAACGTGGACCCTGGTACCCCTAGAACGCGTTTTTACAATATGGATATCAAATGGAAGCTGTTGATGAGTGCTTTTTACAGGATAATTTTCATACAACTGGAAGGCTAGAGTCTCGAGATATAGCCCAAAACGTGGACCCGGGTACCCCTAGAATGTGTTTATACAATATGGATATCAAATGAAAGCTGTTGATGAGTGCTTTTTACAGGGTAATTTTCATACAACTGGAAGGCTAGGGTCTGAGATAAAACCCAAAACGTGGACCCGGGTACCCCTAGAATGTGTTTATACAATATGGATATCAAATGAAAACTGTTAATGAGTAGTAAAGGATAATTTTCATACGACTGGGAGGCTAGGGTCTCGAGATATAGCCCAAAACGTGGACCCGGGTACCCCTAGAATGTGTTTATACAATATGGATATCAAATGAAAGCTGTTGATGAGTGCTATAGTACAAGGTAATTTTCATACCCCTGGGTGACTAGGGTCTTGAGATATAGGCCAAAACGTGGACCCGGTACCCCTAGAATGTGTTTATACAATATGGATAACAAATGAAAGCTGTTGATGAGTGATTTAGTAGAGGATAATTTTCATACCCCCTGGGTGACTAGGGTCTGGAGATATAGGCCAAACGTGGGCCCGTGAACGCCTAGACAATGTTTTTACATTGTGGGTATCAAATTGAAGCTGTTGATGAGTTCTTTAGTACAGGGTAGTTTTCATACCTATTGGTGACTAGGGTCTCGAGATATAGGCCAGAACGTCGATCAGGGTAACACTAGGATGTGTTTTTTACATTATGGGTATCAAATTGAAAATGTTGGTGTGTGCTTTAGTACAGAGTAAGTTTTATGCTGCTGGGTGACTAGGGTCTCGAGATGTAGGTCAAAACGTGAACCCGGATACACCCAAGAATGTGTTTTTACATTATGGGTATCAAATTGAAGCTGTTGGTGTATGCTTTAATACAGAGTAAGTTTTACACCGCTGAGTGACTAGGGTCTCGAGATATAGGCCAAAACATGGACCCGGATACCCCTAGAATGTGTGTGTATTATGGATATCAAATGAAAGCTGTTGCTGAGAGCTCTAAAATTCATTGTGATATTCGATTTAGTCGCATCACCCTGGCAAAACTGATAAATATGCATGCGAAGCCAAAATAAAGACAAGAATTAATAATATCCACATACCTATTTACATACGTCCTATTCGATTTGCCTGAAATTTCGTATATAAATTTGCCTATATTAGTATTTACGATGCTTTGTTCCGGGAAGTATACCAGAGACGGACTGGGACTGGGATTGGGGCTAGGAGTGGGACTGAGACTGAGACTCGGAGTGGGACTGGGACTGAGAATCGAAATGGGACTGGAACAAAATACATACCACCCCCTGGGACGGGCAATAAGAAATGAAGAAGAATGAGAAAAAATTGAGAGAAGAGAAAAGAGAGAGTAGACTGAGAAAGAGATAGAATGAGACGAAGATGGAGATAGATGAAGCAAAAAATACGGAGGGAGGAGTGAATAAAAATCTTAGGAAAAAGTGTAGAGGAGTAGGGCAGAATTAGACGGAAAAAGCTTTTTAAAATGTATGCAGATAGACCAAATTTAGTGAAAATCATTTAAATGAAGTCATAGAATTTATTCCTTTTATTTTAACATCTTAACACACTCTTTTGAAATTAACGTTTAAATGAACTGTAAATAAACGTATTTGTTTGTGAAATCATACATATGTACATCAATTAGTTTAATATTAAATTTATTCCAAATTTCAACCAATTTATCAATTACATGAGGAGTTAAATTTGTATGCGAAAACATTTGACTTTGAATTTTAGCATGACCACTTAAAAAAAATAAAATCTTAAAATGTCACGACTAGACGGTAAATTCAGATTATTTAATTCACTTGATAAACCAAATGCAATAATATCGTATTGAAGTATATGTTACAAAGTGGATTCAGGTGATGTAGATGGATTTGGTTCATCCATTTAAAAAATTGTTTCATAAGAAATTTGTTAAAAAGGATAATATAGTAGTTAAAAGTTCATTTTAGGTCAATTTCTCATAATTTAAGCCAGTAATCTCTACTAAAATTCAAAAACACTATAGATATTTATACAGATTATGAAGTGTACGTAAAATACCTATAAAGTTAGCCCAACATGATATTTTTCCTATAATTCCTAATTTCTTGACGGAAAAAAAATTTGACCCGCTTTAATATATATATATATATATATATATATATATATATATATATATATATATGTATATATATACTAGCAGACCCGGCAGACGTTGTTCTGCCCTAAATTTGCCCTATCTGCATACGTTTTAATAAGCTTTTTCCTTCTAACTCTGCCCTACCCCTCTACACTTTTTCCTAATCTTTTTATTCACTCCTCCCTCCGTTTTTTCGCTTCATCTCCATCTTCGTCTCATTCTATCTCTTTCTCAGTCTCCTCTATTTTCTCTTCTCTCAAGTTTTTCTCCTTTTTCTTCATCTCGTATTGCCAGTCCCAGAGGGTGGTATGTATTTTGTTCCTGTCCCATTCTGAGTCTCAGTCCCAGTCCCACTCCGAGTCTCAGTCTCAGTCCCAGTCCTAGTCCTAATCCCAGTCCCAGTCCGTCTCTCTTCCCGGAAAAAAGCATGGTAAATACTAATATAGGCAAATTTATATACGAAATTTCAAGCAAATCGAATAGGACGTATGTAAATAGGTATGTCGGTATTATTAATTCTTGTCTTTATTTCGACTTCGCATGCATATTTATCAGTTTTTCCAGGTTAATAAATGTAAGGCGCGATAACCTCCGAAGAGATCTAAGGCCGAGCTTCTCTTCCAATTTTCGTCGTGTTCCTCCTGATTTTCCCTACAAATTGGCCGGACGGGACCTACATGTTTTATGCCGACTCCGAACGGCATCTGCAAGGCAGATGAGTTTTCACTGAGAGCTTTTCATGGCAGAAATACACCCGGAGCGCTTGCCAAACACTGCCGAGGGGCGACCCCGCTTAGACAAATTTTCTTCTAATTGAAACACCTTATTTCTAAAATTTTGATGTTGCTTTGCCGGGGTGTGAACCCAGGGCATACGGTGTGGTAGGCGGAGCACGCTACCATCACACCACGGTGGCCGCCAGGTTGATGCGACTAAATCGAATATCACAATGAACTTTAGAGCTCTCAGCAACAGCTTTCATTTGATATCCATATTGTGCAAACACATTCTAGGGGTACTCGGGTCCACGTTTTGGCCTATATCTCGAGACCCTAGCCTCCCATTTGTATGAGAATTATCCTGTACTATAGCAATCACCAACAACTTTCATTTGATATCCATATTGTTTAAACACATTCTAGGGGTACCCGGGTCCACGTTTTGGGCTATATCTCGAGACCCTAGCCTCCCAGTTGTATGAAAATTATCCTGTACTATAGCACTCATAAACAGGTTTCATTTGATATCCATATTGTATAACACATTTTAGGGGTACCAGGGTCCACGTTTTGGGCTATATCTCGAGACCCTAGCCTCCCAGTTGTATAAAAATTATCCTGTACTATAGCACTCATCAACAACTTTCATTTGATATCCATTATGTATAAACACATTCTAGGGGTACCCGGGTCTACCTTTTGGGCTATATCTCGAGACCCTAGCCTCCCAGTTGTATGAAAATTATCCTGTACTATAGCATACATCATCAGCTTTCATTTGATATCCACATTGTGCAAGCACATTCTAGGGGTACCCGGGTCCAAGTTTTGGGCTATATCTCGAGACCCTAGCCTCTCAGTTGTATGAAAATTATCCTTTACCATAGCACTCATCAACAGCTTTCATTTGACATCCATATTGTATAAACACATTCTAGGGGTATCCGGGTCCACGTTTTGGCCTATATCTCGAGACCCTAGTCACCCAGGGGTATGAAAATTATCCTGTACTATAGCATACATCAACAGCTTTCATTTGATATCCACATTGTGCAAACACATTCTAGGGGTACCCGGGTCCAAGTTTTGGGCTATATCTAGAGACCCTAGCCTCTCAGTTGTATGAAAATTATCCTGTACCATAGCACTCATCAACAGCTTTCATTTGACATCCATATTGTATAAACACATTCTAGTGGTATCCGGGTCCACGTTTTGGCCTATATCTCGAGACCCTAGTCACCTAGGTGTATGAAAATTATCCTGTACTATAGCATACATCAACAGCTTTCATTTGATATCCACATTGTGCAAACACCTGGGCCCAAGTTTTGGGCTATATCTAGAGACCCTAGCCTCTCAGTTGTATGAAAATTATCCTGTACCATAGCACTCATCAACAGCTTTCATTTGACATCCATATTGTATAAACACATTCTAGGGGTATCCGGGTCCACGTTTTGGCCTATATCTCGAGACACTAGTCACCCAGGGGTATGAAAATTATCCTGTTTTATAGCACTCGTCAGCAGCTTTCGTTTGATATCCATATTGTATAAACACATTCTTGGGGTACCCGATGGCCGGTTCTCAGACCTACCCAATATGCTCACAAAATTTTATGAGAATCGATTCAGCCGTTTCGGAGGAGCTCAGCCTCTAAAACCGTGACAGAAGAATTTTATATATTAGATAAAGTTATCGTAAGTTTATTCTCACAGATTTCATTAACTAAATGCCACAGTTGCCTTCCCAGGTCAGTCACATTCAACCACCTTACAACAGCGTGCCACCTCATGCAACCAGCTAGATCAGCAGAAATGTTAAGGGGACAGTTAGGGTAGCTAGTAAGATTCAGTTCTGAATAAGACTCAATAAAGCACACAAGTGCGCTAAGTCAGTAGGAGGGAAAGAGTTTAAGCTCCTTGTCGACACTGGGTTGGATGTCAACTCGATTTGTGGTTAAAATGGCTGCAATTGTCAAAAAATTTGTAAGCCGAGCAAACCTATTGGGTCGTCAAGGAGCTATATCAGGCCCCTGTCAGGACTGAAAGGAATAAAACCAGTAGAAAACTAATTTTTAGTAAATGGCATTACCCATGATTCGATCACAATAGGTTTGCTCGGCTTACACATTTTTTGACAATTGCAGCCATTTTAACCACAAATCGAGTTGACATCCGTTAACTGTGTTGTTTCTTTGCGATTTTTCGAAAAATATTAGTAGTAGAAATAGGAAGCAATTAGTTTATAAATACCCAATAAGAACTGAACTCCATAATTCCTTAGAACAATTTTTTTTAATTTTATGATGAATTTATTAACCGTGTTATGATCTATTAGTGTGGCTGAACATAGGTAATTTTATGAAAGGTGAGGACAAGAAGAAATCGTGCACTTTCGTAAACCTATGGACCTACGAAACCTTAAAATTCATCGTTCAACGTCAAAAACTCTACTACTAAATCTCTTCAAGTAAAAATGTAATTAGTAAATAATGGAGATGCCATAACGAAATGTACTCATTTAGCTTGTTAATTTATTCATTCCGTATGTTCGGAACATTCGTCTGCATTTAAAAATTTGTGAGTCGTTTTACATTTGGAATATTATCTGTGTTTTTTTACATCTATAGACGTTTACGCTTAAACTTTACATGGATTGCTAAGCGTCAAACTTTAAATACACCTCTGAAATTTCTGCGCATAAAATTGGTACTACTAAATTTCAATACGCATTATACTCAGATGTAACTGAAATATGTGGCTATGTTTCACCTCTACCTTAATTCTATGTATCGCGTCTTAAAATGGTGCGTGTCCACAATTCATCGCAACTGATTCAGCTATATGTTATACACAGACATACAACAAAGGTTTGTGTCTCCGCTTTTTAGTACACCCTGTGCTGTAGTTAGTTGTTTTGAAATATTTACTTTGAATAAATAGGAGTGAAGACTTCTATGGTCTGAAAATCATTGCCTTTATTAAATAAATTCTTTCTCTTTATATAGTTATTTTCTTAACCTATACATTCGTAATTATCTTAATAGTAATAAACTAAAAATATGTACATTGGTAATGGGGTATGTCTCCATGTAAGTTTGTATACAGGGTTTGCATACATTTAGATTTGTATGTATGACTCCATACATGTAGATTTGTATACGTTATTAGTAACGTTAGCAGATCAATGCAAGTAATTTGGTTAATATTATGCATACATGTAAGTTTGTATGCTTGCTCGCAACGTTGGCAGATCAACGCGAGTAATTAGGTTAATGCTATGCATACCTGTAAGTTTGTGTGCCTGTTCGCAACGTCAGCAGATCGATGCGAGTATTTTGGTTAGTTCCCATAATTGGTTGTATGTAAATAATAAGAAAAATTTATTTGCTGTGAACGGACAAGGGTTTCATATTCGGCATTCCATTGATGTTAGCTAACCGCTGGGTTAGTTCAATAATTTGTGTTGGATAATATTGTAATATGATTATTACTAAAATGTATTTGGCATAGAAGTTCATGATGCGTAATGCCGCAAGTGTATTACATAGATGGGTATGACGCATAATGCTACACCATCCGCCTTAGGAAAAGAGTGTTATATAATTGTTTTGTGAACAATTTTATAAGACTCTTTGTCGTGTCTTTAATGATTTTGATATTTTACTGTTACTAGATATTGTAGTGAAAGAGGTGGTTTGCTTTGCTTCTGATTTGCTGACCTTGATGTTTTTATTGCTTACATTTTATGCATATCCCTTTTTTTTCAAAAATGTTTATATTTTACATATATTTTTTTTCTTTTGTTTTTGTACAAGTCCTTTTTTTCAAAATTTTAAATTTTTAGATATAGAGATTTTTAAATTTTACGTATTTTATTTATTTTGTTCATTTTATTATTTTATTGCCGAATTTTAAATGTGTCGACCCATCTAAAATCGGCTTGTTTTTAGAAGCTTTTATTAATTAATTGGGTAAATTGGAATGATTATTTGTTTTAAATTAACAAAAAATATTTTAAATGGGTTTAAGTCTATTCTTATGGACTATTATTTCTTTTATTTTGTTTGTACTATCTCTATTTCCTATACTATTAGGTATTAACGTATAATTATTATTTTTGTCTATACCTTTTACTTTATAGCTTCCTTTATATTTATTATCTAGCTTATGGGTAGCTTCTTCTCTTACTAATACTAAATCTCCTAATTTTATTTCCTTACTGGTGCTACTTTTGTCGTAAGTTACTTTTTGTTTTTCCTTAGCTTCTTTCACTAATTTTCTAGCTCTTTGTTGTGCTATTTGAAGTCTATATTTGATTTCCTTATCATATGCCTCGTGATTATATACTGGGCTTATTTTATCCTCGTTTAAGAATTCGTATGTCGGGGGATTTTTCGCAAATATAAGCTCGTAAGGGCAATAGTTGTGCACGGTCGATGGGGTCGTGTCGTAGCAGTACGCGCAATATTTTAGATATTCATCCCAATCATCTTTGTCACTGGATATGTATGAACGTACATATTCATTAAAGGTTCTATGACTACGCTCTACAGTGCCCAAAGTTTGATGATGGTATGGTGTTGAGTTTTTGTGCTCAACTTTTAGCAATTTGCACAGCTCTTCGAATAATTTATTTTTGTATTCGGATCCCATATCTGTTAGGATTGTTTTCATGGGACCATAAATCAAAATGAAATGATCGAATATAGCTTTAGCAACTGTTAACGCATGTTTGCTCGGGACTGGGATTGTTACCAAGTATTTTGTGAGATCGCATATAATGGTAACTGCGTATTCGTTTCCGTTTATTGACCTTGACAATGGTCCGACCGTATCGATCTGTACTATATCGAAAGCTCTCGGAGGTGTCTCCGTTGTTGTCATTGGCTCTTTTATATGCTTATTTTTTTTATTCTTCTTGCAGTGGATGCAGTTATTTACGTATTTCTTTATGTCACTTCGCATATTTTTCCAGCAATAGCTTTGTTTGATTTTCTTTATCATGCGATTTATTCCTGGGTGGCCACCACTAATAGGATTGTCATGATATTTCTGCAGAATTTCTCTAATTTTCCCGGGACTTGTCACGTACACAACCTCTGGGGTTAGTGCAATTGTTAATTTTTTTAGAACCCTATTTCCTAATTAAATAAATTTGCCTACTCGAGTATAATTATTTTTAACCAAATTGTCCCCTAAGGACAACTGTTCAAGTCCTAAATTGGCGGCTTCTTTTTCGAGCCTGATGAAGAATTGTCCTAAGTCAATTTTATCATCTACAATTAGGTTGCTTGTGTTTATAGTGCTACAAATTTCCTTCCTTTCCCTTTTTGAAATATAATTTCGGGGGATTGAAAACGAGCCTGACATGTCTTTTTAATTCAAATTTATTTAGCGCTTCATATATATTGGGATTCTCAGTGTGACTTTCTTGAATTTTAGCATTATTTTTTATATTTTTAGCTGTTGATCTAGTTGTGACTTTCATTATTTTGCATGCTTCCACAGACATTTCTTTTAAGTTTATTATGTTAATGCGAGATAATGCGTCCGCGACGTGATTTTCTTTTCCAGCAATGTACTCCACTTCGAAATCATACTCCTCTAAATCAAGTCTTATTCGTGTTAACTTAGATGAAGGGCTCTTCATCGAAAAAGGTATGTTAAAGGGCGATGGTCGGTTTTAATTTTGATTTTTCTGCCATAAACATATGGTCTGAAGAAGGTTATGGCCCAATGGATTGCTGCTAGTTCTTTTTCTATTGTAGCCTTATTTGTTTCGCCTTTTGTGAAGGATCTAGAGGCGTAAGCAATTGGTAACTGTTTGCCATCATGTTCTTGGCTAAGGACTGTTCCGCAAGCATACCAACTAGCGTCTGTTGTTATGCAGAATTCTTTATTGAAGTCGGGGTATTGCAAAAGTTTTGGGCTGATTAATGCTTCCTTTAAATAGACAAAAGCTTTTTGACATACTTCTATCCAGTCGAAGGAAACATTCTTTTTGCAAAGCCTTGTTAATTTTCTTGAGTATTCTGCGAAATTCGGTACAAATCTTCTGTAATAATTGCAGAACGCTACGAATCTTTTAACTTCATCTGCTGTTTTTGGTGTTGGGAAATTTTGAACTGTCTCAAATTTGCTTGGGTCGGGTAGTATTCCCTCGCTTGTGCATTTATGTCCTAAATAAGTTACCTCTTCGCTGAAGAATAGGCATTTGTCTGGATGTAATTTTAAGTTGTATTTCCTACAAGTAGCAAAAACATCTCTTAAGTTTTTCAGCATGTGTTTTTCTGAACACCCTAGTACAACTAAATCATTCATATATAGAAAGGCTTGGGATGGTTTGAGGCCTGCAAATGCCAGTGTCATCATTCTTTGGAATGAGTTTTGTGCTACTTTTAATCCATAAGGTAGTCTTTTAAATCTATATGTACATTTTCTGCTGTGAACGAGGTTATATCTCTAGAATCTTGGTGTAATTCTATTTGGTGAAAACCTGACATAAGGTCAAGGCATGAAAAATATTTTGCTCTTCCAAGTTGGTCTAAAATATCATCAATTCTTGGAAGTGGGAATTTATCCGCTGATAGTTTTTTGTTTACTTGTCTGTAGTAAACTACCAGTCTCCATCTTTTTCAGTATTACCTGGTAGTGATTTTTTAGGTACCAGTAAAATTGGGCTGTTGTACTCTGATATTAGGGTTCTATAATGTCATCTTCGATCAATTTATTAACCTGTTTGCTTATTTCCCCTTTTTGTGTTTCGGGCAATCTATAATTTTTTATGTATACTGGAGTGTCGTCTTTCATGTGTAATTTTTGCTTGTAAAAATTATTAGAGGAAATTGTTTCTGTTTCTAGTGCAAATATGTCTATGAATTCTGTGCATAATGAGGTTAATTCTGAATTTTGGGAAATTTTTAGTTAATCCTTTTAACTTTTCTGTGTCATTACTTTGTTTATTGTGTGTGTTTGTTTTAATTAAATTGTAGTCGTCTAACTTTTCAGTATGTATTTTGTAATTTTGAATAGTTGTGTTTTTATGTGTGGTGTTTATAATTCTGACGAAAGTTTGTTCTTTATTTGTAATTGTGTTCGCTATGAAAATTCCTTCAGATAATTGTTGATGGGGTACGAAGATGGTTTTATTATCAGTGTTTACTGTTACTTGTCTAATGACTTCAGATCTAGCAGGGATCGTAATTGTGTTGGCAGACAGATAATTTGTTAGGTACATTGTGATTGTTTGGGGAAAATCATATGGTCTTAGGATTAGTTTATTTTCCTTTTTGCCATAATCTAGAATACAATTATATTTCTTTATAAAGTCCAAACCTATTATACCATCACATGGTATTGGAAAGTCGTCTTCTACGACGTGAAATTTATGATAAATTAGAAGGTCGTCGCCTTTTAAATCAGCTTTAATTGTGCCTAATGTACTGGTTATACCCTGACCAATGCCGTTTAGGTCTGTTATTTGTTCTGTATTTATCTTTGTATGATTAAGTACTTGACTTGATTTGACTTTTTTTATTATGGAGATATCTGCTCCTGTATCTACTAAAAAATTTGAAATTGAGTTATTTAATGATGTTTTTGTAGATATGTAACTATTTAAATGTAGATTTAGTACACATATTTTTCTATCTACTGATTTTGAAGTGGAGTTTCTTGGTTTTCCTGCTGGGTACAATTTCGAACGTTACGGGTCTGGTTGTACTGTCTGTTGTCATTTTGGGTTTGTGCTCCTCTTTGGGCATTATTATTTGTTCTTGAATTATTATTGTATCTCGGCTGTGGTCTAAATCTTCTGCCTCGGTAATTCCCATAGTTGTTACTTCGGTAACCTCCACGGAAATTACTTCGATATTGATTTTGTTGCCGTACATTTAGAATTGTGTTCGAGCTGCCTGTGACTTCCGTGCAGCTGTTTGTGAATTTTGAAATTGCGTCGTTCATTGTTGTGTACGTTCCCGCTTGCATAATCATTTTCACTTTATCATTGGAGCAGTTCTTGCACATAGCTTTGACTGCTGCTTGGGTAGCATATCTCGTTGCCAGCTCTGGGTTTAATCCGTCCGAGATATAGGCTCCCTCCAATGACCTAGTTATCTTTTCTATCTCTTCAGTGTATTGATTTGCAGTTTTGCTACGCTGTTGGATATTCAGGAGTTTTGTTGTCAAAACTTCTACTGATTCGTCTTTGATTGCAGTTTTTAATCTTAGTTTTATTTGTGCAATTGTATTCTCGTTACTTATTAAATTTCTTGCCGTGCCTTTTAGCTTAGTCTTTATCATTGTTATAGCTATGGCTTCATGATTATCCTTGATTTGGTCGAGGATATCGAGAGCATCTAAGAAACTATGCAAATTTTGAGGTTTGCCGTCAAACTCTGGCAGTACTGATGAGGCGGTTTTGATGAATTCTTCTACGGCATTGTGATATTTATGTGTGGGAGTTCTAGTGGTTTATTTTCTTCTACTGACGAAGTGTGACTCAATGGTGGTGATGGGGTACGAATTTGGGACAATTCAGCTAGAACTGAGTAAAAGTCAATTTGGGGTTTTTCTTCTACTGTAGTTGGTATAGTTATATCTATGTTGTGTCTAGCTAAAGAGGATACCAATTTGTCTCGTACGTGGGAAAAGAATTGGTATGCTTCTGCTTGGTGTTCTTTGGTGAGTATATTATTTACCCTGTTGATTACCTGTCCTATATTATTTAGTGCTTCGACGATCGTGTTTAAATGTTTCACTATAGTTTCTGGCTTTATCGTGATGTTTTCATTTATGCACTTGTATGCTTTTTCTGCCTTAAGTTTTTCTTCTGATAGCGCTTCAAAGATTTGTTCCCATTTGTTCATTTCTGTCTTGGCGGAACATGAGTGAGAAAAAAAATGCTAAATTTGAAGGGTTTTTATAAGGGTGACCTACTCATTCCAATTTACTGAGAAAATGTTTACGTTCATTTGTATTATTTATTTTTTATTTCTTAATTCTCTAATTTTTTCTTTCAATTTTATTCTATCTTCCTTATTGGTTGTAATATTTAATAGTTTAAAAGTTTCAGCTATTTCCTTCTTTTTATACCTTTCATGAAAATGAAATGGTATATTAATTTCGTCACGAAACCGAAAATTGTAAGTCCTTAAAGGAAAATAGATAGACCCACCATTAAGTATACCGAAATAATCAGGTTGAAGAGCTGAGTTGATTTAGCCATGTCCGTCTGTCCGTCTGTCCGTCTGTCTGTTTGTATGCAAACTAGTCCCTCAATTTTTGAGATATCTTGATAAAATTTGGTGAGCGGGTGTATTTGGGTGTCCGATTAGACATTTGTCGGAACCGACCGGATCGGACCACTATAGCATATATCCTCCATACAACCGATTTTTCAGAAAAAGAGGATTTTTGTAATATCTTACCCAATTTAACAGATTGAAGCTTCAAACTTCACCATATACTTTCGTATATTGCACATATTGTTGCCTGAAAAAATTGATGAGATCGGTCGTATATATAGTATATATCCCTCACAACCGATTGTTCAGATAAGGAACTTTTCGTAATTACTGCCCCATTTTAAGAGCTAGAGGCTTCAAATTTCAACGAATGCTTAGGTATATAGCATATATTGTTGTCTGAAAAAATCATAAAGATCGGTGGTATATATAGTATATATTTGGTGGTATATATAGTATATATATATAGTATATATATATATATTTTCGCAAATTTTAGCCCCATTTTAACAGCTAGAAGCTTCAAATTTCACCGAATACTTACGTATATAGCATATATTGTTGTCTGAAAAAATCATAGAGATCGGTTGTATATATAGTATATATCTCATACAACCGATTGTTCAGATAAGAAAATTTCGCAATTTCTACCTCATTTTAACAGCTATAAACTTCAAATTTCACCGATTGCTTAGGTATATAGCATATATTGTTGTCTGAAAAAATCATAGAGATCGGTTGTATATATAGTATATATCTCATACAACCGATTGTTCAGATAAGAAACTTTTCGCAATTTCTACCCCATTTTAACAGCTATAAGCTTCAAATTTCACCGATTGCTTACGTATATAGCATATATTGTTGTCTGAAAAAATCATAGAGATCGGTTGTATATATAGTATATATCTCATACAACCGATTGTTCAGATAAGAAACTTTTCGCAATTTCTACCCCATTTTAACAGCTAGAAGCTTCAAATTTCACCAAATGCTTAAGTATATAGCATATATTGTTGTCTGAAAAAATCATAGAGATCGGTTGTATATATAGTATATATCTCATACAACCGATTGTTCAGATAAGAAACTTTGCGCAATTTCTGCCCCGTTTTAACAGCTAGAAGCTTCAAATTTCACAAAATGCTTACGTATATAGCATATATTGTTGTCTGAAAAAATCATAGAGATCGGTGGTATATATATTATATACTTCATATAAACTCTCATTTTTGCCCCTTTTTTACGGCTAGAAGCTTCAAAATTCATCAAATTTCATCAAATAGTTACGTTTACGTCATATATTTTTGAAATACGTGATTCGTAGTCTTAGTTTTTACATGCAGACCACAAAAAACGTGAAGCTTTGCATCCTCACACAGATTACCTACCAATTTTTTATTTTATATTTATCTTAAAAATCGTTAAGGAATGCAGATCTGTTCACTATATATTTCTTATCTTATACATCCGATTATGCGGAGATTACGAACGGGATAAGATTATTGTTCATCCCCATTCATGAAAGGTATGAAGTCTTCGGCACAGCCGAAGACAGTCCCGTTCTTACTTGTTTATTTTATATTTATCTTAAAAATCGTTTAGATATGTTCAAATTTCACTAAACGTGTATAGCATTTATTGTTGTCTGAGAAAATCATAGATACCGGTGGTATATATAGTATATATCCCATACAACCGATTGTTCAGATAAGAAACTTTGCCCAATTTCTTCCCCGTTTTAACAGCTAGAAGCTTCAACTTTCACCAAATGCTTACGTGTATAGATTATATTGTTGTCTGAAAAAATCATTGAGATCGATGGTATATATAGTATATATCTCATACAACCGATTATTCAGTTAAGAAACTTTGCGTAATTCCTGCCCCTTTTTAACAGCTAGACGCTTCAAATTTCACCATATGCTTACATATATAGCATATATTGTTGTCTGAAAAAATCATAGAGATCGGTGGTATATATATTATATACTTCATATAAACTGTCATTTTTGCCCCTTTTTTATGGCTAGAAGCTTCAAAATTCATCAAATTTCATCAAATAGTTACGTTTACGTAATATATTTTTGAAATACGTGATTCTTAGTCATAGTTTTTACATGCAGACCACAAAAACCGTGAAGCTTTGCATCCTCATACATATTACCTACCTATTTTTATACCTTTCATGAAAATGAAATGGTATATTAATTTCGTCACGAAACCGAAAATTGTAAGTCCTTAAAGTAAAATAGATAGACCCACCATTAAGTATACCGAAATAATCAGGTCGAAGAGCTGAGTTGATTTAGCCATGTCCGTCTGTCCGTCTGTCCGTCTGTCTGTTTGTATGCAAACTAGTCCCTCAATTTTTGAGATATCTTGATAAAATTTGGTGAGCGGGTGTATTTGGGTGTCCGATTAGACATTTGTCGGAACCGACCGGATCGGACCACTATAGCATATATCCTCCATACAACCGATTTTTCAGAAAAAGAGGATTTTTGTAATATCTTACCCAATTTAACAGATTGAAGCTTCAAACTTCACCATATACTTTCGTATATTGCACATATTGTTGCCTGAAAAAATTGATGAGATCGGTCGTATATATAGTATATATCCCCCACAACCGATTGTTCAGATAAGGAACTTTTCCTAATTACTGCCCCATTTTAAGAGCTAGAGGCTTCAAATTTCAACGAATGCTTAGGTATATAGCATATATTGTTGTCTGAAAAAATCATAAAGATCGGTGGTATATATAGTATATATTTGGTGGTATATATAGTATATATATAGTATATATATATATATTTTCGCAAATTTTAGCCCCATTTTAACAGCTAGAAGCTTCAAATTTCACCGAATACTTACGTATATAGCATATATTGTTGTCTGAAAAAATCATAGAGATCGGTTGTATATATAGTATATATCTCATACAACCGATTGTTCAGATAAGAAACTTTTCGCAATTTCTACCCCATTTTAACAGCTATAAACTTCAAATTTCACCGAATACTTACGTATATAGCATATATTGTTGTCTGAAAAAATCATAGAGATCGGTTGTATATATAGTATATATCTCATACAACCGATTGTTCAGTAAGAAACTTTTCGCAATTTCTACCCCATTTTAACAGCTATAAGCTTCAAATTTCACCGATTGCTTACGTATATAGCATATATTGTTGTCTGAAAAAATCGTAGAGATCGGTTGTATATATAGTATATATCTCATACAACCGATTGTTCAGATAAGAAACTTTTCGCAATTTCTACCCCATTTTAACAGCTAGAAGCTTCAAATTTCACCAAATGCTTAAGTATATAGCATACATTGTTGTCTGAAAAAATCATAGAGATCGGTTGTATATATAGTATATATCTCATACAACCGATTGTTCAGATAAGAAACTTTGTGCAATTTCTGCCCCGTTTTAACAGATAGAAGCTTCAAATTTCACAAAATGCTTACGTATATAGCATATATTGTTGTCTGAAAAAATCATAGAGATCGGTGGTATATATATTATATACTTCATATAAACTCTCATTTTTGCCCCTTTTTTACGGCTAGAAGCTTCAAAATTCATCAAATTTCATCAAATAGTTACGTTAACGTCATATATTTTTGAAATACGTGATTCGTAGTCATAGTTTTTACATGCAGACCACAAAAAAAATGAAGCTTTGCATCCTCACACAGATTACCTACCTATTTTTATACCTTTCATGAAAATGAAATGGTATATTAATTTCGTCACGAAACCGAAAATTGTAAGTCCTTAAAGGAAAATAGATAGACCCACCATTTAGTATACCGAAATAATCAGGTTGAAGAGCTGAGTTGATTTAGCCATGTCCGTCTGTCCGTCTGTCTGTTTGTATGCAAACTAGTCCCTCAATTTTTGAGATATCTTGATAAAATTTGGTGAGCGGGTGTATTTGGGTGTCCGATTAGACATTTGTCGGAACCGACCGGATCGGACCACTATAGCATATATCCTCCATACAACCGATTTTTAAGAAAAAGAGGATTTTTGTAATATCTTACCCAATTTAACAGATTGAAGCTTCAAACTTCACCATATACTTTCGTATATTGCACATATTGTTGCCTGAAAAAATTGATGAGATCGGTCGTATATATAGTATATATCCCCCACAACCGATTGTTCAGATAAGGAACTTTTCGTAATTACTGCCCCATTTTAAGAGCTAGAGGCTTCAAATTTCAACGAATGCTTAGGTATATAGCATATATTGTTGTCTGAAAAAATCATAAAGATCGGTGGTATATATAGTATATATTTGGTGGTATATATAGTATATATATATAGTATATATATATATATTTTCGCAAATTTTAGCCCCATTTTAACAGCTAGAAGCTTCAAATTTCACCGAATACTTACGTATATAGCATATATTGTTGTCTGAAAAAATCATAGAGATCGGTTGTATATATAGTATATATCTCATACAACCGATTGTTCAGATAAGAAACTTTTCGCAATTTCTACCTCATTTTAACAGCTATAAACTTCAAATTTCACCGATTGCTTAGGTATATAGCATATATTGTTGTCTGAAAAAATCATAGAGATCGGTTGTATATATAGTATATATCTCATACAACCGATTGTTCAGATAAGAAACTTTTCGCAATTTCTACCCCATTTTAACAGCTATAAGCTTCAAATTTCACCGATTGCTTACGTATATAGCATATATTGTTGTCTGAAAAAATCATAGAGATCGGTTGTATATATAGTATATATCTCATACAACCGATTGTTCAGATAAGAAACTTTTCGCAATTTCTACCCCATTTTAACAGCTAGAAGCTTCAAATTTCACCAAATGCTTAAGTATATAGCATATATTGTTGTCTGAAAAAATCATAGAGATCGGTTGTATATATAGTATATATCTCATACAACCGATTGTTCAGATAAGAAACTTTGCGCAATTTCTGCCCCGTTTTAACAGCTAGAAGCTTCAAATTTCACAAAATGCTTACGTATACAGCATATATTGTTGTCTGAAAAAATCATAGAGATCGGTGGTATATATATTATATACTTCATATAAACTCTCATTTTTGCCCCTTTTTTACGGCTAGAAGCTTCAAAATTCATCAAATTTCATCAAATAGTTACGTTTACGTCATATATTTTTGAAATACGTGATTCGTAGTCATAGTTTTTACATGCAGACCACAAAAAACGTGAAGCTTTGTATCCTCACACAGATTACCTACCTATTTTTTATTTTATATTTATCTTAAAAATCGTTAAGGAATGCAGATCTGTTCACTATATATTTCTTATCTTATACATCCGATTATTCGGAGATTACGAACGGGATAAGATTATTGTTCAGCCCCATTCATGAAAGGTATGAAGTCTTCGGCACAGCCGAAGACAGTCCCGTTCTTACTTGTTTATTTTATATTTATCTTAAAAATCGTTAAGGAATGCAGATCTGTTCACTATATATTTCTTATCTTATACATCCGATTATTCGGAGATTACGAACGGGATAAGATTATTGTTCAGCCCCATTCATGAAAGGTATGAAGTCTTCGGCACAGCCGAAGACAGTCCCGTTCTTACTTGTTTATTTTATATTTATCTTAAAAATCGTTTAGATATGTTCAAATTTCACTAAATGCTTACGTGTATAGCATATATTGTAGTCTGAGAAAATCATAGATACCGGTGGTATATATAGTATATATCCCATACAACCGATTGTTTAGATAAGAAAATTTGCGCAATTTCTTCCCCATTTTAACAGCTATAAGCTTCAAATTTCACCAAATGCTTACGTGTATACCATATATTGTTGTCTGAAAAAATCATTGAGATCGATGGTATATATAGTATATATCTCATACAACCGATTGTTCAGTTAAGAAACTTTGCGCAATTTCTGCCCCTTTTTAACAGCTAGACGCTTCAAATTTCACCATATGCTTACGTATATAGCATATATTGTTGTCTGAAAAAATCATAGAGATCGGTGGTATATATATTATATACCCCATATAAACTCTAATTTTTGCCCCCTTTTTACGGCTAGAAGCTTCAAAATTCATCAAATTTCATCAAATAGTTACGTTTACGTCATATATTGTTGAAATACGTGATTCGTAGTCATAGTTTTTACACGCAGACCACACAAAACCAGAAACTTTGCATCCTCACACAAAGTACCTACCTGTTTTTATTTTATATTTATCTTAAAAATCGTTAAGGTATGCAGATCTGTTCACTATATATTTCTTATCTTATACATCCGATTATTCGGAGATTACGAACGGGATAAGATTATTGTTCAGCCCCATTCATGAAAGGTATGAAGTCCGGCACAGCCGAAGACAGTCCAGTTCTTACTTGTTTATTTTATATTTATCTTAAAAATAGTTTAGGTATGTAGATCTGTTCACTATATATTTCTTATCTTATACATCCGATTATTCGGAGATTACGAACGGGATAAAATTATTGTTCAGCCTCATTCATGAAAGGTATCAAGTCTTCGGCACAGCCGAAGACAGTCCCGTTCTTACTTGTTTTAAATTGTTTACCTCCCCGTTTTCTTTTTCTTATTATTGTCGGGGAAGGTATTATAGGAATTTCTTCCTTCTTGTAAAGTTTGTTCCGTCGCCGATATTCCTCTATTGTAATCGGTGTTGGACCTGGCTTAGTTGTTTTATTTATTTTAACTTCTTCTGCGATTTTTATAAATTCCTTAATGGTGTCTTCGCACTTTTTAAAGATTTTATGAAAATCTTCTTCAGTTTTTTCTTTTTTTTTTTATAAGAAATTTTAATTTTCCTGTTATTTCTTTTCTTCTATAAAAATTTTTTTCTTTAAATTTTAACAAAGTAAATTTTATATTATATATATTTTTTTCAAGTTCAAAAGAAATTGTTTGTACATACTTTTGTTTAAATTTTACATTATGTGTTTTTTTTCACATGTCGTATTTTTTTTTTCTAAAAAAAAATTCCTAAGCAAAAACTCTCGTTTTTGATAATGGTTTAGCGTCCGTAATGGCCGCCCAATTTGTTTCTAATTTTTATACTTATTCTCTATTGCTGCCAGTCTTGTTTTCAGAGGGTTCTATTTCGCTGCCTGTCAAAATTGCCATGAAATATTTACTCCTTATTATATTCCACCTATATATATGCTCGCATGCTGCCATCTAAAATTTTTAATTTCCTTGTAGTATTTATTCCTTATGATATTCCACCTCTATATATGCTCGCATG
This sequence comes from Eurosta solidaginis, assembly GCF_040869045.1. NCBI lineage: Eukaryota > Metazoa > Arthropoda > Insecta > Diptera > Tephritidae > Eurosta > Eurosta solidaginis. The sequence continues at coordinate 139,035,173 of NC_090319.1, forward strand.
CTGCCAATTAAAATTTTTAATTTCCTTGTAGCATTTATTCCTTATGACATTCCACCTCTATATACGCTCGCCTGCTGTCAGTTAAAATTTTTTTCCAATGTCCGTATTTTATGCCATCTAAACGCTGCTTATCTTGATTGTACTGCTGCTCATAACTGCGCTTCCTTTTTGTGTTTTAGCAAAACTTTTTTTTTCTTTAATTTAAAAAAAAAAACTGGGCAGGATCTCTGGGCAGCAAGATCTAGCGAATTTTGCTTAATGAGCAAATTTTCAGCTAAATTAAGATCAAGCTGACAGGATCGCCATGAAATATTTACTTTACTTTACTTTACAGGCGAATCCTGCTTTATTTATTTTCCCGAACTAACAGGCTCTTCTGACCAGCTAGATCTTTTAGCAGTTGTGCTAATTATTGACCTAGACTGGCAGGATCGCCATGAAATATTTACTTTGAATAAATTGGAGTGAAGACTTCTATGGTCTGAAAATCATTGCCTTTATTAAATAAGTTCTTTCTCTTTATATAGTTATTTTCTTAACCTATACATTCGTAATTATCTTAATACTAATAAACTAAACATATATACATTGGTAATGGGGTATGCCTACATGTAAGTTTGTATACAGGGTTTGCATACATGTAGATTTGTATGCATGACTCCATACATGTAGATTTGTATACGTTATTAGCAACGTCAGCAGATCAATGCAAGTAATTTGGTTAATATTATGCATACATGTAAGTTTGTATGCTTGCTCGCAACGTTGGCAGATCAACGCGAGTAATTTGGTTTATGCTATGCATACATGTAAGTTTGTGTGCCTGTTCGCAAAGTCAGCAGATCGATGCGAGTATTTTGGTTAGTTCCCATAATTGGTTGTATGTAAATAATAAGCAAAATTTATTAGCTGTGGACGGACAAGGGTTTCATATTCGGCATTCCATTGATGTTAGCTAACCGCTGGGTTAGTTCAATAATTTATGTTGGATAATATTGCAATATGATTATTACTAAAATGTATTTGGCATAGAAGTTCATGATGCGTAATGCCGCAAGTGTATTACATAGATGGGTATGACGCATAATGCTACAGTTTAACCACTGCCACTAGATGGGTCTCCTAAGCATTATCTAAGCGAGGAAGGCGTTTTTTAAGCGCAAACGTAAGCGTATACGCGTGTAAAAAAACACGGCTATTATGTATATACTTATTTGGAATATTCGGACCTCATGAGGTAGTATCAAATGAACATGTTCCGAATATTCTAAATTAACGGTTTATCCGGAACACTTCCATGAATACTTAAACGGAAACGAGCTTTCTGAAATTTCAGAATAAAAAGCTAAATACTCGCTGTGTAACAGGAATATAAAGATCCAAGACAATAAGCCATTTTCTTAAATTTTTTTTGTCAGTTCATTGCGGCTGCTGAGTAGAGTATCACCTCATGCCCGGTGCCAGTTTGAAATCGTTCTATCTCAAAATACTTTTGTAAAATTTCCCTTTTCAGGATTTGTCCCAAAAACGCCCTAATCAGAATTGGGTTGAAGAACGCATTGAACTTATCCTCATATAGGGAGTTTTTGAAACAAATTTTGAGATACTGCATTTTTGAATAAAATTCTGACGTACGGCTTCCTTCAAACTAATTCTGCAACAATGACCAAACCAAATTTAGTAGAAAATGAATTATTTCGCCCAAAAACTGTTGGATTTACAAATTTATTATCACTACTAATATACTATTAAAGGTACTTTTCTACTAAAATTTTCGCTGAGGGGGATTGAATTATTACCCCTTTTCCTTACTTCGTGAAAGCAACTCGTCCAGATTTTTAAACTTGTGAGTGTCAAAGCTCTGTCATCATTGGAGAACAAACCTGTAGTAATGCAATGTTAAAATTTTTTAGATAGTAGCATAATTTTTCTACTACCTAACCTGACTTCATTTGACGGTGTAATTGGTCTTGACTTATTGAACAAGGTGCATGCGTCTATTAATTTAAAAACAAACACAATAACAAATGTTTTTTGGAGGAGATTATAATATTTGTATCTAGCGCGGATGTTAGTCACTTAAGGCTTTATTTCCTTCAAAAGCAGTGTCGCTATGTTACGACCGCTAAATACCAGCGGGTATACTCACCGTTTTCAGCGGTACTGCTTTGTTGTAAACTTCGACCACTTATGGCAGACGAGTAACAAAATTTTATTTTCCATTTTTGCATGGTTTTTGAATTTCATTATCAGAGCTGCTCAATCCCTATACACTTGTAGCACTTTTGTTTTTGTTTTGCCCTGAGTCATAGACACAGATTCAAATTCACACTTTGAATATCAAAAAATATTTCATTGCACACCCATATGCCCTTACATATAATTTCGAATTATATGAAAATGCTTGAATTTCTTATGAAAGTGCCAAGAAAAAACACTCCCGTATGAAGCTCTGGCACTTGTGTATGACAAAAAAATTTACACTAACAATTTGTAAAAATTATTCAAAAACATTATACCACTGAAAAAAATTTGTAGTCGAGATTGATTCATAAATAATATTAAAATAGATAATTGACCGCGGAGCTGAAATATATGGGGCATATGTCCAAAGAATGTAAACAAAACTGTACCAAAACAAGAGGAGGCTATTCTAACTTCATATGATATTAGTTAGTTACCCTCAAGGGAAGTCAGTAACTACTGATACAAAGTTCTGATTCATAACTACACCTAGAGTACCAAATAAGTATTTGTTCGTTAATAACTAGATTTTCAGTTATAAAATCGACAAAAAAAAAAAACGAGCTGCGGCTACATATGAGTATGCCTCTTTCTCAACACTATTCCACAAGTACGTAACTATCGAAAAAGTACCAAAAAGAAATTTGTATACAGTTAGGAACTAGTGAAAAGTTAAAGCAGCGGGGAAAATTTCCACCGCCTAGGGCATCGCCATGTTAAATTCGCCGGTTGAAAACATGTAAGAGAGATAGATGGCGAACTATTAGTGGTTCAGAATGCAGTAGGAATGCACTTATTTTGAACTAGAGATTCTCTTTACGGGGTAGTTTCTGTGTCTTTTTATTTCAATTCGGTATATTATTTTTCTTGCCTATAATTTACTTGTTAAACATTTTATTAAATTCAAATGGTATTTCAGCACCTCAGTAATCCCTGTTGCTAATATATGTATGTAAATTTGAACACAAATTTAAAACAAACCGCACGGAGCCTCTAATTAAGCATTTAAAAAGTTTTAAAATTCAATTTCCAATGCAACATTCGCAGAAACTCTACATTAACTTTTAGTATGATTATTGAAGCCGAAATTCCGACGATATATGTACATACATATATAGCAAAAGTTCCCACAAAATCTGAAGCTAGAGGTGAATGTAATTTTTGCTACTTTCAGAATTAAATTTATTGGCTCTTGTATGTTGGTGATATAACTATTGACGTAATATTTTTAAGCAAATATTTTGTAACTTGAAACCTAATATTCAACTTTTTCCGACCTCAAACAATTAAAATTTTTGAAATAGAAAAAAAGTTTCAGTGCACATACAATTTTGTACAAGTATTGTGACTCGCACTTCCATATAAAAAATTTTGAGCTGCACTGTTCATTATTATTTTTTAAAATGCATTATCAAGAAAAAATATATCCAAATAAATTAAACGTCAGAAATGTTTTTTAATTCATATACATATAAAGTTAACTGCTTTCAGTATAGTGATGGGAGAAAACGTTGATGAACGAGTTTGTAGTAGTGTATTACGGTACAGTGAACTTCGTCACCATATAATAGTACCATATGGGTGGTTCAAAAGAAAGGCCTTGACGAAACCGGGCTAGAAAAAAAGCGGATGTTTAAAGATTTTCGAAGCTTAACGAAAAAATCATCAGCGATAAATACTCACACGGGGTCACGGGAATTTTATCGAATATATGTGTAAGTAAATTTTTTACTACCCTTGATTCGAAATCTTGTTTCCATCAGATCAACCTCCTGGAACGCGACAGAGAGAAAAGGGAATTCTCCGTAAGAAATGGAATGTATGAATTTTGTAGATTGCCAGTCGGTCTAAAGAATTCTCCCAGCATTTTTCAAAGGGCAATAGACGATGTGTTGAGAGAACACATAGGAAGTACATAAATGTGATGTGTATATTGATGATGTCATTATAATTTCGAAAGATGAAGAACAACATTTGGATGATGTGGTTGATTTTAAGAAGTTTATATGAAGCCAACATTAGAATGTCAGGGGAAAAAATCAAACTTTTTCAGAACAGAAGCCGAATTTCTGGGTTTTTTAGTTTAACAGGGCGGAGTCAAGACGTGTCGGATGATGTGGATGCCTTTAGAAATTCCCTGGAGCCCACTACCCTCGAGCGGCCTAAGATAATTTTTGGGTTTGGCGGGTGCTACCGCTGTACCTTAAGGGGATTACTAGCATCAGAGGAGGTGACACTAACCTCCCCTGATTTTAATAAACCGTTACATTTAACCACGGATGCGTCGTCGCACGCAATAGGCGCTGTCCTGTCACAATAAGGGAAACCTATAACAATGATATCCCATACTTTGACCAGTAGTGAGGAACACAAACGAAAGAGAGCAGTTGGCCATCGTTTGGGCACTTAAAACCCTTAGAGACTACCTTTATGGCGTAGTAGATCTTACTGTTCACACGGATCACCAACCGCTTACTTGCGCGGTTTCAGACAGAAACCCAAATTAAACAAGTAAGAACGGGACTGTCTTCGGCTGTGCCGAAGACTTGATACCTTTCATGAATGAGGCTGAACAATAATTTTATCCCGTTCGTAATCTCCGAATAATCGGATGTATAAGATAAGAAATATATAGTGAACAGATCTACATACCTAAACTATTTTTAAGATAAATATAAAATAAACAAGTAAGAACGGGACTGTCTTCGGCTGTGCCGGACTTCATACCTTTCATGAATGGGGCTGAACAATAATCTTATCCCGTTCGTAATCTCCGAATAATCGGATGTATAAGATAAGAAATATATAGTGAACAGATCTGCATACCTTAACGATTTTTAAGATAAATATAAAATAAAAACAGGTAGGTACTTTGTGTGAGGATGCAAAGTTTCTGGTTTTGTGTGGTCTGCGTGTAAAAACTATGACTACGAATCACGTATTTCAACAATATATGACGTAAACGTAACTATTTGATGAAATTTGATGAATTTTGAAGCTTCTAGCCGTAAAAAGGGGGCAAAAATTAGAGTTTATATGGGGTATATAATATATATACCACCGATCTCTATGATTTTTTCAGACAACAATATATGCTATATACGTAAGCATATGGTGAAATTTGAAGCGTCTAGCTGTTAAAAAGGGGCAGAAATTGCGCAAAGTTTCTTAACTGAACAATCGGTTGTATGAGATATATACTATATATACCATCGATCTCAATGATTTTTTCAGACAACAATATATGGTATACACGTAAGCATTTGGTGAAATTTGAAGCTTCTAGCTGTTAAAATGGGGAAGAAATTGCGCAAATTTTCTTATCTAAACAATCGGTTGTATGGGATATATACTATATATACCACCGGTATCTATGATTTTCTCAGACAACAATATATGCTATACACGTAAGCATTTAGTGAAATTTGAACATATCTAAACGATTTTTAAGATAAATATAAAATAAACAAGTAAGAACGGGACTGTCTTCGGCTGTGCCGAAGACTTCATACCTTTCATGAACGGGGCTGAACAATAATCTTATCCCGTTCGTAATCTCCGAATAATCGGATGTATAAGATAAGAAATATATAGTGAACAGATCTGCATACCTTAACGATTTTTAAGATAAATATAAAATAAAAACAGGTAGGTACTTTGTGTGAGGATGCAAAGTTTCTGGTTTTGTGTGGTCTGCGTGTAAAAACTATGACTACGAATCACGTATTTCAACAATATATGACGTAAACGTAACTATTTGATGAAATTTGATGAATTTTGAAGCTTCTAGCCGTAAAAAGGGGGCAAAAATTAGAGTTTGTATGGGGTATATAATATATATACCACCGATCTCTATGATTTTTTCAGACAACAATATATGCTATATACGTAAGCATATGGTGAAATTTGAAGCGTCTAGCTGTTAAAAAGGGGCAGAAATTGCGCAAAGTTTCTTAACTGAACAATCGGTTGTATGAGATATATACTATATATACCATCGATCTCAATGATTTTTTCAGACAACAATATATGGTATACACGTAAGCATTTGGTGAAATTTGAAGCTTATAGCTGTTAAAATGGGGAAGAAATTGCGCAAATTTTCTTATCTAAACAATCGGTTGTATGGGATATATACTATATATACCACCGGTATCTATGATTTTCTCAGACAACAATATATGCTATACACGTAAGCATTTAGTGAAATTTGAACATATCTAAACGATTTTTAAGATAAATATAAAATAAACAAGTAAGAACGGGACTGTCTTCGGCTGTGCCGAAGACTTCATACCTTTCATGAATGGGGCTGAACAATAATCTTATCCCGTTCGTAATCTCCGAATAATCGGATGTATAAGATAAGAAATATATAGTGAACAGATCTGCATTCCTTAACGATTTTTAAGATAAATATAAAATAAACAAGTAAGAACGGGACTGTCTTCGGCTGTGCCGAAGACTTCATACCTTTCATGAATGGGGCTGAACAATAATCTTATCCCGTTCGTAATCTCCGAATAATCGGATGTATAAGATAAGAAATATATAGTGAACAGATCTGCATTCCTTAACGATTTTTAAGATAAATATAAAATAAAAAATAGGTAGGTAATCTGTGTGAGGATGCAAAGCTTCACGTTTTTTGTGGTCTGCATGTAAAAACTATGACTACGAATCACGTATTTCAAAAATATATGACGTAAACGTAACTATTTGATGAAATTTGATGAATTTTGAAGCTTCTAGCCGTAAAAAAGGGGCAAAAATGAGAGTTTATATGAAGTATATAATATATATACCACCGATCTCTATGATTTTTTCAGACAACAATATATGCTGTATATGTAAGCATTTTGTGAAATTTGAAGTTTATAGCTGTTAAAGTGAGGTAGAAATTGCGAAAAGTTTCTTATCTGAACAATCGGTTGTATGAGATATATACTATATATACAACCGATCTCTATGATTTTTTCAGACAACAATATATGCTATATACGTAAGTATTCGGTGAAATTTGAAGCTTCTAGCTGTTAAAATGGGGCTAAAATTTGCGAAAATATATATATATATACTATATATATATATACTATATATACCACCAAATATATACTATATATACCACCGATCTTTATGATTTTTTCAGACAACAATATATGCTATATACCTAAGCATTCGTTGAAATTTGAAGCCTCTAGCTCTTAAAATGGGGCAGTAATTACGAAAAGTTCCTTATCTGAACAATCGGTTGTGGGGGATATATACTATATATACGACCGATCTCATCAATTTTTTCAGGCAACAATATGTGCAATATACGAAAGTATATGGTGAAGTTTGAAGCTTCAATCTGTTAAATTAGGTAAGATATTACAAAAATCCTCTTTCTTAAAAATCGGTTGTATGGAGGATATATGCTATAGTGGTCCGATCCGGTCGGTTCCGACAAATGTCTAATCGGACACCCAAATACACCCGCTCACCAAATTTTATCAAGATATCTCAAAAATTGAGGGACTAGTTTGCATACAAACAGACAGACGGACAGACGGACAGACGGACATGGCTAAATCAACTCAGCTCTTCAACCTGATTATTTCGGTATACTTAATGGTGGGTCTATCTATTTTCCTTTAAGGACTTACAATTTTCGGTTTCGTGACGAAATTAATATACCATTTCATTTTCATGAAAGGTATAAAAATAGGTAGGTAATCTGTGTGAGGATGCAAAGCTTCACGTTTTTTGTGGTCTGCATGTAAAAACTATGACTACGAATCACGTATTTCAAAAATATATGACGTAAACGTAACTATTTGATGAAATTTGATGAATTTTGAAGCTTCTAGCCGTAAAAAAGGGGCAAAAATGAGAGTTTATATGAAGTATATAATATATATACCACCGATCTCTATGATTTTTTCAGACAACAATATATGCTGTATATGTAAGCATTTTGTGAAATTTGAAGTTTATAGCTGTTAAAGTGAGGTAGAAATTGCGAAAAGTTTCTTATCTGAACAATCGGTTGTATGAGATATATACTATATATACAACCGATCTCTATGATTTTTTCAGACAACAATATATGCTATATACGTAAGTATTCGGTGAAATTTGAAGCTTCTAGCTGTTAAAATGGGGCTAAAATTTGCGAAAATATATATATATATACTATATATATATACTATATATACCACCAAATATATACTATATATACCACCGATCTTTATGATTTTTTCAGACAACAATATATGCTATATACCTAAGCATTCGTTGAAATTTGAAGCCTCTAGCTCTTAAAATGGGGCAGTAATTACGAAAAGTTCCTTATCTGAACAATCGGTTGTGGGGGATATATACTATATATACGACCGATCTCATCAATTTTTTCAGGCAACAATATGTGCAATATACGAAAGTATATGGTGAAGTTTGAAGCTTCAATCTGTTAAATTAGGTAAGATATTACAAAAATCCTCTTTTTCTTAAAAATCGGTTGTAATGAGGATATATGCTATAGTGGTCCGATCCGGTCGGTTCCGACAAATGTCTAATCGGACACCCAAATACACCCACTCACCAAATTTTATCAAGATATCTCAAAAATTGAGGGACTAGTTTGCATACAAACAGACAGACGGACAGACGGACAGACGGACAGACGGACATGGCTAAATCAACTCAGCTCTTCAACCTGATTATTTCGGTATACTTAATGGTGGGTCTATCTATTTTCCTTTAAGGACTTACAATTTTCGGTTTCGTGACGAAATTAATATACCATTTCATTTTCATGAAAGGTATAAAAATTAAGAGATGGAAAACATTCATAGTCGAATATAACGCGAAGCTTATTTACAAACCGGGTAAGACAATGTAGTCGCGGATGCATTGTCTAGGCAATACATGAACGCCCAGGATAACATGAGTACCGAAACAATTCATAGCGAAGAATCGTCAACTTACACGATTGAAAGAACTCATAAAACAGTGAAGTGCTTTCGTAATCAGATACTGGTAGAAGAAGGCATGGAACAGGAAAAAAAAACGTTCATAGTTTTTGGAAAAAACACCAGACATCTAATCCCGTTCAAGAGTGAAGAGGATTTAATAAGCCTCCTACAAGAAGCGGTAAAAGTAGGTCGATGTTGTTAATGCAATATATTGCGACATACACTAGTGCCAATTTCAGGACTAACTAATTGAACTTTTTCCAACAGTGAAATTTAGACATAAAGAAAAATTTGTGAACGACATAACAGACCCGAACGATCAACAAGAAATTATTGCTGCCGAATATAATCGGGCACATCGAGCGGCCCAAGAGAATGTAAAACAAGTACTAGAAGAGGACTATTTTTACCCCAAAATGGAGAGAAAGGCTAAACAATTTGCTTCTAACTGCCGCATATGCTTTCAAACGAAGTACGATCGCCATCCAAAAAAACAACTTATTGCTCAGACGCCCATTCCCACACATTGTGGAGAGATCTTCCACACCGACATATTTTCAACGGCCTCCAAGTATTTCTTAACTTACATTGACAAATTTTCAAAGTTTGCTATAGTACAGTCCTTAAAGTCCAGGACAATATTAGACGTGTAGCCACAGCTTCTCTAGCTACTCAACATGTTTTCAGGGACAAAAACTATTTACTGTGACAACGAAAAGTCACCGAATTTTCATAGTAACAAATCTACACTAAACAATCATTTTAATATTGACATGGCGAATGCCACACTCCTTCGCAGTACATCAAATGGCCAGGTAGAGCGATTCCATAGCACATTGATGGAAATATCGCGATGCCTGAAACTCGATACAAATATAGGTGACATTGGGGAAATAATTCTTATAGCCACAATCAGATACAATAAGTCCATACGGTTACTAGAATGACAATTTTTATTAAAATTTTTTAGTCAGGCAAAGAGGATGAACTGGTAACATCTCGCCTAAAGAACGCACAAGATAGGAGTCGACAGGACAGGGAGTTTGCGGTGGGCGAGAAAATACTAGTTAAAAACAAGAGGAGACTAGGCAATAAACTGACGCCTCTCTACACTGAAGAGGAGGTCGAAAAAGATCTTGGCACTACGGTGCTTATAAGAGGGAGGAGGGTCCATAAGGATAACATTCGAACAAGCTAAGTAACTTATGCCATCACTAATGGGCATTTATTTGTTTTAAGATTTTGTTGGTATTTGCGCATCGTTATCGACAGGACGGATAATGGACTACACTAACACGTGATACATCCCAGTGGTAGGTAGAGACGTTATAATTACGGAAAATTTTGGACACATCAGACATATCACCAACTTAACCCTTTATGAATAGCTACGAGACGAAACGTTTAACTCTACCTATCATTTCCCCCAAACGCACATGAAGAAGATATTGCACGCGGACATAAGCCAAATATACAGAATTCTACGAATAATAAATACCATAGGTAGACAAGAAGTCGTGACCATGATGATTTCGACAGACTAAGTAGCACAGATGAGCAATTGATCGACTCATAGGACAGACAGTTCATTATTAATACAGAAGTACAAAAATAAATTAACAGCCTTACTACACAGTAGATAAGTTTCTAAAAGCAGCAAAGCAAAGAGAAATAGGCACAGGTTACCTTTACGACATTCTTATGACTAGAACTAGGGCAATGATTAGATAACTTGATCACCTCCATCACTTTCGTGAAAAGCAGAACTCTCAATCCTATTCTTCTGGATAACTCGGAGATAAATTCAGTAATGAAAACGAAGCACTTCACAAACCTCACGGTAACCGATATCATACCCTTAGTTAAGATTAAAATAAACCAATATAATAACGTAATATACTTTTTAATAAAATATCCTATACCTAGATTTAGAAGTAAGAAAACAAGAATTTTCTTAGTAGCCCATGCCCACCAATTTCTATATTTGCCAGAATCTGCCTTGGCTACATGCAACAACCAAATTATAGTGGCACAACCCCAACATTCTGTCTAGCAACATCAGCAATAGCATGCGCTTTACAATTAACGACGCGCAACACACCGAACTGTGGTACAATATATGTATAACAATCTTGCACCGCACCTATTACATATGGTTTTTCTTTTCTACACGAAAATGCGCCTTCACGCCAACTCTTCAAAATGTTGTGTTCTGTTGTAAAATCAGCGAAGCCTCAATAGAGGGCACCATTATCTTTTCTCAACAACCTCCCACTAAAAATGCAACATTACTTGCCCTCGCTGCAATTGACGGTGCAGAGAACAGCCCTGTCAATCAGCTGATGAATCACATTGACAAATAAACAAAGTATACTATCTGTCACTTTCTAGCAAACATAAATCACCTACGATAAAGCAGCTCCGATAAAGCATGCAAAATTTTTGTTCTTTTCAAATCATGCAGGGTGGCACTGAACATTTTAAGTGAGCTACAATTTCACAGGGTGAAGTGAGAATCTTAAAAATGTTTGCTCCTGAAAGTGGCGACATTTTCGTGTAGAAACAGGAATAGACGGTTTGATTGTTATTAATGACCAAATGGCGGCGATAGAAGAAAACGACGAAACTCCCATTATAGTCAATTGAACTTACCTAGTGGCCTTCGAGAAATAGGTGTAAGCTAATGGCATCCTATTTTATAATGAAAATTCCATTTAAAACCTGAAGGACCATGGTCCCCAGATATCAACCAGGTACATCACATAGAACTTCTGAGCGCCCCTTACCTTCGCCACGTAAACCAGCAAAACCTTCAACACATTAAACATCTGCAACGAAGTGCCGAACCCAATAACTTGATGAGTTTCGCCGATTTGGGAGCCCTATTCATTAAAGGAATGCCTGCATATGCTTTTCAGCGAGCAGCCGCAGCCGTTACTACAGACGCCGCCGCGAAGTTCGCGGACGTCCCTCACATAAAAGGGGAATAGTTATCCTAAGTTTGTTCACAGAGATTTCATCAACTACACCATTTCAAGTTGAATTTTAGAAAGCGTTAATTGGATTTTTGAATTATCAATTGGCCTTTAGAAAGCGTCAATTGAATTTTAGAATTGTCAATTGGATTTTAGAAAGCGTCAAATGGATTTTAGAAAACGTAAATTGGGTTTTAGAAAACTGGAAATTCTTCCGTTGGACTTTAGAAAGCGTCAATTGGATTTTAGAAAACGTAAACTGGATTTTAGAAAGCGTCTATTGTACTTTAGAATAGTCAATTGGAAATTAGAAAACGTCAATTGTATTTTTGAGTAATCAATTGGAAATAAGAAAGTGCAAGTTGGATCTTAGAAAACGTAAATTGGATTTTAGAAAACTGGAAATTGTTCAGTTGGACTTTAGAAAGCGTCAGTTGGATTTTAGAACACGTCAATGGATTTTTGAAAGCGTCAATTGGATTTAGAAAACGTAAACTGGATTTTAGAAAGCGCCAATTGTACTTTAGAATAGTCAGTTGGAATTTAGAAAGCGTCAATTGGATTTTAGAAAACGTAAATTGGATTTCAGAAAGTATGAATTGGATTTAAAAAATAAATAAATATAAGGCGCGATAACCTCCGAAGAGATTTAAGGCCGAGCTTCACTTCCAATTTGCGTCGTGCTCCTCTTGATTTTCCCTACAAATTGGCCGGACGGCACCTACATGATTTTATGCCGACTCCGAACGGCATCTGCAAGGCAGATGAGTTTTCACTGAGAGCTTTTTATGGCAGAAATACAACCGGAGCGCTTGCCAAACACTGCCGAGGGGCGACCCCGCTTAGAAAAATTGTCTTCTAATTGAAAAACCTTATTTCTAAAATTTTTGATGTTGCTTTGCCCGGGGTTTGAACCCAGGGCATCCGGTGTGGTAGGCGAAGCACGCTACCATCACACCACGGTGGCCGCGAATTGGATTTTAGAAAGCGTTAATTGTACTTTGGAAATAGTAAATTTTTATTAATTTACACACTACGTATACATACAATAGCAACAAGATGATAATGAACAAGGAATAGCAGTATAAATATAAATGTATATGTGCATACATTTAAAATGTGAATATGAATAGGTTAAATAAGTATAAGAACGTGTTATAACAGGCGGTTAATGCGATTATATTAAGCAAGTAAGAGTTATAAGAAAAAGCATACAAACAGCTCATGTAACAAAGAAAAATAAAGGTTCGTTCACCAACCGGCATGTCTCCTCTTGTCATTGCAGCCGCGTAGAAAATGGAGCTTCACTGCCCTGGCGCAATCTCCTCCAGTTATCGTGGCCTTTGCGGCCATGTATTGTAACCTTTGCTCGCATACCCCGGAGCCTACTGTAATGGAAACTTCCATTTGGCTTTTCACGTAGCCCTTCACTTTAGCTCAAATAATTTCTATTGGGTTTAGCATAGGGCTATATGGTGCCAGCCGTAGAAGTTTGGACCTTCCCGTATGCTCCTCTATGACAGCTCCTATGCTTGCATAACATGGCGCGTTGTCGCATACAATGACCAAGTCGCTAAGGCTGTTTCCCTGTTGCTCCCACAAGTCCAACATATTGCGTGCCCATAAAGCGCAGGCAGATAAATTAAAAGATCCTCGTTGCCTGTCGACAGTCAAAACTCCTGATGCTGCGATTGCTCCTATTAAGTAGACGTTTGGCCATCTGGCTGCAGGAACCTGCTGCGCAGCACGTCTGCCGACCTTTGGCCGCCCTTTAGTATGGCGGCAAAACAAGTTGAAATTAGCCTCGTCGATCCAAACTATTTGCTTGCCGTCTCTAATGTAATTATTTAGTTCACCAACGTCGCTAGCACGTTTCACCTTGTTCTCTGCACTGTTCATTGTAACAGGTTGCACGGTAACCGTTTTTAAACTATAGAGCTTACCCTCGAGGTAGTTTCCTACGGTGGTCCGGGAGAGGACTACTCCGAATTCGCTTCGGATGCGCTCACAAATTTGCGTTAGGGCCATGCTGCATTTCTCCTCAAGCTACCCCAACATAACGTCAACCTGATCATTCGCGAGCAATTTAGGCCTATTTGCGCCCCTTGGTTTGAATATCTTTTTACCGGCGTTCACCCATGACCATGCCGTTTTGTAAGCGACACCCAAAGTCTGAGCCAGAGCCACCCAATTTTCGCCCTTTGCAGCTGCGTTAACAATCCTCTCCCTCTCTTTTTTAATTTGATAACCAAATGTATGAATTTAGCACAGACCAATCTTCGCTTCAAAATAATTATTTTACATATAAAAACAATTTTTGCATTGACAAATACCGCTCATAAAAAAGTATATTGCCAAGTGATTCATAATGTGAAGTGAAAATTTTCTATAACCCAATTTACGCTTTCTGAAAACCAACTTACGTTTCCTAAAATCCAATTAACGCTTTCTAATTTTCAATTGACTATTCTAAATTGCAATTGATGCTTTCTAAAATCCAGTTTACGTTTTCTAAAATGCAATTGACGCTTCCCAAAATCCAATTGACGTTTTCTAAAATCCAATTGACGCTTTCTAAGGTTCAACTGAACAATTTCCAGTTTTCTAAAATGCAATTTACGTTTTCCAAGGTCCAATTGACACTTTCTAATTTCCAACTGACTATTCTAAAATCCAACTGACGCTATCTAAATTCCAATTAACTATTCTAAAATACAATAGACGCTTTCTAAAGTCCAACGGAAGAATTTCCAGTTTTCTAAAATCCAATTTACGTTTTCTACAATCCTTTTCACGCTTTCCAAAATCCAATTAACTTTTTTAAATCCAATTGACGCTTTCTAACTTCCAATTGTCTATTCCAAAATCCAACTGACGCTTTCTTAAATCCAATTGACTATTCTAAAATCCAATTGACGCTTTCTAAAATCCACTTCATCCCTTTTGCCTTCGTCAGGTCAGTAACATTCAGTCACCTTACAACAGCATGCCATCTCATGCAACGAGCTAGATCAGCAGAAATGCGATCACACGATATCATCTAATGGTTGGCACACGTCGCTGTGTCAGGAAAGCAGTAGCTATGGCTATCGACTGTGGTCATTGCGTTATAACAACCAAAGATATTGATTGAAGAATAAAGATGTTGCATGCGCGAACTTCATTGGAAAGCACCGGAGCTTCACAAAATTCTAGTAGGTCACTTCCACCACACCACAAACTTTGACACAATTTTTAACATAATTTAAGCACACAAAATACACTGATTGAATTTTTAGAGAGTAAAAATTAAAATTCTGAACAGATTATCTGAATAAAAAGTGTACAAATAATTGTTAAATAATAAATACAGACAGTGGTAGTTTAACAAATTCTGCTGTGGTAAGTGGTGAATGTGACCTACTAGAATTTTGTGAAGCTTGATTCACACTATTTTTCGTCCCTTTAGCATCTCTATCTTAAAATTGTCTCTGTAACAACATCACAAGCGCCACAATTCTGGGGCCAAATCGTAACATCCGTGATCGTAAAACTCGTCACGTAAAAACACGATTTTCGGATTATGACATACGTGAACGAGAGACTAAATGTACACGTTACGTTCCACTTTTATTCGAACACAAACTAGAGATCGTATACACACAAATTTCATTGAAAATGTAAGAAAATTGTTAAAATAGATGAATAAATAAAATAAAATATATTTTTGAGTTAAATATAATGACAAATTTCAAACTCTTATTATTAACAAAGTTCGAATTCAAACAAGCTTAATCCACGCCAAAAGGAAATGTTTATTTATTTATTTATTTAGAATGTGTGGGTGTACATGTAAGACTGAGTCTTTTGAAGTACAATACAAACTTGGAAATTCCAAAAAAAAAATAAAAATTTTAAATCTTAGGTCTATTACAATTCGCAAGTAACTTACAATAAACGTAGTATTTTAAATTCAAAACTGATTTAATATTAATATTATATTTGTAATTTTAAAGTTAGAATTTGAAAAATTTAGTAAAAGGAAAAATAGAGGAATGAAATATGCATAGAGCAAGTCAGATCGCAATCACTTTCACACTGTAGAAATAAAATAATTGTGAATTACCCTTCTGTAGTTACATCTACCCATAACAGCTTTAACATCTTCAGGAATTGAATTCCAGAGCCTAGCAGCATTAACGAAGAAAAGCTGTGAAGAGGACAGGTATTTATATTAAGGGATTATCAGAGTTTGATGCCTTCTGGATCTTGTTATTATTAATTTAACGTAAAGGTATTCCGGAGCTTTATATTCTAAAAGCTTATACATGAACGTACAATCTCTAGCAGAAAGATAGTTGGAAATAGTACACCCCAGAATTTTGGTCTTCCATGCAGTGATGTGATCATATCTCTTGAGTCCTTAGACGTAACGCGTAACATTGTTAAACGCAACATCAATTTTGTGCGACGAAGCAGAACTAGCTTGCTATATACAAGCTCAGAATAGGTGATGTGGGGTAGAATTAGTTGAAGTGCCAGTTTCTTTCTCGTCTCAAGAGGCGTAAATGAAGCTGACATTCGTAATCTATGTAGAACAATATACACTTTGCTTACAACTTTGTTTATATGGTCTGAGCAAGTCATCGTAGAGTTTGCAACAAATCCCAAATTTTTAACCTTTCCAGTAATTACTAAATCAGTGTTACCAATATACAACTTTGGGATATCTTCTACGTGCACTACACTGCTACTTATAGGCAAGACATATGACTTAACAGCATTCAAACAAAGACAATTAACAGTAGCCCATTGTGAAACAGATGACAGATCACAATTAATTTTATAGCACAAATCTTTAACAAGACCGACACGACTGGACAAATACAGTTGTATATGGTCAGCATAGGCGTGAACCTGTATATGCTGACATACAGAGAATACATCATTGACAAAGAGACTAAATAAAAGGGGACCAAGAACAGATCCTTGCGGTACACCAGAGGTAACGATACTAGACATAGAGGACGTAGAGCTGCAGGTCACTTTCTGAGTTCTTCCAGCAAGGTAGCTAACCATAAGGTTTAGAGCACTATCAGAAAACCCGAAAAAATACTTGAGCTTTTTGCAAAGAATATCATGATTCACTAAATCAAATGCTTTCGAAAAGTCTAAAAGGCAAAGGAGTGTAAGATGTCCTTTGTCGAACTCCATCCTTATGTCGTCCATTATTTGTATCATAGCTGTAGAACAGCTGTGTTTAGGCCGAAATCCAGATTGCAATGGGGAATGCAGTTTATTCCGTTTTAAAAAAGCAGAAATTTGTATTGCCATTAAGTATTCACACACTTTCGAAAAAGTTGGCAGTATGCTTATCGGTCTATAATCACTTGGGCTCGTGGCATTCCTCTTTTTTTGAACAGGTATTATGACAGCTTTTTTCCATTCCGTTGCGAAAATCTTAGTTGTGAAGCTGTGATTTATTATATGAGTCAGAGTTCCTTTAATAAACGGCAATGCTAGCTTCACAAACTTAAGAGATATCCCATCATTGCCTATAGCATTTGATTAAACCATAGTGAGGGATTTTAACACCTCAGACTCGGTTACTCCTTCAAATTGAAAATTTTCATTTGTGCTAAGGTTATCTACAAATATCTGTGGAGGGGGAAGGGGCATATCTCTAGTGGCACTTGCGAAGTAATTGTTCAGTACATTGGGGTTTATTTTACATTCCTCCTGTGCTTCACTATGAACATTCAGCCTTTTCAAATTGCTCCAAAGTTCCCTTGTCGGCAACGACGGACTAAGTTTGGCATCGCAATACACTCTTTGCATTTTTTATAATTATGTTTGCTTTGTTACGGCCAATCTTATACTGTGCCCAATCATATGTTGTTCTAGTTCTTCTCCATCTGGCATAATCTATTTTTAGTTTTTATTGCTGACTTAACTACATTGTTGTACCAGGGGCAATATGTATTTAAAGCTTTAATATTTCTAAGGGGTACATGCTTATTAAATAATTGGGTTAAATTTGCATATAAAAAATCTAGTTTTTCGTCTACAGTCTCATATAACCAACATTCAGGCCAATTAACATAAGACAGACTAGCGTACAAATCACTGATAACGCTCATAATCAATTATATACGTAGATAAAACAACAAAAAACGAATCTAACATGCAACACTTATGAGGGTTATACACACATGATACTAATGCTTTAGTTCCGTTGTTAGAAATTTCTGCAATAATAAATTCCGTTTCATAGGGATTTGAAACTGCCAAGGTTTTAATTGACAGGTTAGACCTGCAATAAATTGCCACACCTCCGCCTCTTCTGTGTGAGCGGTCATGCCGTATTAAATTAAAGTGGGGAATACTGTAATGGAAGTCAGAAATAGCAGGGTTAAACCACGTTTTCGACACAAAAATGACATCAACTCTAGAGTTTCCAAAAATATCCCTAACATAATCCAACTTTTCACTATTGAGACTTCTCGCGTTAAAATGTATAACATTAAATCCATTGGACTGGCGGCATAAAATCTCTATTAAAGCTTTATGACTTCCATTAATGTTGCCAGTCGATGTCCTATAGGGGTTTAAATCCATCACACCGAATGTTTGAAAGAGCAACCACAAAATTCATGTAACACAAAAACAATATAACACAACAGAAATAATATATTGTAACGAATGTTAGCAGCACTGAGCGATGATATCGTCTCTAAGCCGATGCTAACCAGTGACGTGAATGCACATCAATAATTCAATCATTATGTATCTACATAAACGAATAAATAATTGCGTCTACACATATGTACGTATACGAACATCTGAGCGGCAATGCACAAATACATGCATATATCTTATCTGAGTTGTCACAAGAGAGAGCAATAATTTGTGCACGTAGTTGTGGCTGGCGATTTTGTAGCCGAACTAACTAGTAACTTCTGGAAATCGAAGAGCCTAGAAGTATGCAGCGTAAACTATAAAAGCGGGGCAGGCGAGTAAGAAGGAATTCAGTTTGATTTGAGTTGTCAAGCAGTTGCGATTAAGACGATATCTAGCGAGCAATAGCAGTATTATTTTGAATAGTAGAGTTTCATTGAACTATCAATCAGTGTGGTTATTAAGCAAGCTATTCGTTGCACAGTTTGAGTGTATTGTGAAGTACTTTAATAAAGGCCATTTTGCATTATTACAAATTGGAGTTATTTATTCAACAGTTTAGTGATTCGAGCTTAGCAGAGGATTGCAAATAAGAGGATTTGCAAGCAAATTCGTTACAATTGGTGTCAGAAGAGGAATTGTTGAATAAATTCCAGAGGACAACATGGACATGGCAAATTTCAGTGAATTGAAGATCCAGCAACTGAAGATGGAGTTGGAGAGCCGTGGATTGAATACAAGCGGCGTTAAACTCGAACTTCAGGCACGGCTACGAGAGGCAATGGAAGCAGAAGGAATTGATGTTGACGAGTATGTCTTTTAAACTGGTGGGGACGAGACAACAACAAAAATTGAAGAGAAAAACGAAACATCGCAGACAGTTACGAGCACAGACTTGAACATGATT